>NC_085056.1:11551622-11894122 GCF_963662255.1 Cinclus cinclus
CAGTGTGGAAGCGAGCCAAAGTGATCACCAAACACATTGCAAAGCGGGAAGGGAAGCTGTGATGTTCTTAATACTTTTCTCGATTTGGAAGCTCCTCTGTAGCAGCTGAACTGGGGATATCTGCTGGAACGCATGGCCTGTGTGAACAAGCCATGGTGCAGGGGACAGGGCTCACATCAGCTGGGGCTGGCAGAGGGAACTGACCCTGGCAGCTCGACCTTCCCTGGGGTGTCCTGCCCTCCGCTGCGGTGACTTCCAGCAGGGTTGAGAGGTGCGGGAGAGGGACAATGGCAGTGTTTGGTCACTGCTTTAGAGTTGAGAAGGTTGGCTTCCTTCTGCACTTAATTCCTTATCTGGTTGGCTAGAATGCTATTTACATGGAGGATCTGTTCACACTACTGGATGGCATGGGAAGAGCTGGAAATGAAAAATATATTCTTGTTCTTGATTTGATAAGGCTAATTTCTATTCATTTTCTTTTACTAACTCTTTTAAAACACAGTATAATTTTTTATGTGTCTCGTGCCAAATAGGAGTGCTGAACTCTTGTGCTAACCACGTAGTAATACTTGGAAGCAGAATGCTCTATCCTGTACTGAAAAGCAACTTTGAGTTTCTGAGAGGTTCCACTATTAGCAACAAGCCACTGATGCTTTTCTGCTTAGGAAGGGTCCACAAAATAAAACTGCATTGTGCTATGAATCACATGGACATTGAGTTTCAGTATTCAGCATAATTTTTAAGTGAGAAGTTGCTACACAAGATAGTCCTACTTTTAAAAAATAAATCAACATAATATGTCACTGTAATCAGGAAGTTTATTCATTTATAAACATATCTTATCTTTAGCATCTCAGTCATATGCAACTGAGTTATTGTTTGTATTATGTAGATGACTCATTTCCCTTTCAAGGATGTGCAAATCATATGTCATATACAGTATCTGACCTTTCTTTTAGTGTCTACAGGCCACCATTGGATTATTCAAAGCAGTGCTTACAGTAATGATAACAATGTCAAGAAAAACAGTGCAGGAAAAGAAAAGTCCCTTAAGGATGGCTGATATTAAATGCGTGCAATATTAAAATATTAGAGCAAAAGAAATACTGAGGAAAGTTTAAAATAATAGTAGTAGGAACTATTTGGAAATGAGGAACAGCATGGGAAAAAGCAGTGTGGAACAAAATGTCTAAGGAATGCAACTTTTTTTCAGATGAATTTCAAAACATGAAAGAGCTGCCTTTGTGAAAATGTAGATTCAGATGGGGAAGCTGCAGCCAAGACTCAGCCTGTACTCCTGCAGTGTAAACCTGCCTTGGTTTCAGATTGCAAGTCAGACAATGTCCCTTCGTGACTTCCCCTCTTGAGCAGACTTCCAGAGTTCTGATCGCTGCATGTCAGGGGTTATCTCTGGTAACACCTTTGGAGGGATTGGGTAAACGGGTACCCACTGGACTTAGCTGAGTTTTGCCTTTTTCCAAGCCCTCTCTAACCACAATCTTTTGCAATGTCACGATACTACCCAAAATATCCCCTTAGTATCCTTGGCACTACTCCAAAAATAGCACATCAACTTTTTGGGTGTCAAGTGTTGACAAATCAAAGGTCTTGTACAGGCACAGAACAGGGAACCCCAAAGTCACTTTTTTTCTTAGATTTGGTAATGGGTGTCTGTGACAGCTGAACAGCAGAATACTGCAGTTGTGCAGCCCATGGGACTGAGACTGGAGTCCTGCTGAGGTCTGCACTAGCTGCAGAAGTTACTGGGCCAGTGCGATGCTAAGGCAAGAGGGGAGCCAGCTCAGCCCAGGGGCTCTAGGCATGGCACAAAAGGGACTAGGAAAGCTCAGAACTTTGGCACCGTGAAGCAGCTGCACAGCCCGGCTGTGCTGGTGACATGGCTGTGTTTCCTTGGGGTGGTTTTGGGTACATTTGGTCTGCTGAGCTCAGACTGGCTCCACAGGGAGATGCTGTGAGTGTCTGAGCCCCAGGGTACAGCTGGGCGCTGACAGTGACAGTGACGTGGCCTCCCTCCCTACCTGTGGTGGCTGGGGCTCCTGTTTCTCTCTCTTCTTACAAGCAGTGTTTGCCGTACGGTGGGGCTTTTAAAATTTTTTTTATTATTATTTTTTAACTTAATTCCCATTACTGTGACTCATTCTGCTTTGTTGGAAAACCCGTGTTCTTTTTTGTATAAAATCTGTTTATGACATGTGTCAGGACAGCTTATAAACTTCTGCTGATTCCCACCTGTACTTTTAATCTTCTTGGAACTCAAATATTATATTAGCAATGGATACTATTGCAATGATTTTGGTATGGGTGATTTCCCAATTTGCTAATCTTGCTATTAAAATTAATATTTAGGTTTTATATCCTTCAAATGGGAATAATGATGTTAGTTATCTGATGTTTATGTCTTTCAGTCACAAAAATGTTCCTATTTAGGCTGTAACAGGCCACACACATGTAATCACAATAAATAGCATCTAATATGTTTACAGTAGTGGAAGGATGAGGTTAACTTCTGTTTTCATATTGATGGACTCAGCTGGACTTGGAATACTATTGTTTACAATTAGGTACATTTTTGTTGTTGTGCTTTACCCTCAGATTAAATCTTTATTTCATCAACTAACCCTAGGGATTCCCTGTTATAATCAATGTAATAAACAGCATTAGTTGATAGCCTATAGCTGATGTTAATTTGTAATTAGGCTTGTGTTTAAAGAAGAATAATTTTCTAAATTTTTCTGCAATAATTTTTCTTTATATTTATTTATGAAAGGCAGGATTAGAAGTTGACTACGGTTTGTCTTGTCTCCACATGTCTTTTAAGCAAGGTCATTCAATTGGGACAGCGTTTTTCATGGTCTGTTTTAAGCATAATTTTGGCAGGGAAACCGCTAATAGTCAGTACAGGCTGAGCACCTAATTACCAAGCACTCATTCAAAAGTCTGCCCTGCTCTTTTGTCAGATGCTTGCTAAAGACAGCTACCAGTGTAAGAGCAGAGCATATGGCAAGTGTCAGTGACACCCTTCTGAACAGGGAAAAAGTAGGAGCAAGAAACAATGGGCCAGGGCACAGATAACAGCCTCCAAGTCAGGTTTTACTTGATGAAATAAAAATGGCCAGAGGCAGAAATCCTGCAGGAATTCAATAGCAATCTTTAACTGCTGTTCTGAGAATGCAGGTGACCCCCAAAGTTTTTTGTGTACAGTGAGCAAAGGGACATCTAGTGAAAGTTATTTAGCAGACAAGTTATTAGCTTTACCCATTAAGTTACCCTTCTTTGGCTAATTTTTGAAAAATTTAATGCCTACTTATGCAGAATTAATGTAAATCTGATGAGGTGTTCTCTACAGTTCCAATGTTTGATGAAAGTGATCTTGTAATAAGTTTTAATCTCTAAAGCAAGACATAAAACCAATTCAGAAAATAAATGGAAAGAATCTTTATAAAATATGTTCTCAGTTAGTCAAGAGGATCAGCAAGCTCAAAGTGGTCCAAAACTTTAGGTGTGCTTAGTACATATTGTCAGGTTAAGCATATTTTTGTTAAAACAGCATGTGCCATATCTGTGTGCATCTTAGATTGGAACATTGGTTTTAGGAATAGAATAAAAGGAGAAAGAAGCTGACAAGAAAGCCAATGGATTGTTTGGGTGTGGATGGCTTAGAGCTTTTATCTGTGTGAAACTCAAGACGGCTCTGAGAAGTTGCTCTGGTAGTACAAGCTGTCCTGTTTGCACTGTTAGTACAGTGCTTTATTTTGATCCAGCTTTCACCATGTAGATTTATTCCTTGGAACAAGATTAATTTCCCCTAAAACCACTGCTAATACTCTCAAACCTCTTGCTTATGTGACTGGTTTCCTGCATTTAACTCAGGGAGGAAGTGCTGATCCACCCCTTCTGAGACTTTGGTTAACACTCCTGGCTGTCACCTTATACCAGGGCTGGGCAAGCTGAGCTCGAAAGTACATGAATTTTAGTTAATAAAGAAGAGAAAAATTGATAAGTGGAAAGATACAAGGAAAAGATTCATTAATCTGGGTTTTGTTGGTAGTTACACAACCTGTAGGATGCAGAAGGATCTTCTTTTCTTTCATGATTACTCATATGCATTTTATTAAAATCTAGTTTAGACAAAATGTATGTCTAGATCAAAGACTGATAAAATAATTTGAAAGTTTCAAAGCTTAGTATCTTACATAATAGAACTACTGGCAGAGCAAATTAACTTGCTGCACTGGACCCAGAAGAGGGCTGTTCACCCTGAGCTGTGAATGCAGAATACATTTCACTTGAGAAACCTGAGTTTTTCCTATGAGCAATTCTGTGTAATCATATGGTTCTAGTAATGTCTATTTAGATATGGTTGATGATTTAAAACTCATAGATCAGAATCTCCAGCAATTCTTCCTAATTCTGTTTCAATCTGTGTAGGCAGGTGGGAAGGCAGATGCATGTATATGTACACAAATGCACAGTGGCAGAGATGGAGTATTTTTGAATCCCAGCTATGCATAGAAACACCTTATTTCAAATTATTAGCCATTAATTCAAATTTAAAAAAAGTGTTATAGAACTGTGATTATTATGACCAGAATGGGAAATTCTTTTTTGTGCTGAGTGGTTTTCATGTTGTGACTAGCTATTGAGAAGTGTGGGAGGGATAGATCATGACTTGGTGCAGCCATTCCCCTCCAGTGCTGGGATGACACTGGACCTGCACATGTGATTAGCTGTTCCCTAGTGTACTGAAGGGTCTCACAAGTTCACCTTCAGTGAGAAAGTGCATTAAAATCTGGGCTTGACAATTCAGGACACTTTTAAGTGAGAATGAACTAACCATTTTATGCCAGATATCTACAGTAGGCCTTGGAGATCTCATAATCATGTGAGGAAATGTGCCTCTCAGTTTGGGAGGTTTAAATAAAAATACTTTAATTTGTGTTCAGATAACGCTTTTATATCATGAATTTTATAATAAACCCAACAGCTGCAGCAAGACTTCTTTTCTTGCTGTAAGGCATAAGAGAGACTGTTTGCCAATATTCTGTCTCAAAAAGGTGTCTTCACATCTTGACTTAGCCCTGAATATTTCAGCAGAATCTATAACCTACTTGCATGTTATAAGATTCTATAATGTTATAATTAAAAAGGTAAAAGGGAATTGGTTGTCATCATAGGACTGTGATTTGCAAAGCTAGTTTAAGGATATGTTGTGTTATTTGGTTTATCATGACTGACTTTTTCTTGACCTAGTTCAGAATCTATGGCCTATTCCCTTGCTGAGCCCTATTAAAGGAATGCAGAAAAGTACATGCTAATTATTGCACTTGATTCATTTCTTGTAAAAGACATTCTTTGTCCAAGTTTCTGCTTTCATGAATGGGAAGGAAAAAAATATCATAGAGGAGAGGTCTCCTGCATCTGTAATTTCATCTTTAAATAAAGAACTATGTTGCCATGACATGTAGGAAGTACAAGAGCACCAGCCTGTGTTTTACACTAGGAAACTTTAAAAGGGTTGAACATGGTTTGAAATTTAAAATAACAAGGGCTGACACACACACCAAGAGCATTTTCAGCACTAAATATGAATTTTATTTTTTTTTCCTAAACTTCTATACTTTTAGTTGCTGTGCATTTAAATTAGTGTCTCCTGTCTTTATAAGGCACAATCATCTCAAACAGTGGTGGTTAGCTTTTCTGTCACATAACCAAATCCTCTGCTAGCTGAGAAACAGGAGGCATACCCAAAACCTAGGGAGAGACGGAATTCTGGCACTAGTTTGTACATGGACGTTTCCAGCAGAGCCTGCTGCACCACTGAAGGACAGTGTGGGTATCAAGTTATGTCCTGAGGTGTTCCAGACCCACTTTTACAGATGAAGATGAGCAGCTGCATTCATATGCCACTCTCAGGCATCTGAGTGCTCGGGAGTTGCATAAAGTTTAAAAATTTAAATTCGGTTTAGTAGATGCAGAATTCCTGTGTATCCTAATCACAGAATTCTCTGAGTAAGGCAGCGAGCACCTGTGGGGGACTTAGTGGCTGGCTGGGGTTAAACCACAACAGTTACGTAGAAAAAATTGTTTTTATACTGCCCTTACCAGCTGAAGAAGTGACTTGGGAGGATGAAATAAGGTATGAGCAGGATGTCTGGTGTTGACAAATACTCTACTCATAGGAAGAGCAGAATAAACATTGGCTTGTAGCTTTGTCTCTGAGTTGCACGTCGAACACTAATCATCATAGCCTGGTATTTTCCTAAATCAAAATGGCTTCACAGTCATTAAAGTAATGGAAAATCTTTACAAGAACTTTCACAAAAGGATATGCTACACGTTAATCAAACTTATGGCAGCTGCTAGAAGGGATTGTCAGTTCCTTTTATGATGAAAATCCACATGGGGCCAATTCACAATGCTGGCCAAGTTACAGGTGTCACATGTATAAAACACGTAGTTGGTTTAAGATTTAATTAGGACTTTCTTCTCTGATCATAACACTTTAAAGGAAAAATACACTTAGGATTTAATTTTCTTTGAGAGTGGTTATTAATTTGATGTGATTGATGTTAAATGGGAATTAAATCATAAATGTGATTATGCTTGTGGTTGGATGTTGCCTCAGCAGATTGTTTCTGCTTGTCACTTTTGAATGACTGGTGATGTGATATGGCATGTTGATTTTTATTATTGCTTAAAGATTTCACTTGATCATCATTTGTCAGGAAACTGATTTTCCTCTTAGTCCCATTAATATTAAATCTGTCATAACTAGATTAGGATAGAATTGTTATCTATTGCACCTATAAACCCTAGGCTAAATTTTACTTCCAGGAAAAAGACAGCATAATAATACAGAGGGGAAAACCAGCCAACTCCCAAAAATTAAAGCTGGAATGTGAATACCAACAGATTAGAGTAATATTTTTCCCCCTGAAATTCTGTTGTTTATTTCTCTTTACTTGGATAAAACAGATTTCAGGGGTGCTTACACCTGAACTGGCAGCTCACTTTTCAGTGACAGTATGGGTAGGACAAAACAGTAAGACGAGGAATTCAAAGATGGAATAAGAATGTTGTACCTTTTAACGACAGTAATTCACAAGTTGGGGAGGCAATCACTTTGGTTTTTCTGATAGGAAATAGGCTTTTGGCAAAGACAGAAGAGAATGACACACCATTTCTGTGGGCGCCCTCCCCATTTTGGTTCAAAATGCACATAGGGGAATTGTGACATTTCTGTCACCTTACAGAATGGACCCAATGTCTCTAACTCATGTGCTGCCCTCTTTCATCCAGAGAATCTCAAAGACTGCTTGGTGCAATGTGCCCTTTCACAACCAGAGTGGAGTCTGAAGCCTGCAGGTCAATTAAAGGGACTTCTGTGCTCTCACTTCGAGCCTTACATTTGTTGCTCATTTGCACTAACCAGTGTTCTTCTCTGGTACTTATTTGATGCCCATTACTGTGATATCTGAGAACAAAGATCATTGAGAACAGATACTATTTCTACCAGGAAAGCAAATTTTGTATTGTTTTAGAAGCAGAAGAATCCTATTAATGCGCAAAACATATCAGAGTACATTGTACACAACACGAGCCATGTGCACTCTCTACACAAGCCCCAGCTCACAAGCTGAGATAGCTGTGCCATATCCCTCAGCCTGAAAAATAAAAGGTAAAACTTTTTGGGGGGAAAATTTTTAGAATTTGGGAAAAAAGCCCAACAGCCAAACAGTTATGTAAAGACAAAGTTTTGCTTTCTAGCTTAAATTTGCGTATAGAAATAAGCATAACCTTGAAAGCTGTTTATCACTATTATTATTATTATTATTATTATTATTATTATTATTATTACTATTATTATTATTATTTCTAGTCATGATCCCTGCATTTGTATTAGTCTCAAGCCTGGTACATGACTTGTTAGAACTGTCTTAATTACAGACAATTTATAGAATTTAGACATCTCCCTGCTTGATTGATCTACTATCAATCTCAGAGCCACGCTGAGTAGGATGTGACATCAATTGCAAGTGGCACACAGCAGGACAGATGTAGTTTTTGGGCATCCACGAACCAGTGTACTGTAGGATATCATTAAATGACAAAAAGTTGATTCTTGTGCTGAGAGTGCAAAAAAAAAAAAATTAAATTTCACGTGTCTTTTAAAACGTGCATTTTTGATTCAAGAAATCAGTCAAAATTAAAGCTTTCTTGCAAATTCTTCACCTTTTTTGGCAACAAAATTTCACTTCAAAAGTTCCTCTTCAGTGCTAACATTTAGTAACAAAAATTTAAACATGAGAAACTGCAGCAACAAGCAAAGAAAAGCAATACCTCAATAACATTAGTTGCCTAAATGACTGAATATGACAGATTATGCAAGAACATTTTCCACAAGAGAACCTGTTTTCAGAGTCTCTGTTTTATCCAGTGTGTCTCTGAAATTCAGCATCAGTCACATTAGACTGCAGTTCTGTTTTCCTAGAAGATCTGTGACTTCAAATTTACAGAAGTAGCTTTTGCTAGCGAGTATTAACTGTATCAGAGAACCAAAGAAAGAAGGGGTTCGATTCTGCTCTGATGCCACAGAAAAGAGGAGAAAATTCAATTGAAATAAGTGGAATTACAGGGGAGAGAACGAGTCAGAGATCAGAATCAAGACTTTATTGAAAAAGCTTATGATGTTGAATATTAATCTAATTTGCACTGTCTGATGGTGGCCATTAGTGCCTGAAGTAGAGGCAATGAAATGCTAATGTGATTACTTAGCAACACTAAAAACAACCGGTACATTTTTCCTTTGATTGTCTGTGTGTTTAGGAATATTTCATTACTTCTGCCTCCTTTGAAACAAGGGTAAGATATAAATCATAGGCACAGATATAACTAGCCGTTGTGACATTTTGTTACAGAGTTTAATTACATGAATCATAAAATATTGCTACAATTTTCCAAACTGTTAAACCTTAATTAATATGAACCCACAGGGACCACCTTGATGGTTCATAATACTCTGGAAACTCTCCTCCAACAGTAGTAGTTCATATGGTTGAAGTTTGCTTTATAATTTACAGAGAGTGATCAATTATTAGAAATGAAACCAGACAAAATTAATTTAATATAAATGTGGTTGTATGGAGTTTGACTAATTCTTTTTAATTACCTATATGTTACTTTTTCAATAGTCTAACAAAGGGAACCATTATTCTTCCCCATGTACAAATTCATTAATCTCATTACCGTGCAGTATTAATATAATTTTATCACACATTCCAGAAGGGCAGCACATTGACAAACCATAATGAATCACAGCATTAGTGTACTATCACTACATTAATTTCGGGACATGCCTTGCTCATCTGCAATTTACGTTGAGACTTAGAATAAAATGAGCTGCATAAGCACGTAATTATGACATCTGCTTCTTTTCAGGTACCTCTTTGTAAATCAGTGACAAAGGAATAACAGGTTTAAATACGTGTTAACACTCTGATAGCATGTATAATTGCAATATGGCAATGTGTAATGAAGATTAAATTAGACTGCAGTGTACCTGACATATGCAAGAGCATAATTGAACTGTAATAATTATGGAATTAAATAGAATATAAAGTACTAATATTTCAGTTCAGTAAGGTAAAAGAGGAGTAAAGGAGTAACATTATTGAAATGGTGATGCAAACAAGTACTTTGTTTTCTTAAGGAAACATTATTTATGTTCATAATTTTTCTCTTCGTATACCAAACATGTTCTTGGTGTTTGGTGAAATTCTCAGACTCCTCTCCTGTTTTGGTCCTTCTTGGACTTCAAGTATCTGTGTCTTGCATCTCTACAACAGCAAATAACATCCCCCACCCATAAATACAGGACTACTGTTGAGAGATTCTATGAGACTGAGAAACTGAATTTCACAAATCTACTGTGGTAGAAAACAATGATTCACTGAAGCCGTGGCCTCCAATCAGGGGGCTGAGGAAGGGTTATGTGCTTTGTCCTGTAGGAGAGACAACCTGAAACATATGGGAGATCAAACTGTAAGCCAGAGGGTATGGCAAATTATTAACTGCATTTTAACTGAAGTCATTATCACAGAACTGATAAAATATTTATTTTAGATGTGTATCATCCATATTTCAACTTCAAATCACTCATGGAGGACAATTAATTCTAGAGGTTAGTAACAGAATATTAGGGTTTGTATTAAGTGCTCTTATTTGAACAAAAATATGCAATATATGTGACTGTTACTCTGGTGATGTCTGCAGTGTTATACCACATTTACATTATAACCTAAATTACACTATTATAATTTCAGCAAAAATGTATTTGCTATATGAACAAAAGAGACATTCATATATACATATATATATATATATATATATAAGGATGTTATACCAATCAATTAATTGTTGTATTAAATTATTCTCATTGTCCAAATGACTGCTTACCTCTCATAAAACACAAAATCCTATTCATGAGTATGGCAGCACTTAATAACATTTTAAATATAATCTGTGATCCCTTTGTCACACGTGTGTGTGCGTGCGTGCACACACGCTGAGCATACATGTGACTGCACTGTATTCCTTCTGTGAAGTGATGTGTCTAGGAATTCTGTAGCTTCTGAGACTTTCACCTGAGAGCAGCTTTTCTTGAACTGTCTTCTGACATCAGCTCTTCTCTTGATGTTACAAAGCTGGAAAACCACAGTTCCCCTACATATTTCACACAGAGATACGTTAAAAATAAATTTCAACCTGCATGAAAGGATTCCCAGTGAAACCATCGGAGACTGAGCAACAAACGAAACTACAAGTGACCTTTCTAAAGAACCCGGTGAGCTGCTCGTGCTCACGTTGGCTTTCTGTGCCAGAGCTCTGTGGCTGCAGGATTTCCCCTGGGACAGCCCAGTGAAGCAGGCTCAGCAGCCGGGCAGGCTGCGGCACAGAGCGCGCTTCAGCCGAGAGCAGAGCCGCGTTTGCGTGGAATTCCTCACACTGGAGCTTTACTGGGCTCCCCACGGCCACAGAGTCTCGTTTGGGTTGGACTGGGCCCTAAGAAAGCACACGGGGCAAATATTTTCAGAAATTTCTCTTCTCAAGCCTTTCTAGATTTTCCGTCGTGGCTACACTTATATCCACACATGCACCCATCCTTCGTTAATTAGCTGAGACAACTTAAACACTTTTATCAACTTGACTTTGAGTAGACAGACGTGTAGAGAAAGATAAATAATATTTTAGTCTTGAGGATGAAATTGCAGAACGTAGTAGCTCTTTCTGTAGTGCCACTGCTCACATTTGTAAATTTTCATATCTGCTATCATGTTGACTCACTGTTAATTGGTATCATGGGTTTTAGCTAACAAACTTAGCATATGATGATGAATAAAAACCTTAATAGAAATATATGAAATTAGACCAGAAAACTTAAAACTGAATTTAAGGGAATGGTGGGATTTTTCTTGGTGGTCTTAGTCAAGAAACAGAAATATTTAGGTCTTTAATACCATTATTTTAGCACAGATAGACTAGTTTAAGATTAAAGGAGTTATTACTAAACTGGGACATTTTATGGTTTAAAGTGAGATTTGAACAATGCTTTCTATTAAAACTGGTAAAAAGAGTAATATAAGGGAGAATGTATTTTACTTGTTTTAATAGTAATACATATAACTCCTGCAAAACAGAAGTTTCACAGATTTTTTTTTTTAAATTCATACATTTTCTATGTAAACAAAGCACACCAGAAATTGCATAAAGGTTATTTTATAGCAATATAAATAACAGATTTGTTTGAATTTTAAAACGTCATAATATGGAAAATAAAGAAGCATTTTAAGACCTGCAACATATGCCACAGTTTTGGACAGTAGGCTAGATAATGCCATAATCTTTTTTTGATATGAAAAAAAACCAACATCCCAAGCAATTTTCTAAATTGTTTCATGAATTGCAATTTCAAAAATTTTCCAAATTAGATAGAAAAAAATGTACTGTTTATACACAAAATCTGTTTAGTCATCAGATTTACAGGAATGGCAATTAAACCTTCAAAGAGTTCTAGTATCTACAAATTGTTAGCCTGTAGAAATATTTTAGTTATGTAATGTTAATGCCACCTGAATATTGGAAATAAGATGATTTATTTTAAAGTGAATTAACATTGAATAAATTTAAGATTACTTTATTAAGGCTAAAAGTATTTTAGTTTCTTTTCTCCATGTGATTGCAAGCATTTTCTCCATGGAACACTTGCTAGCGAATTATTTCACTTTGATACAAAATTTGCTGAATACTAGAGAGAATTTACACATTGTTTCCTTTATTAATTCAGTTAAAGGCATTGTACTTTCAATAGGTTTTCCTGATAATTAACCTACATTTTTCCTTTTTTACAATAATCTTCTCACTCTTGGTTATATTCCATGAACATCGTTAGATAATTCTCTTGTCTTATTTGTGTGTTTTTATCTTGAAATATTTATGGACTGCTACCATACCTCATATCCCCTACCTAGTCATTATTTGGCCAGTCTTTTACCTCTTTTAAATCTTTCCTCATAAATCTCTTTCCCTTCACTAAACAAATTTTCTCGTTTTCCCTGAATCCCCTTTCCTCCCAGTCTCTCTCACAGTGAGGTGACCTGTGTTGGGCACTGAGGTACAGAGGGGATTGTCTCCCAGCCATGTAGACCAGTATCTCACTGCCCCACGCTGGGATGTTCTGTACAATTCTGGTGGGGGGGTTGGTGGTTGGGGGTGTTTTTTTGTTTTTTTTTTTGGTTGGTTGGTTGGGTTTTTTTGTTTTTTTTTTTTGTATTTATATACTTCACAAACTGATGTCCAATATCTTATTAAGAACCAGCTTTAACAATCTTTGTTATTAGGTTTCTCAGCTTTCTCTCTTCATGTTGGATACATATTGATTTGCTTTGGATATATGACCAAACACACACAGGTCCATCTCCATTGCCTAACACATTAGAATTCCCTCCCTTCTCTCTCATATTTGCTAATGGACACTGACCTAAGCTCTAGGGCCATCAGAAGGACAATGATGTTACTTCTACCCAAATGTCCTGCCTCTTTTCTGAGTACACAAATACATGGGTTAATTTATGATCAGATCTTTAGGGTATAATTTTACAGACATATAGTTCATGTTCCTGCCCTCCTCCTACCCTTAGATGTTTGCTGCCCTTAAAGACAGTAATATGGTTTGGGAAGCTGAGACAGACAAACAGACAAACATTTGGTTTGGTTTGGTTTGGGTTGGGTTTTTTTATTATGCTTGTATTTTATCCATTTCAGTAGCTAGAACTGGCTCACTGTGCAGCCCCAGGAATGTAAGTGTTGGTGTAAGAAAGTGGGAGAAGGAGCTTGGCCAAGGCAGGGGCAAGGTAGACCTGTGGCATCTCTGATTAAATTTGTCTAAAACTGTAAGCAAATTGTTAACATTAACAGCAATGGGTCACAACAGATATGCACTATTACATTTCAGAAAGAATGATACTCTTGGTAAATGGCCAGCTCAGTCATATATTTTCCTTTATATTTGTCTTTGTCAAAATCTCATTTTATCCTTACCTTTGGTAGTCATATTGTATATTTATTGGATAAAATATGATCAGTATCATATGCTGAGGGGCTTTTTTTTTTGTTGTGTATGTTCTTTACTGTTTCATGCATATGGTTTAATCAAGCAGTTTTTTTCCATTAGGCAAACTTTAAAAGAATTTGCATATATATAGCAGCTTTAGTAAATGAAATCTATGGAGATTGATGGATTTTCACGACTCAAAGTTGTAGCCAAATTCTTAATTATTACAGCTGTAATAATATAGAAATACAGGACTTTTCAAAACAGCTTTATTAATTTTAATGCAGTGTTTAGAAAGCTCTGCTTTTTGTTGAGCAATAAGCCAAAAAAGAGACTTTTTCTTTTAATGGAGTCCAGTTTTGCCTTTTTTAGTTCGTAAGTCAGCACGCTAATATTCAAGGTATTTAAAGATGTCATGATAACTCTGACTTGTTGTAGAAATAAATAAAGATGGAATCCATATGTTTTTCTTTTGATGGATTAAGGGCCACGTTTACCACAACATAAGTTTACACTGTTGCTGCCCTCAAGTATTCTGCAGACCTTCATGGGTCAGCTCCTGCAGAGGCTCATTCTTACTCAAGAGAACAATTCCAGTAACCATTTCTACCATTAGGGAAACAGTCTGTTCGGAATAGAACATACAGCATGATTCTGATGTATTAAAAAACCAAAAAAACAACAAAAAACAAAACAACAAAAACTGAACACCTGTTCTATATTTTAGAACAACTTTTTCCTCCCAATAGCAATACTGCAATCCTTGATGGCTTGCTATAGATATAGATTAACACTCCTCAAATGCCATAAAAATAAATTGCATATATTAATTTTATTTTGAATTGAGATTTTTCTTGTGTCGTAGATAATACAGAGGCCTGTTTTTTAAGGGGTGTGGAGTCTTATAGCTGCTATGCTTCCTTCTTCTGTTTTAGTGTCTTGAAATTTTCATTGCAGCTTTATCAATGTGCAAAAACCACAGAAAGAAGCTGTAAGCAAATGATTGTCTGATTCAGAGATATATTTGGGAGTGACATCTCTACTGGCCTCAGTGTGCTGCTTTCAATTTTCCCCAGAATTAGCAACAGATTAATCTGGACAATATTTTTACAGTGTTCATGATGTATTGAGATAAATGTTGAGCTCTTGCACATGTTTATAAGGTCAAGTTTAACAGTGTATGTATTTATTCTGCTTGAGTTGCAAGCTGCAGTTTGAAGAGTCCTCAATCTTGGGTGAGCAAATGGTATTGGTGTTTATAGAATTCAGTACATAACAAAAAGATTTGCTATTGATCATTGCCAACTCTCTTGCTGTTGGCCAAATTTGCCCACAAGGAGCATTGCTTTACTCCATGGATGATACTGAGCTGAGTGGAGGAGGCTGTTCTAGCACTTCATGGGGGTGTAGGGGCCAGCTTGACAAACAGGCACTGGTCCAGCTTCCCATTCTCTGGAACAAAAATCTGCCCTGCCTGAAGCTCTGTGTCTTCTCTAACTAGAGAGCAGCACGGAGATGTTCTCATCCCACAGTTCCCTCCAGGCTGAATTGGGCAGGAAAGAGAGAGAGAAACAACACAAATTGTAGAACACATTTCTGCGGATGGCCCACCAGGAAGGTCGTGGTGCAGGGTGCTTCATGATCCTCCTTGCAGTGTCACAGCTTTGTGTGTTGTGCTCTTTTCATGTAAGAAATTTAAAGTGTGAAAGTAAGCAATAAGACTCCAGGTAGGAATGACAGAATTTAGTGTGCTTTGTATATAAGATTAAACATTACTGTGGAAATATTATGTGAAAGGGTTATAACTGTGGAAGCAATTTCAGTAATGGAAGAGAGGTTTGCTTCCCTGCAGTGGATTAGGAGATTTTATTCTGAAGGTAAATGGAAAAGAAATAAATGGTATTTCAAAGATGAAAATATACTCTTAGCTTTAAGGAGAGGGTTGAAAGCCAGACTATTTTCTGGGATGTCTCTCTTAATTTATGTATTGGCAGGCACTAAATATTTCATGATCAGTCTATGGCTCTCCAAAAAGAATTTCATATTCTTGAGAAGCAAGCCAAAAACTGTTTGTGAGTAAGATACGGAGCCTGTTTCTTTGAGCATGCTGAGCACCATGTTATTACTTGGTACATTATATGTTTTCTGTGGGGTTTTTCTCAAATTATCTCCAGAAGGAAGTAACATTTTAATAAAAGTTCATGTACTTAATTATTTTAATTTTTTTAAACCAGTGCATGGTATTTGCACACGAGTTTAGTTTGAACTCATTTCAAAATATAATATCATACTTGTTGAATTTGCATTGATGGAATTCTCATATATTTAAACACTTTGTTCAATTTTTATTGGTAATATTCATTGTTTTCAAAAGTAATTTTCAGTTTTAATGGTATTGGCCACTGTAATCTTAGAACAGATCAAAGGACATTATTCCTTGCCTTGAAAAATTTGTTGCATCTACAAAAAAGAGTAGAGTTATTAAGGAATTATATTTCTTAGACATAAATATATTATTAAATAATAAGTAACTATCTAGAGAATCAGGTGTTGTCTGGAAATATTCAAATAAGTTGTGGTCATCCTGTGTTCTGCAAACAGGACTTCCAAAAAGCAGCTGCATTGTGAAATGTTTCCTGGACCTTTATCTACCGAATGTGTGGTCATTCACTTGGCAGTCATTACTTGGAGAAAGTAGTGGGAATATTATTAATGGGTTTCAGCATTTTATTATCTACGTTGCAGGCTTGTTTCAGCATGGGAAAGCTGTCAGTGACCATACAATGTTGTGTTTGATGTGACACTAGAAAGGTTGGCTGGTTCCCACACTGCAGCACTCGTTTCTGTTAGCACAGCAGTGCTCAGTTTTATGGTGCATTGAAGGAAGCCACTTGGGAGGCAGATTTTGTCTTTAGAGCAATGTCTGATAATAACAGGTTGGAATATGGAAGGAAAAAAGTCTTAATTACATTGTATAGAGACAGAAACACGCATGAAAATTTAGTGGTTAAACACTCAGCTGTTATGATTTGCCAAACCCCAGTTAACTACTGACGATGCAAAAAGATACTGAAACACTAAGGAAAATGCATCCCTTGATGACTTGCCTCCAATATTTAAACTCTGTAGTGCTCATCTTCTCTCTTTTCTTCAGAAGTGACACTTACTAAGGCAACAGTAGTTGGTGGGACAATACTAAATATTGGCTCCTGAAAATTTCCCAAACCTGGTTCTTTTTTTATTCTCATCTGCTTATAAGTATTTCATAATTACTTTCAAGATTTTTTTTCAGCATCTTGGGAAAGGTGATATGCACTTCTGCAAGGCAGACTGAGAGATCAGCTAAATGAAACCTTGCATTCAAAATTACTTTATATTATACAGACTGCTAAAAACAAATGTTGTAAATTGCAATCTCAACAAGTTTTGAGAGAATGGACCCACAAGTGAGTCAGCTAAAGTAGAAAATGAGTATGTCAGGATGAGAATTAAACTTAATCCAGTGTTTGAATATCTGAAAAGAGTTGTGAGTGCAGATAAATGAGTGCCCTACCAGCCTTTTTCTCTCTCATTTTCACATACCACGTAATCAAACCATTTGGAAATGTACAGATAAGTTTTAGAGAGTAAAACTGAGGCTTCAACATCTTGTGGATTAAGTGTGAACTACAGAGTCTGAAGAGCCAGATTTTCAGACTGGATATTTCATAGTCCTTATTCTTTGGGACATTTTAATTATAATGTCTTGATTTAATATCTTGCTTTTTAAAAAGGCCACATGGTCAAATTTTGAAGTTAATAGAATCTGTCCAGGAGAACATGGAGAATGATCTGATGTCATCTGTGTCAATGTACTGTATAAATTTAATATTTACTCAATCTCCTAGTTGTTTCTCATTGCCCCAGCTGTACATCATTTCTGAACATGGCTCACAGAACACAGTGCAAATAGCATCTAATAATATAAGCTAAAATTTAATGGAATCAGAAACAGCTCCAATATTGTCACCTCTGTATTTAAAATACAATGTTTTCTAATTCTATAATAGAGAAGAGACCACACAAACAAGGAAGACAACAAATGTTTTTTTCTTTTTTGTGCTTTGGGTTGGTTGGTTTTTTGTTTTGTTTTTGTTAGGGTTTTTTGTTTTGTTTTGTTTTGTTTTGTTCTGTTTTTGTTTGTTTGGTTTTTTCTGAGATAAAAAGATTATGAGTGACTTGAGGACAGAAGTCATGTAATATATCCACAACAGAAGATGCCATTTGTTCCCAGAGTAACTTGCAATCTAGGGAAATAGTTGTGCGTGTAATCACCTAATCTGGCAACACAGTGATAATTTAGGTTAGAAAGATCTTATCTTATAAAACTGTGGTTTTGTGTGTCCTTGAACAGCTAGTCCAACTTCATAGTGAGAGTTTATATCTCTCATGGTAAACTTGAGCTGTTCTGCAGGTGTTTTAGTTTATCACTGAAAGGAAATGACTTTTTTTACACCTAATTTAAACTGAAGCTATTCACAGTTTAAAATGTTCAGTAACAGTGACCTCTGTAATGACTAACACATTGCAGGTGGTCCGATAGCAGGCCAGTGGTTATTGTTTGCTATTGAGAGAGACAGAATTAAATGTCCACCCCACAGTTGTTTTCTTCCAATTTATAGTATGGACACAACAGCTGGCTCAAAAGTAAGCCACAATTAAAGGGCATCTGAAAAGTTGCAATCAGTGTAGTTCCTGCAATGGGAGAGCTTTCCTGTTGGCATCTATTTAAAATTTGTCATTAAATTTGAAAGCACAAATCTGGTTAAATAGTCACAGCCTAAATCTCTGTATTAGACTTCTGATATTTGTGTTCCAACTTTACAGTCCCTGCTCAGTCCTTCAGGCAAAACTCCTGTTTGTTCTGCAGTTACATGGTTGGGATCAATTCCTATTTTGTCTTGGAGGACCTGAAGTGCTCCATCAGACCTAAGAATGCTCAGCCAAAGCTCTTAGCTTTCACAAATAACTAACTGAGAAGGCAGTTCTGATTTCCCATCACAACCATATAAAGCAAAACTGGAGAGCCTGGAGCCTTCATTTTAACTATTTTCATTTTGACAAAAGCTAAGAGTCTTTACTGCGTGGATGCTGTGCAGATTGTTCAAATAAGGGTAGACCTGGGTGCATCTAAACCAATCACAATCACTGATAACCATAAACCTTGATTCAAAGTTTGATTTCTTTGCAATGCATACTGAATTCTATTATTGTGTAAACAGCTGATACTGCATCCCATTAATACAATGCAATTTGAGAGTCTCAGATACTTCTGGGAGCACAAAAGTACTCAGCAGAAGTGGGGGAGAAATTTAGGTCTTGTCAGAGGAGAGTTTTCTATTGAGAAACCTGCTGTTTCTGCTGTTTGCCTTGGAGTGACATGAGCTGTTACACAAAGAACCTCTGAAAATAAAAGCAAACCTGCTTCACAGGAGATAGCAGCCTTCATATCTCAGCAATGTTTCTTCAGGAGATGTCTTCAGCAGGATTTTAAAACAGCCAGATTTTCTTAGAATATAGGATAACTGACCACAAGAGCTGAGAAGATATGATGTGTAAACAGAAGTTTTGAAAATATGTTTCAGTTATGTGTTAGATACTACGCAAACCTCTTATGAAATGGACAGGATTAGGATTTATCAACACTTTGTGAAGTATTCCTTAAAGAAAAATAGTCACCTCAGTAATAGGGTGCCTAGATAGGACCTGTTTCACTGCTCTGTTTACTGTGCACAGATGAGAATCAGGGGCACTCTGAAGTGTTATGTGAAGTACATCAGCTGACATTGCTTTTTGCTGCATGAATGAATGTGGACAAAAAAAACCTCCACAGTATAATCAGTAGATAAAGTAGACTGAATTCTAATTGGGAAAGGGATTGGAATCCAGATCATTTATGTGTAGAATCATCAGTCTGGATCAGACTGAAAAAAAGCCACACTAGAGTTTCAATATATATTTAATTATTTTATTCTCACTGGGGAGTGACACATAATCTGTTTCTTAGCTTTCTCTTCTGGGAAGAGGGAAATTTGCATTCGAATGCTGTCAGGCAGAGGGTGGGACTGAGCTCACCTTCTGCTAGATGGAAGCTCCCTGGAAGCTCCTCTAGGTTTTATAATAGCTTTCTGAAAATGAAATATTTCTTCCATCCATAATGAATGAAGCACACCTTTTTCTCTGCAGTTATCTCAGTTTATGCAGTAAATTTTCAGTTCAACCAAAGCAGGCTTTTTGTACAGCTGTGTGAATAGTTTCATTCTTACTCTTTTCTAATTTTCCCTCCTCTATTTGAAGATCTAAAAAAAAAAAAAAAATAAAATTAACATGTATCATTAATATGTTTTATCTGTGATTTGAGGACAGACCCAAAACCTCATGGAATTATTGAAAAGAATTTCATTAATATCAGTCCTATATTAGTAGTGAATTTTAATTGTCAGATTGTTATTCTTTAGTTAAAAATAATAAGTTTGACAAAGTATTTTTGATATCCATGCTTGTTCAAAAGAATTTATGTTGTTATGGTTTCTGAGTAGGAATGAAAAGGTGTCATGACCATCTTCTTTATATATGTAGCTTTATATATATTATAAGTCAGTAGAATTGTTCACACTTATAATTCCTTTGAGATTATATCATATTTACCGTACCATACATATTAAAATTATACAAAATCATACAAAATTATAGAGACAAAGATTTAGATTCCTCATTTTAAAAATCCTTTATTTTTATTTTTTCATAAACTATACCCTTTACAGTACTCATATAAGGAATATATTTGGTGGATGTGTTACACAAATAACGCACACAATTAATATTTAGTTCTGACCCACTTACATTTATATCTTTGACACTAGAAATTTCCATTTCCAGTTAAAGTCTGTACATGTATTAGCAAGGCCCTTTATTGTCTTAAAATTAAATCTTTTGAAGTTTCTTCCTCTCTGAGACAAAAGAAAGCATATAGTTGACATCAAAGTGGAGACATACTGCTGGCTAGTAATTATGGTAGCTTAACGTTGCCCAGTTCCCACCCATTTACAAGCTTGCCTTTACTTTCCTCAGCATGTTCTTATTTTGATCAACACCTTTAGAAATAACTGGATAGCCCAGTTACTTTTAAAGTTTCTGCAAATTTGGTTGGAAAACAAAATAGTGGTTTAATAATGTATTCTTTATATGTAATTTTGGCTTTTTAAAAACCTCCTTTAATTACTCTAAGTTGTAACTGTTAGCTGGGTGTTGCCAGATGTGAAACCAGACACAAGGGTGAGATTTTACAATTCAATCACAGCTGCTTAAGATAAAATCTGGCTTAGGACACAAGAGATGGATTTAAAATACTAAATTTATATTTAAAAATAGTGGGGAATTGTATGCAGGATAGCTAAAGTTTTTTTGGGGTTTTTTTTTTTTTTGGCAAACCTACAAACTTCAAGTGAATCAATCCAATCAAAATCTAAAAGAGGCTTCAAAATTCAGCAAATAATATTTGATGTCAGTCTTCTCCCTTCATCCACCAAAGCAAACATACAAATGTAGAGCACTGCTCTGTTTGCAAATTAAAGCCTCAATTCTCTGTAATGTGTATGTTAGTAAGGTGAGCACTGGAACTAAGGCTGAAGTGTCTGTGTCTTGGAGCAATTTTAAACTTCTCTAAGTACCAGGATGATGAACTCAAAAGAAGTTTATTTATCTTGGGAATTTGAGTTTTACAGCTTAAGAAGGAATAACTTCAGAAATCCATGGGAGGCAGGGCAGGGCTGGGGGGGGGGGGCAGCATCCTCCCCATTCTTGCAAATTCTACTGCAGTGGCCAAATTGTTGATGTGCTTAGCAGAGCATGTTAGGTACTGCAGAGCAGCTGAAATAACTCTGCATGTCTTCTGCATGGTGACCTTTGTAACGCTTGTATGAGGAGAGACACAGAGAGGCAAAACATTTATATCAATATTTTAACAAGAGATGTGTGGGACTGGGAAAATCTATCTAGTGAGTAGATCCTCTTTTTCCATAAATAAAACCGAAACAAAACTAAGTGCATACTTTCATCATAAAGTCTATTTGAATTCCAAAGATAGAATTTTACAAGTTTAATGCAAATCTCATGTGTACCCTGTTTGCCCTCATTGTATTCCATCTTGGGTTTAGGTGATGGGTGTGCAACAATTTGAAGAGAGATTTTCCTTCTGGGTCCCTAAACCTGACAGTGACTCACAACAAGAATAAGAAAAAAAATATCTACAACAAAATCCAAAACAGTTTAGCCACAACAAGACCCCTAGAATCTTCCACATAGCATAATTCTTTATTTACAAAAATGGTAGCTAAAAAGTGAGCTTTTCCTATTGTTTCTCCTAAATTGGTCTTTTTCTTCCTCTTGAAGCAGATCTCAGTTACTGCTTCAGAGCAGCAAGCAACTGCAGCAGCTAATTATAACCAGCAGTGTGTGTTCCCCCCCTGCTTACCAGGTCATAGAAACATTCATTTGGAGAGTGTTTTTTTCTAAACAGGAAAACATTTCTCCAACAAAAGTCTGTAAATATTTTTCTCAGTAGTACTGGCAGGCAATATTTATCCTGGTACTGATGTCATTCAGAGGAGATCAGATGTGATAGTTCTGAGCTTTTGTCTGTCAGCAGGCCTTTGTTGCATTTCCATACAGTTTTCAAACTCTAAGCACAGAGAAGTCTGTTTTTCTTGTCCAGGCACACTTCTAATTTCCATCGCTATTAAGAGGTGTTGTACAGTCTTATCAGGGACTTTATAGACCTCCCAAGTGTTCTACAGCCACTTAAGTCTCTCATGTTTTAATTGATTGTGACAGATAACAATGTACTGTGTGTGATTTGATCAAGAGATCCTGATGAACCTTATAAATTTTCAAAATTAAATCTGAGTGTTTCGTGCATATTTTCCAAACCTGGTGATGGAATTGCAGAGTAACATGGGCAGTGAGTGTTTATCATTGTGGATAACAATAACTAGTCTCTTCTCTCTACTTGCCCTGTCTCTTCAGCTTGTTTAATCATGTCTCAGAATTTCCTCATTTATTTTCTGGTCAGCTTTTTTATTATTTTCCTTGCATTCTGAAATGAATTTCTATTTGGGTCTTCTTGACACTGACAGTAGTTATTCTGAATTGCTGTGTGTTATTTATGAAAGTCAGGTAACCAACAGAGTAAAGCATTTATAAAGTTCTTCTAAAGCATTTATAAACTCATCCAACAATAATTACTTACACCATCTATTAATTTATTTACTGGCCTATCCATTATTTTCATAATGTTGATTTTAAAAAAAATCAGAAACTCCTTTCATTCTGATTTCTTAAGTAAGGAATTACCGAAGTAATGTAAATGTTCTGCTACTTTGAGTAGCAAACATAGACTGAGTTCTTAAGAAGAAGCCTTTGAACTTCTCAACTGAGTGTTGGGAAAGGGCCATACTTCTACCCTGGTGTACATTTGAAAATATTAGCATTTCTTTTATTAAATGACAATTTTCATACACATGTAAAATTTTTCCTTTTCTGGTAGTGTTGCTAGGCTTCAAAACTGACCAACCAAATCTCAGGTTTAGCATAAGAAATTGGGTTATTGATGTGATACGGATTATTTTACTATATAACAAATCCATCAGAATTAGATTTTCGTGTGGACAAGCATTCAGACTTTTCAATATAAGTCTCTGTGGCTCTTTATCTGCCTCTTTGTGTCAGTTTTTTTTAAGGGGTCTGTCTTCCAGTTCACAGTACTATATTCCTGTAAAACTGCTTGAATACTGGGTGCAAGGAAGAGGGAGCAGGAACCTGGAAATGGTCAATGACTTTGCCTCCCAAGACGTTTGAAGATACTGCACTTCTTGTTTGTTTTTTTGTTTTTTTTTCAAATAGGGCTATGAAATTGTACTTCTGATAATAATATAGCACTTTATAAAGGCTTCATTTCTTGAAAATAAGTGTATTGCTGATTTTGAATGTGATTACAAAACTGTTCTTGAAGCTTCCTGTGGAAAGTCCACTGACATTGAAGATACTCTTTGTTACTCAGAACCCTAATTCACTGTGTGTATTAGGATGTCAAATTCTTCTCATATGACTGCCTCAAAAAACCAGACCACTTATGTAGGAAGTTGTTGTTGAGCAGAAACAAGTTTTTGTGATATAATATGAGCACTCATTATTTCTAACCACCTAAGGAAAACAAATTCACAGTATTTTCTTTATTGTCCCACTTGGAATAGTTTTGGTTGTGCAGAGTCCACTGCTGATTAAAATTATTACTACTATAAGCACTGACAACTACCTAGGTAATTTGCCTTAGTAGCAATTCATCCAAACCAGAAGTAAGAGGGGAGAATTTTTAAATTAATTGCCTAAGATTATGCATGTCGATGTTATGATGAATAGATAGTGCTGAATTCCATGAAATAATTTAGTACATGAGAGTCTATTAGCTAGTTAGAAACCATGACCCCATTTAACAGTTATGGACCAGCATAGCATCTAATCTATATTATTTGATTTGTATACCCTTTATGATCTAACCAGATCCCATAATGTCAAAAATCATACCTATCACATTGAATTATAACACATTAAGAATACAGGATTGGAAAAATCAGATATGTTTGTCTCAAGAGTGAGCTCCGTTAGCATATTTACTCTACAGTGAAAGAGATTCTGCTCATTGCATTAAAAAACATCAAGAACCCATCTCCAAGTGCTTTTAAAATTAAATGGAGCATGAAATAATAATTTTAAACAACTTGGGTTGACTTTTCCCTACAGTCTTCAAAAAAACCCCCAAGAACCTTAATCATCCTTTATTTGTATTTTTATTAATCAAATGTCAGTAGATGGCTTCTATAATTCAGTACATATTTGTTTGCTGACAAAATTTAACAGAGCAGATAATTTTAAACTGTATCATGCTTCTAAATCACACAGCAACTATGTTTACCTGTGATGGAAGAAGGAAAGTATTTTCTACATAAAAATTGTGGTGAAAAAAAGAAACATGTGCCTGAACTTACTCCAATTTGCTCATTAAAAACAAAACAAAACAAAAAAACCCCCCAAAAAACCAAAAAAGCAAAAACCAAACCAAAACAAAACAAAAAAAACCAACTCCCACAATGGCTCTTCAGGACAAAATAAGATGTGAATGCCTGACACACTTAAAGAAGTTAATTACAGAGCTTTATTCTAGCAAAGTACAGCTTAAAGCTATTATAATTATGATATTTTTAACATCACATGCTGTATTCCAGAACCTCAATCTTTTCAAGGTCTGTTTGTGTTTGGAGAAAAACATGTACATGAATGAAGTAGCGATGAATATCAAAACAGATTTAGGAGTGAATCAACATACTCATTAGTAATTTTAACTATCTGTATGTAAAATAGCAATCCCTGAGCACACCATCACCAAATATTCCCAAATAGAATATGTATTTGAAGTTATACTTGAAATTTCTAGGTGGTGTACATCCTTTTTCTGATAGGTTGCATGAAACTTGCAGGGGAGGATGCTCAGCTCCCCATATCCTGTTTAGAGTGGACACGTCCCCAGAGCAAGCTGCACTCTCAGTCCAGCGGGACCTTCGTGCTTCCTCCGAGAAACAGGCAGAGTGTTGTAGCAGCCTTGGAGCCCCCTTCCAGTGTCCTCTGCTTGTAGAGCTGTGGTAACTTTGGTTCAGGATTCAGCTCCAACGTACAGGGCCTGCGTTTGCTTCTTTCACAATTTTCCGTCATGTAAAACTTCATACCCTTGTGTTAGTGTGGGAATTTAGAGTGCAGCTGCTGTCAGCCAGGTTTGGAACGCACAGATGGAGAAAGGTGTATGTACAATTGCAGGAGAGGCTCCGAGAGCTGCTGCTCTTTGATGTTCCAGAGCACACCCACAAGTGTAAAAACTGGACGGGTGAGATGAGTGGGTTTGCGTTTACCAGCAGACAACCTGAAATCCCTAACACAAAGTAACCCCTTCCAGGAATTCTGTAAGTGATCAAGAACTCCGTGTCCTGAAAATATCACCAAAGTCTAATCACTTAGTCCCAAGTTTAATGAAGTCTTTAGGCCCAAACTTGCTATTAATTTAAATGGGAAATCAATGGGAAGTTAGAAGCCTAAATGCTTTGTTGAATCAAGGGCTCCAGGCTCAATTGAGATTCCCATAGTGATCACTAGAAAGAATTCTCTTAAAGCTCTGGATCGTGTTAATCATCTCCATATCTGTCTGTAGGTACCTACCTGGTTCTTTTCCAACATGTATTTTATGTGTTTTAAAAGGGACTAAAAGTGATACTTTCAAAGCATCTAAAGTAGACACATGACTTTGAGTATGATCTAAAATATTTTCCAAAATCTTTCCAGTGCATACCTGCATTTCCAAGTATGTAACTACAGCAAAAGCTGTCACTAGTGATTGAAATACCCAAATTCTACATTATACAGTCTCTTCACTGCAAAACAATTTATTTGGAATTTCTATCTTAAATACAACCAAGATTTTGAAGACTTATTGCAATAATTTTTTCTTTCACTCTGTTTGGTATCAAAGACATTTGGATAATTGGCCTGTGAACCTCTCCAATAGAATATTTTAAAGATGCTAAGAAATTCATGATAAAAATTGCTAGTTTTAAAGTTTTTCACAAGCAAATCAAATCAATATAGTTAGATGAATAATTAATTCTAAATAATTTATCCCAGTTTGTTACTTTAATCCTGCTAAGTAATTATTCAGTTTTATCTTACAGTATTCCCCAGCTCATACTAACTGGCTTCACTTAAATAATTCACTATGGGCCAAAGCTTGATTGCACTGAAGTCAATGGCAAAAATCCCATTTTCTCCAGTGACAACAGCATTTAACCCTGAGGAACTGACCTTAAGGTTAATTAAATGTTTGAGAAAACCTGAGGTGATTTATAGTTTCATGCTGAAAGCAAGAAAAATTTACAGTTTTGTTAGGTTTTGATGTAAAATAAGATAAAACCTAGTGCTCTCAAACTGAGTTTCACTTTCAGTTTTTATTTTTTTTAAAATCCAAAACTCAGAGAAACTCAGGTTGAGTCAAATGCACGGTATGGATTGCAACAATTTTTATTTTTTTTTCTTTTTTGTAACTCCTTAAGAAGCTGTACCCTGAAAGTTTTGTACACCTTTGCTTCTATGATCTCCTTCATACATCCTACTAATAATGAAACTCTTTATTAGAGGTTTGTTTTCATGGTACCTTTTTACTGGAACTATTGCAAACAGTGCTGGGCATATTTCTTCAATGTGCATATAAACACTTATGAGAGAATGAAAAAAGAAACCCTTCTGTATATACATTTCGTAGAATGGAAAGCATTAGTTAAGGAATGTTATATACTTGATTTGATTAATGAGTTTTAGGGAGATTATTTCTCAGCTTGATTCATGTGCTTAAGGACTTTAAAATAATTTAGAATCTAATTGCAATGTTTTCCAGAATTTTATGTTGCTTACATTATCCTTATGGAATACAAAAAGTCCAATCCATCCTCTACATAGTTCTTTGATATACAGTAGCATAATTCATTTTACTAGAAGGTAGCCAGATTACACATGCAAGTATGTTATTCATTTGAAGATATTAAACTTTCTTCTGTATATGTTGATAAAAATACACAGTATATGTATGTTAATATACAGATTTCTCAAAGCTCACTGTACAGTTCAGCTACTTAATAAAGGCAGATTGATTTTTCCACTGTAATTGCATATACAATATTAGAATTGTATATAAAAATAATAGTGATTTTTCCTTTTCATTTCTTCAGCTGGTATCTATTCTGATAGAAGTTGAATATGTGTCTGAGTGTGGAAAAGGCACTGCTATATACAGTCAGTAGGTGGGAAGGAGAATTAAGGGAAGTGTTTATCAGATGCCATACAAAAACCCCCCAACCACTGAAATCATCGGAAGCTACGGCAGCAAAGAGATCAAGCTGAAAGGAAGCTGTGATGTAGAATAGAAAGTGCACAAAGTTCAAGACTTGATAAGTTCACAAAATCCATGAAGGAATAACGAAAAGAAGCAGAAGGAATCCAAACCAGCTCGCAGTTGCATGACTCAGCTGCTCTTACTGCCCTAACTGTAAGATGATCTTTTTCCTGAGAGCAAAATGCTGAGTGTAGGAGAAAGTGTTCGAGAGCAGCTTGAACACCTCAGTTCTCTGAAGCTCTCTGTTGCTTGCCCTTGCATTAACACCACTGCTGCCTTCATATTTGATAAAAGGGGCTGGATAATTTTTCATTTATTTCCCTGATCAGGAGCTGGCAGAATGAAATTATAACTGCAGACTGCAAAATGGACAGAAGGAAGATCTTAGCAATGTCAGGTGTAGACACTCACAAGAGAAAATGTAATGGGCCCTCATCTTTTAGAGCATTGTTTTATCTCTTGTTTCTCTGTGTATACATCTGACTGGTATTTTATATATTGCCTTTTCCTGCTACAGGACATTTTCCATATTCTGTGCTTTCACTTTGCCTTGGATTACTACCCTGTAACAGGAAAACATATATATTTTTAAAGGGAATTTTCTGAAACTTAGACATTTAGAGAGAACTTTCTTAACCTTAGTCATAATGATGCAGAACTGAGACCAAGGTAATTAGAATAAACCTGCTTTTGGTAGATACCATGGCTTTCTTGACTGTATGTCCACTATTTCAACTTGAAGGATGTTGAAGCCACAACATTTAAAAGAGTCTCTCAGTGTCATGAGTTTCTCTTTTCTCATTCTTACTTGAGGCTGACAGGGGATGTTTTCTGCCTGCTGCAAATTCCACATCTGTTTTCAGAAACTTCCGTTTCCTGGATTTTTGGGGGGTCTGTCAGTGTGCAATATCTAATTCTTGGTTTGCATGCTTGTGCTGTGCTAAGTGTCATGTATGTGTTAGACTTGCCAGAACAGTTGAAGAGGAAGTTCTGAATGTTAAGAGTTGATCAGTGGCAAATAATATCCTTTGAAAAGGAAAAGTACAGCTTGATAGGAGTAAAGTATCAAAATTAGCTCTTAATTTACAATCTTTTGAAAGCCAACAACTTTTTGATTTTTGAAAATGTCATCAGAAGATTGCTTTTCTCTATTTTATTCTCTACCGTAAGCACAAATGCTACAGAGGATCTAGAACAGGCTTTAGAATTTTCCTTCATTGAAGACAAATTAGTGGCATTTTTGGATAGTACCTATTGTATGGTGTGGGAACAAAGGATGCCTTAATAAGATACAGCATAGTGATCACACCACTTGGCATCAGCAGTAATTGCCACAAAACTAGGCAAAATTTAAAAAAGTAAGAATACTTTTGCTTAGATTCTTAATAACTGATTTGTGAAGTATCAGTACTGAGCCTCTTGAAATTTACTCTCCCTGGATATCTTTAATTATCTAAAGGCTCTGTACTCCTGTCTTCCTTCCTCCTGGAATTTTTTCTCAGTTAATATCTAGTACTGAAAACTGGGCTTGCAGGTTAAAATCCACAGATTTCAAAGAATTGGAAGTCTACCTATGCATTATTAGGTATTTACAAGCTCACAGTAAAAATGTTGCATATATTTGGAAATTAGGAAAAAAGAAGGAATCCCCAGGTTTCATCTCATTACAATCCAGTATTGAAGCCTACATCTGATAAACACACAGTATTAGTAGATGTGTCAGAATACAGTACTGGGAAATGTATTTCACATTATTTTACACTCCTTTCCCCAGAAAAGTAAACAAACATGCTGAACCATCTTTGCATCCCTAAAAAGACATAGGGGAATCATTATAAGGTTCCAGGTGTTCACTGCTAATGACTGCACAGAATTAGGGAATAAACTTCTCAAGTTTGTTTTTTATTTTTTTTTTTTACTTTATGCTGATTTGTAAATTAATGTGTTTCTAAGCTACATTGAGCTAAATCATTATGAGAAAATGGAAAGATACTTGTGTATTTTTAAAAGGATTCATTTTTGTGAGTCCCTAGACTACGTTCTACCAGAATGGAACATTGATGAGATTTTTTGATCTTGGATAATTCAGGGACTATTTTAAAATCCTGTTATGGAAACATTTCTACTTGCTCTGAATCTATTGCAGGATTAAGTTGTGGCAGTTCAATAGAAGAGTATGAAATATTCAATTCTTGTGAGTTTCCAGAAGAATACTCCTACTTCTGTTCCGTTTTGGAGTATAGAAAAATTTGAGTATATAAGGGTTTTATGGTCCTGAAGATGGGCAGATCACAGCTGATCAGGCAGATAAATCTTTTGGTTTAATATGATCTTACACAGTGAAAGCACTAAATCTGTGAAAACCTGCCTTTTGCTTTCCAGATGGAGCAGCAAGTTAAAAATCTGCCAATTTTGTTGTCAGATGGGGAACGCCTCCCCATTTGGAGGTAGTGCAATCAAGTAGATTTTTAACTGGTGCAACACATCTTTATTTACAACTTGTAAAGTGTGTTTTCTTCTAAAACTTTCCATGTGATACAGCTCTTTATATTATATTACACTTATAAAATCTCACCAAAACCTTATGAATTAAAAGATAATTAGTGGTTCAAAACACATAAGACATTAGGCCAGAAGTGTCAAAAATGTCATGAAAGACCGTAAATCATAGTATACTTGCATTGATCCCTCATATAGTTAGTTTTTAAATCATCTCTTTAACACCTTGTAAATGTACAAACAACTATGAACCCAAGGGAAACTTTAATATGTTTTTTATACATATTTTAATTTCATCTCAAAGTACTGGCTGCATAAAAATTAAGTCAGACTCACAAAACCTCATTGATTTCCTCTGGATAAAACCCATCTGTCCAAACTAATTTAGAACCTTTTTGAAGCTGTAAAGTTAGTCATGCAACACTGAGGTCATTATGGACATCCTGTACTGTAGGAACTCTAGTGTAATTTTAAGAAGGTAATTTTGTTATATTTACTGTATTTAAATACAGTGCTACTTTTAAGGAACAAAAGCCTTACTGTGTAACTGTATTGAAAGTAAACCAGAAGCTGTGAAAAGTGAGATCTGTTCTTTTCCTTGTGATTAATGCACCTTTCTGCCAAAATTGAAACTTCTTAACTGAGCTCATTTAATACAAAGTAAACGAATTCTGCTCTTTGGATTTGATCCGCTGGCTAAGCTCTATAGATAAGGGTCTAACAGTGAATAGCTTTCATTCTAAACAAAGGATGTTTTGATAGAAAGGTCAGAGCTAAGGTCTTTTATATTGTGATAACAGGAAAGGGAAATGACATATTAATGGCAATTCATGCCATGGTGGTCTGCTGAACATGGTGGATCCAAAAGGAAAAAAAAAAAAAAAGGCTGCAGTACTATTTTTTAAGGACATCAGTTTTTAATTGGTCGTATTTTGAATGACAATTTCTTTCATTACAGTTGGCAAGACAGTGATGCCAAAATGTACAACACTACTACCACAGGGAAGACTGAAAAAAATGGTGTGTATTGATCTGGATTCTGCCCTCGAACATTTTGCTGCCAAACAGAATATTAAGCAGGCTTAGCCCTTGTGAGTCACGCTTGTAACAAATGATGATCTGTAGCTAATTTTTATAATGTGATAGACTTTAATTACATGCTGAATCACTTGAATAGGGCAAGTAAGTTTAAATTAAGAGGTTCTCACTGTGGCTCAGGACACGTACATCATGTTGTGTACTTTATGTGCAGTGTTAGATTTGGGGACTAGCATTTGCATAGAAGACATTGACTTTTAAAACATTCCTGCACATTATAAAAAATTTCTGAACTATCATGCAGGACTGATTCCACCATAGAAATCTTTATTCTGAAGTAAACAAAATTATGTGATTTGGCAAGGCAGTCACTTCAGTGAAGACACTCAAAGCAGTTATTCCACTCCCCTTCCCACTCTCCCAGGCCCCCTCCCCTTGGGGAGTTTTATCTAGAGCCAGTCGATGTTATCTATAATGCCAGCGGTTTTTTACATATCCACAGAGAGTCCAACAATTTCATGACATAGGATGATAGCGTAGATTCCCATGTTACCTAACGCAGCCTGAACTGAACAACATTTCTTGTATTCTTGGTAGAGTATCGGCACAGAGAACAGCAGGACTGAATATTCAAGAAGCAGTGTAAGATGACAGCACAACAGTACATTTTTCCTGTTCATGTCTCACATGTCCAAAGAGAAAGCTTCCCTTTGCTTCCTTCCCTGCCTTCTCCCTTGAGATGCATTCCTTAGTAGTCACTTTGCATGTCAGGCTGCAGCTGAGCTGGAGATGTGATCCCCTGCTACCATAGCCACTTACTGTAACCACAGTCTCCTTTTCTAAACTACCATGGCACAAATAATGACATTATATTTGCTTGTAAAGGCCTGTCAGGCACTTTGATGACAACAGATGATTCTGAAGAACATCACATAGGAAGGATACCAAAAACCAAACAACCCTCACCACACTCATGTCTGCTATTTAAACAACCTTCCACCCCCAGACAGAAAATTAGAACCAGTCTCATTCCTTCAGACTGGGATATTGCATTCCATCTCTCTGGATAATTGTTACAAGTACACAAGCCCATGTTAGATATGCTTTGTCATGCCATGTCATCTGGAAGCAGCTCTGGGAAAGAGTTATTTTATAAAAAAAGCGGTGCAGAGAAATACAGGAACTCTAAAAATGTTGCATACACGGTAGAGAAAGCGTGAGCCTCCAGGTAATGTAGTGTAAAGGTAGTTATGCACCCAGGGTGCACACAAGGTTGATGTGAGCCAGATATTGGGCAAAAAGCATTAGAAATTCAAATAATTGATTCCTCCTTTCAGTACATCAGTATATACCTTTGTCAAGCATCCATTCCCTTTTGCCTTAGTGCAACCCAGTATAAGGGCTGTATATTATTCCCCCACATCAATCTCTAGTCAAGATCAACCTCTCTCCTCATCTCCTGTCCTAGCTGATAATTCTAAAATATGTCAAATATTAGGCACTGCCATCCATTCACACAGTTTACTAGCTTTCCCACCAAGAAAAGAAAATATCTGCTTAAAAATTGTATTCCCTGATATCATTATATTGCTATATTTCCTCCTATTTACCCATAGCACATGGTGTCTCCCTGTTTTACTTGCTATATCCTGCAGTGGTGTGAAAAACTTATTTTAAATGATTCTTGCTTGGGTAGCCAAACACTTACTTTACCAAAGTGTGGTTGCAACGTACATGTTTATCTTTTTACTCAATGACATTAAACGATACCTGAAAAAATAATATATCACCTAATATTTTGTTTTAGAGAAAGCTTTTAAATGAAGAAAAATCTGTATGCTAGTGTAATATATGCAAGCGAATAAATGTGACATCACTTTGAAATTTTTTAAGTTATAAAATAATAAACAGCTCTTTATGAGATAGTTAAATTTTGTTAGATTTTAATCTAGCCATGGAATGAAAACAGTTTCTCATTTTGTAGTGTGTTACCAAGTAGTAGTAACTTCTTTCAAATCAAATTTCTCCCTTTTAATAGGTAGCTATTTAAATACCATGGAAACAAGGCCGTAGTGTTTTCTAAAATGTTTAGGAGTTCTCTGAATTTTTTTCGGCTCTCGTTACAAATACGTAATTTTGCTGCTGCATCTGAGCAATCATGCTTCAAAAAATAAACCTGATATGATGGGGTTTTACCAGTGAAAAAGTTCATGAAAGTCAATTGTAACTGAATTTATTTTCTACTTAAAGTTTAATTAGGAGGACAACATACTTGGGATATGTGATTTGAGATATGACTTTACTGTGAAATAACTTCTTGAATGACGGCCACAGTTGCAAATTATTGTGTGGCTGTAGGTGGCATCAAAGACAAGATTGCTGTGAAATTCAGTGTTTGTGTATGTAGTACTTCCTTTATGTCTGTGTTCTAGAAGATGGAATAGACATCTTTGGAAACCACTCTGCTCTTGACTGAGCTGCTAATTGTACAAGACTGATTTGGATCAATACGCTTAAATGATGGACAATTTGTTCTTCCAGGTTCCCACTTCACTCTGTAAACTGGAGAAGAGTTCAAGCAGAGCTCAAGGGAGGTGTAAGTAAAATTCTGTTACATAGAAGAGTGGATTTAATCCTCAGACCTGGCCCTGTCACTTAGAGGTACCATTGCAGTCTTCACTCGTCAAATCACTTTGCAAGTACAAACTTGGATTTTCTTCAGCAGTCTTTTCCATGAGTGAAGTTTCTACTCTTAATCTTTTTCTTAATATTAAAAGAAAAAAAATCCAGTAGTAAAATTAATAATGAAGAAGCAATGTGGTTGAAGCAAATGTATCAAGAAATTACTTTTATTTTTCCTGAATTATGAAGGAAAGGGTTAATTAATTTACCCCATCTTAATTATTTTTTTCTGTCATAACAGTCTGTAAGATTCTTGCTGTATGCTGTCTTACTCAATGTTTATTTGCTTCTGTTTCTGAGGAGACAGCTCATCATATAAAAGGGAAATATATTGGAAAATTACAATTGTTCCTATATTCTCCAAAAAGTCTTGTTATGCAAGGTCCTCTTCTAAAATACATCTGCCACACTCTATGAAACATTTATACGGCCTCTGTTTTCACATCTCTCTGTCCTAATGCTTCCCAAGATATAACTGTGGTATAAGAAGGTACTACTCTCTCTGTTATAGTGAGGGGAAATTAAAGTACAAAGTGTCTACGTGAACTGGCAAAATCACAAAAGAGGCCTGGGGGGGAGCAGGAAATTGAATACCAGCCTTATAGCTTAGCCAGCATGTCAGCCTTCTCTTTGAAAAAAATAAATGGTCCTGGAACTACTGAGTGGTTATTGACATCTGTATGTGAGAAATAAAAAGGAGGTCTTGGTTTTTTCCATAACTTTGCATCTGAGATAATGTTTATATTTCAAATTTCAAAATTAATGTACTTTCAAAGAACAAAGAACAGGAAGATCAAGCAGAGCAAGTGAAATATTTTCATGTCCTAGAATTCTGAATAAATCAATGTAAATCACGGTCAGATGCATATACTAATGTAATTTTTGTGACTGTATACATATATATATACATATATATACATATATATATATATATATATATATGTACATGTTCTATTTCAGAAGAGTTGTCCTCCCTCCATCACTTCTGAGTATTGTCAAAGACATTTTCTGTCAAGGCAAAACAAAAGCAAACTCCAGAATTTTGTACAATGTCTTGGTGACAAAATATGTCTCCTTGTCCCATGTTAGTCAATACATCAGGTATATCTTACATAACTTTATTTATTAGCGTTACTCACATAATTGATTTCTATTTTTAGTGATAGGATTCTCACAACTGAAAATCCCACAGTTTTTCGAAACAGATTCGGTATCCACTCTCTTTCCAGTCATAAACTACAAATGTACCTGTTAATATTGCGTGTTCTTCAGGATCTCAATTTAGCAACCTTATTTTAGTACATGAAGGTTCTGAAATGCCAAGACTGAAACAAAAATCAAGAGGCCAGAACATGGCATATTTCTGTATGATGTTCAATGCTAATTATTAGCTATGTCAAGGAGGTCTGGAGTTACAATAGTGAAGTCATTAGCCTGACTGTTTATAACCTATTATTTAACTACAGTGTAGCATTAAAGAGTCAACTACTCACATTTGCTACTCAGGCAGAGACATTTATGACCAAACAGAAATTCTATACGCTGTGGTTTTCCTGACAATTTGCCCAGCTCTTTGCTGCATATTGGAAACCATGATTACTAAATTGTTTGCTGAATTCAGTATAAAGTTTAATGAATTGGAAAAATATACTTTACCAAGAATTATATTTAACAGGGATGAGCTTATATCATTACAACAGTATTGGTGTGAAGAAGGAAAGAGAATTTAGGAGTAGAGAACTTCCTACTGTAAAATGAAGTGACTAGAAATTAAAGAAAAATAAAAAAATATATACTTTTCCTTACCCTGGTTTTATTTTTATGGCTCAAATCAGAAATAAAAGGAAGATGAAATCTTAACATCTTTGCAATGAAAATGTTTTGAAATTTTATTAGAATTTCATGGTCCTGTCTTTTTGGGCCATTTATCATCTGGTTCATTTTAGGCAAAGACAGCTCCATAGTGATCTACTTCTGTGAAAAGAGCTTTTTTCCAATGTCATGTCACTCAATCTATCTATTCTTATGCTTCTTAAGATTTTTTTACTAAAATATATGAATTTTAAGGCTCTTAAAAATAATAAGCATCTTTCTGAATCAGTTTATTCTGTTCTCACACACATTAACTTCTCAGATATTATTTTATGTGAGAATTTTACAAGTTGTGAGTTACTGTTGTAAACTGCGGATGAATTTTCCAACTAAGTGGAACCTTTTTAGTGTTGCAAAATACCAGTAACTTTAGTAGCCACATTTATCTGATGTCAAGAAAGAGAATTACAAGTTGGAATAATTAGTATTGGAAACTAATCTTCACGTTGAATTCTGGTGGAAATTAATGGGCGAGTTTTTGAGAGAGACTTTTAATCACCTCTTCTATAAATAGTGAATCTCTTCACCTCCTCTGCTTAAAACCTTATTGTTTTTCTTTTTAGACATTTCCCTTCCTTTCAGACTTTGAACTTGTTCTTCTAGTCCTAGCAATGGAGAGTTTAAACACACAAATATAATCTAATGTTTTTCAAAAAAAATCCCTGTAAAGGAAAAGACAACTCCTTTTTCAAAACTTGTGATACTCGCTGTAATGTTGAGAAGGAAATTAGTGTGTGCAATGGACACCACCCCAGGGCAGTGCCAGTGAATGAACCAGGAATCCCTGAAGCAAAATTCATGACTTTCTAAAAACTTTAGCTAAGTACTGTAAGAAATTGGATTTTGAATTAGGCTTGTAAGGGATACATCAAAAAAAGATACTGAGCCTTAGAGCTCAGTAAATTGTTCAGCTCCATAAGACACTGGTAGAGGATGCAGAGGATATGATAGACCCTTGAGAATATATAAAATTTAGATCAGAGATGTTCGGAATGATGAACAGCTCAGTGGTAGCTTAAGTAGGCAGATATTCTATTCAGTTTTATTTTATTTTATCTCCAAAAGACGACATGTATCAGACACCAGAAACTTGGCATCATCACTGCTAATACATTGGTGTATACAGGGTGAAAAATTAGCAGAAGTGGTTTAATGTTTTTAAACAGAAACATGAGGAAGTACTGGAGCTTTTAGAAATGTATGTAAATTTTGAGCCACCCAATTTTCAATCTACAAACAATTTTTTTACAGGAATTATTGCATCGGCCAGTGTGCTACAAGAATAGTTACTTTTTTCCTCAGTGCTATTTATCTCATTGTAATAAAACAGCACTTCCACCCCTACAGATCAACACTGATATCATATCACTGCTAATAGATGATACTTCTGAATCATATTGAAGATCAGTATAATCAAAAATCAATGATCTAAACTGAGGCTGGTTGTTCTAGAATGTGGTTTATGTAATTTGATAATGCCAATCCTAATGGAGTTAAATATAATCCATCGAAATTTCAGGATGCAAGGGTCAATAGGGAGTGCAATGCTTCACTTCCCAGCAATTACCACCTATTACTGGGGCAATGCTTTTGCTTTGCTGTTCTGCTTGCCTCAATAAATAATATTTGGAGACCCTGCAGCTGCAGTCAATAGAGTACAGTTTTATTGTCACAGCTTCATAGTCAGATCAATACCAACTCTTCTGAGACATGGGAGAGAACCACCACGCGCCAGTCTAATGAAACCATGTGTTTTTATGATTCTGAAATTATACATTTTATTCATTGTTCATGCTTAATGTCACTGTTGCTTTTAACAGGCCCCTTTTGACTAAACTTTTATGTGCCCTTCACATGACATTTATATGTACAAAGAAAGGGAATTTGTGTTCTTAAAATGAGTTATAGTGAACCAAAATTGCAAACATTTCCTGATTTTTTTTGTGATGTTGAGTTCAGTTACAACATTTCCCTACACTGCTGTTTCAGGGTTTGAGAATAAACTAGAAAATAATAAAAGTGTCTAAGTGGACCTCATGCTGCCATTTAAAATCCACTGAAGCACAATGTAAACTTCACTCAGGAGTGTGATTCTGCATTGATTAAAAAACCTGATCATTTTAAAATATATCCAAAATTTTATCTGCGTCTTTATGAAAATTTTCTTGTTACAGCTTACTCTGAAAACACTGGACTCGGTTTGGCTGTGCAACTCTAAAAGCTCAAAAGATTTGAGGGAGGTTCCATCAAAGGAACCTGGGCTCAATTAAGGAAGAACATTTAAGATATAAGCTAGTCTCTTTTGTAAACACCAGTAGTGATGTGAATAAGCATCAGGGAATAGCATCATTCCATGGAAACAATTTTCTTTACAATTATTTTTTCAACTGTTACTTGTATTTTTTACATCTCATGCCAGCAATGATTTGTCACAGGATTATAGAAATAAGGTGAGTCCTTCCCATTGGGTTAACATAGACTTCTTTCAATTAATGCTTTGGAAACACTAAAAACACAATTTTTGCTGCTGTTAAAAATCCCAGAAGATGTATAGACACTGAAAGTCTGTTCGATGATTTAAAGTCAGGTAAAAAAGGTGAGGAAGGATTTCAACATTTCTTTAAAACAGAGACCCTCTTTCCAACACCTTCAGGAGGGAGTTTTCCTTTGCAGTAGCATAAATATTTATAACACTCACCACCACCTGCACAATCATCCCCATAAACTGATATGCTCTCATAACTACTGGTAATGAAATGTGTTTTATGCTATAAGCCTTTGGCAATGTGTCTGTGCAGTACAGACTTTATCAAAACAAGAGCACCAGCAAGCTCCAGCCACTGCTGTGGCACAGCCAGTGGCTATTTTGAGGTGTTTTCTTTCCCAAACAAGCATCCAGAATGCACATATATATGTATACAAAACTAGAGGAAGCTGTGTTGTTGCCCTAGAATCCGAGTCTTGGGATTCAGGTTTTATTCCCATTTTTTATCTCACTGACTTTCTAAATTTTTGGGAATTTTATCTGAAGTTGCCAAACGAAAAACAGAATATTGATACCAGACTATTTTCTCTTCTTTGAGATTAATGAATGAAAAATTACATGTATGATGTAAACACTTTGTGAATAACATTTATATTTGTATGTGTCCATACAAATAACCATTTTGAAGTAGAAAGTGTATAGTTGCCTCATTTTAGAGTAACAATGATTGCTCTGTTTGGGACACCTAAGTTACCAAAGCAAAGTGACTTATCTACTTCAGCAACAGTTTGGAAAAGCTTCCACCTTTTAATGATTCTAGAACACTTATGAATTTGGATAATAGTTGCGAACCAGAAAAATTAAAATTAATAAATGCCTTAATTTGAAATCTCTCTAGAAGGTATAATTACTTAAAATCATGTCTGAGATCCAAAATTTTTTATAGTGTATGAGCAGTCTTTGTGGGTTATTTGGTTTTTATCCAGATGCGTACAGTTTGAAGACCTTATAAAGGAATAAGTAAGATTGAATTCCAGGTTTGCAATAAAATATTGGCAGAACAGACATTCACCTTCATATTCAAACGTAAAAATCTTCTCACTGTGTATATATAAAGGCAACTAGTCTTGCACTGCGGACATAATCTGGATAAAGAATACGCCAAGTTATTCTTTAGTTATCAAGAGAAGTGCACACAATATGTGTAGAGATTAAAACTATGCAGTTTTTTCTCTTTCAATTATCATATATAGGCATTGATTATTCAGTGAAAACGGAACAGCTAGAAAAATTCTGCTTTGATAGTCCTTGTATCCTTGACATACAAATCTTACAGGTGGAAGAAACATAAAATGAGGAGACTATGTATTAATTGCTGAGAAGAGTCCAAGAGCAGAACAGATGCATCTTAGTGTGATTTTTATAATGAATCACTTGACAAATGAGATGACTGTTGCGTATGGAGGTTGTTTGAGTATTTTCTCCTAAGCGAAACATTTTTAGGTGGAGAAATGCTCATATATTTTATGATTAAATGTTATTGAAAATGGCTATGTCTTGGGAAATGAATGGGATCTTATGTTGTCACTGAACATATTGAAAGTCACTAAAGACTATAAGTTAACTCCTTATGGTTCTCATTTGAAATGTGTCAAAGCATCACTAGAACTAGATATATCATTACAATCCAGTGCAGTTAAGCGCCTCATAAAGTTAATATTCAACACTTGTATTTGCAGCACTTTCACTTAAGTAGGTTTTTAGGCATGTTGTTTAATCCAAACTGGTGTTGACGCAATTATTTCATTTTGCCTCATGTCAGTGTGAGATGATAATATTATTCTTTATTGAATATTTTCCCAAAGTCAGAGCATTTACTCATGTTAGAGCACAACGGAACAACAACTAAAAACACACCATTCTCATTGGGGAGGATGTGGCATTTATGAAATAACCAGAACTTTCAGGTCTTTTTCTTAGTCTTCCAAGAAATAATATCTCTCTCCTGCTTTACAAAAAAAAGCATAAAATGGGACTGGGACAGAATTCCTTTTTTATATAGTTATTCAACCTCTGTTTTACTATATAAGGGACTTACAGATTTTCCATAATTTTCATAACACACACAAGAAAATAGGCTGCAGTTTTCCTCTTATTTACCCATCCAGTACCTGGAATACAAGAAAATTTTCACACCAATAAATTTATAAGTTATTTACTGCTGTCATATCTTTCTCCCCCAAAATGAAAGTATTTTGATAATGAAGTGATATTTAGGTTGTCTAGATTTTGTTTTAGGGATTCCTACCACAGTCCACTTCATTCTTTTCCCTGTAAAACTCTAAAAAAAAAATCCCAAATCTTTCTTTTAAAAGCAAGCGATGGTTCTGATCTTTGGCTTGGCTTTTTATGATGCAAACATTGAAGAAAAAGAATATCTTAATATTTATAAAATGCTGTCATATGATTTAATTTGGATTAAAATAATGACTAAAGGTGTTATTGGAGTAACCATGGTGTAAAAATATGTATGGGAACGTTTCTAGTAAGAAGAAATTATTTTTTGGTACTTTTGTTTTAAACTACTGTAGTTTTTAATTTTATCAATTGGCCTAAAAAAAGATATTATAACCCCTTAAAAATCTTATTATGAAGAAGGAATAGTAATAATTATGATAAAGTATCTTTGAAATGCTTCTATCTAGAATAGTGTAAAATTGTGATGTTTGAATAGAAATAGAATTATATAGAATATTATATATAGTACATTGCAATTATTGATTGAAGTCACAGACAATTACATATGATTTGAGGGTGTGCAGTTGCACTAGTTCTGGAATTAATTCACGCACTGGTTGTTTTATGTATACTTTGTGATTCTGTTCAGTGTCACAAAATATATTGAAAACTCTTAACACCTTTTAAAACTCGATTCACTTCTGATGCAATAACAGAGATTGGTCCAATAAAGTAGAATGAAAATCTATTTGTGAACCTTTTTGCTGAAGTATATTAAAAAAAAATTCTCCTGTTATTTGAGCTTACCTTATAAAATGTTTACATGCCATTAAATAGTACTAACATCTCCTGTGTAAATTAAATGGGCTGTGATGTTCCCTATGTCCTAAAGAGCAGTAGTACTTGAGGCTATAAAAATACCTTCATGTAATAAATCAAATGCTCTGCTCCTAAAACTAGAATTATAAAAATAAAGGGACAAAATCCCAGCCTAATTAGCTTGTCTGTACAAGCATTGCTCTGCAAGCACTATAAACAAAAGTATATTTAAATTACAGTAGTTCCGACCACTCAGCAGATTTTAAGAGCTAGTACGTGGTGCAGGAGGGAGAATTTACTTGTCAGAATAATTTTAAGATATAATTTTAAACTGCATGTGCTAGTTTGTTAAAGATTTTCCCATCTCTGTAAATAAAAGGTAGTAGGTAAATAGTTTGACAGTATAGAAGTTTGACACAACCGTCTAAATTCAGAGGGGAGGCAGGGAGTTGAAGTAAGTTGATCCTTTTGATACTAACTTAAAATATTTGCTTTCATCCATTTACTGATGTGTATGTGTAAGGTGGCCTAACGTGGCATGAAAGCAGGTACAAATGTTAGGCTGAACTAGAAACTTTTCTTCTCAGTTTGCATGTTTCTGCATGCCACGACACTTTCTATCTTTGCTGCATTCCACTGAGCCTTTTGCAAATAAAGCTTGCCAACAGGAGACTTTGCCAAATCTTTCTGCTTTCATTTAATTTCACTTTTGGAAATATTTTTGACATTAGAAGTAGTATCTTTAGATAAACCTATTCTACAAAGATTAAAATTTATATTGTAGTGGCTGAGGGGAGCTCACCTGAACCATTTTGTCAGCTAGAACCACTTTTCTCTCTGCTACAAAACTGAGTGTTACTGAGATCTAGCTAAGGGCTGAAAGAATTATTTTATTGAGGAATAGCAGCTTTATAGTTTTTTTGTTTGTTTTTCTGGGTTTTTTTTTAACATTGAAACTTAATTGGATAAAGATTGAATCTATATGGAGTAGGTACTAAGAATATGACATGTTCTTATGGTTTAGGTCTCACCTAGACGGATCTTTAAATGAATATTTATTGACTGTATCCCCACAAACTGTATTATTTGATGCTACAACTGTTCCCATGTGTGTCAATAGTTGGTATAACAAAGTGCTGGGAGGCTGCAGACTGCGCTGCTCTCGGTTTCCTTGAAGATGAGCACACAAGTGCTCCAGATACAAAGCCAGCTTGTATTAGCATCCAAGAAAAATAAACTAGAGCATGTAACCCTTTAATGATACATAAAGATTAAAGGGGTTGAAAGCAAATCTCCCCTCTGCCCTCTGGGGCTTTGTAGAATCTGTCCTTTTCTCCATCCTAGCAGCACTAGTGTGCTGGGGGGCTGCAGTGCTCCCAGTGGGGACCCCCTGTGATCCACAGACACCTCCTGCTTGTCTCTCCATCCCCTGCTGGCCTGGGAGGCGCACCTCTGCCTCCCAGTCCCTATCCCTGCCTCCCAGTCCCTATCCCTGCCTCCCAGTGCCCACCCCTGCCTCCCAGTCCCTATCCCTGCCTCCCAGTCCCTATCCCTGCCTCCCAGTCCCTATCCCTGCCTCCCAGTCCCTATCCCTGCCTCCCAGTGCCCACCCCTGCCTCCCAGTCCCTATCCCTGCCTCCCAGTGCCCACCCCTGCCTCCCAGTCCCTATCCCTGCCTCCCAGTGCCCACCCCTGCCTCCCAGTGCCCACCCCTGCCTCCCAGTCCCTATCCCTGCCTCCCAGTGCCCACCCCTGCCTCCCAGTGCCCACCCCTGCCTCCCAGTGCCCACCCCTGCCTCCCAGTCCCTATCCCTGTCTCCCAGTCCCTACCCCTGCCTCCCAGTGCCCATCCCTGTCTCCCAGTCCTGCTGTGGTGGCACTGCCCAAGCGCCTGTGTCCCCACATGCTGGTGGCACCGACCCCAAATGACCCAGTCCTCCTTTTCATGGCCTTATCTCACAGGTCTCAAACCTTTTTGTCTTTCCACAGGGCACACGGTGAAATACAGAGAACAGAACCGGACTGGATGTCCTGGGGAGGTGTGTGGGGCTCTCTGCTGGCATTGCCAAGGCTGAGGCAGTGCTGTGGTGGCCGGGTCTGTGTTCCATTGGTGGCCATGAGCCATGGGCTGGGCTTGGTGCTTCCAGCAGGGCAGCCCAGGCTGGAGGGCACCGCTGGAGGCTGGGGGAGCCTTTGGAAGGTGCTGCTTTGTACTCTTGGTGGTTTGCTCCTCTCGGGCAGCCGCCATGTGAGCACTGTGGAGCAGGGCCCAGGGTCTGGAGCGTGTCCCTGGAGCAGGGAATTCAGCGTGGGAGCTCCACGGGAAGCAGCACATGTTGGTCTGACAAGGACCGGGTGAAAACAGCTGCCTTAATGCTGGTTTTCTTGTATGCATTTCGTTGGGTACATAAACTTCGTGCCAGGTGTGCTCTGCTGTCATGCCCATGCCGAAAAATGTGTCTCTGTTTTGAAAAGAGAAAAGAAAAAGCAGGTTGATTGTGTAAATGGGCTTTTGGGGTCCGTGCTGACAGGTTTTCACAAGCCAGTTACTGATGCTTTTGTACTGCCAGCCCACTTAGGAGTTCAAGCTATTTCTATGAAGCTCCCTTTCCAAAACAGGGTACAAGAACAGAGAGAATTGCTTTGCAGTTCTAAATTGCTGTTTCTTTGAAAGGTACTCTTAATGTACATGAATAAATTAATTGAAACTATAAATTTATACTCAGGTAGCATGAGAAGTTTAAGATCTTAATATCTCTTTATGTGTGCAAAACACTAATTTTACCAGGAGCAAGTACTAATTTACTTCTAAGCAAGCTGTGTTTATGTCTGCATACTGATGTTATTTGTCCAGTGGCCTGCAGTGTGTGTTCCCTGCTGCCCTAGCCCAGAGCTGCCTGTGAGCTGCAAGAGGCAGAAGGGGCTGCAGGGGTGTGCAGGCAGAAGCCAGGTAGGGGCAGGCAGCGAGAGGGGAAAAGGCCCTTTTGGCAGCAGATCAAATCTGGGTGGATTAATTGTATTGTGACACTTATACACATAATTTAATTGTATGTTTGTAAGTGAACAGGCAACTGCTGTAGTTATGTTGTAAGTAGTGCTCTCAGTGTGGCAGGGCTTTGAATTCATTGATATTTTCAAATAAATCTGAGAGGAATAATGTGCTTCTCTAAGATAATTAAGTTCCTTTTACCTTGGAAATCATTATCTGAGAAAATAGATGGAGTCTTAACTGTTGAGGTAACTTCAGAACTGCCTTCTTCTTGTCCTTGGCCTGATGCATGTGTGTGTAATGGTAAGTACAGTTGGTGAAAGGCATTATTAAATTTCACAGGTGAAATGTGTGTCTTGGATGTCTTGTCTCTGTATAATAGAAACCAGAGGAAATAACATGTAGAAAAGCATGGAAAAGTGAAGAGGCCTTTGATCATGAAGGAGGTGGAGATGAGGAAGGGGCATAATGCTCTGTGTTATGAACTGCAGCTGGGTATGTGAGAGCAGAGTGAGGTCTGTGGCAGCACACCTCAGCTTCTGTATGTTGATAGTGTTCTTGTATGCCTGAATACACAGTGGTGCTTGATAATTTTAATGACTTGTTACATGATGCTGCAAATGTGATTCTTGATTAACTAACATGCCCCAGTGCTGAGTTGTAGTTACAGTCTTTCCTGTACACTTTCCATTGGAGCAAAGCCGAGTATTTGGGTTGAATTATGGATGAAATGTTGCTAGCCAGTTCATTTCTAGTTCACTATGGGAAACCTGAGATGTCATCAAATGTGAATTTCTTAATAGGAAGCCACATAGTATTTTCAGGAAAATTAAATTTTAATGTTACAAAAAAAAAACTTGATCTGGCCTTTGTAGAAAGTTATACTACTGTTTTGTTGGATGGATTGTGGGAATGTGTATTGATGCATGGATCTCAATTATTTTAATTCCATCTCACTATCAGGAACCGGCCTATGATTATAATAATGCAATTCTCTTTAACACAGTCTGTAAAAATGCATTGATTTTATAGCTCCCCAAACTGATTACATTAATATCTGTGCATAATTAGTTTACACATTACTAAATTACTGACGGATTAAAAGTGAAATAGTGCAGTTCATACACGGCCGCATAACTGCCAGAAAGGAAATTAATATGGATTCAAACGGTCCTTGGAGACCTGCACTGAAATAGCAGAAATCTATAAAGACTGCTTGCGTTAGGAAATTTCCATCACCAACATGTTTGTGGTTGATGCTTTTCTAAGTCTGTTAATCTGGGTAAAAATTTAGTGCAGGAAATGATGTTTGAATGATGCTTTTACTGTTACCAACTCAAGAATGTGTTTATTAAAAGTAAATTCTTGACTTAAATGGCAATTACTCTGTATGTGAATATGAATTTTTAAATACCTTTTTAAGTGTTCCTAATGAAGTGGTAGTAGCATAAAGTAGCTACTACTTAAAATGCGTTTGCAAATTATATTGTTTTTAGAGACTATAAAAATTGAGAACTTGCTCTTGGTACTTCTCCTTCAGGCTAAACACACATTAAGGGAGATAACCCTATATTAAAACTCGATCTGTTTATACAACCTCAAACTCCTCCAGATGATTTTCTGTTTTTAGAAGAGTTTTGACATAAACTATGCAGCCCAGCTTTATGCACAATTCATCAACAGTCTACAGGCTTTTATGTTTTGCATATGTCTTGATGAAGACAGGGTTACTTGGATGCCAGTTCAAGCCATCATTATGGAAAGAACTGCAAAAAGAATTGGTTGTGTTTGGTTACAGTGGAAAGTGGTGTAAAGATGATTTTTTTCCCTTTTTTTTTTTTTTTTTCATTATCACCTCAACCTTGCTAGCCTTGTATGAAATATGACATTGAAAAAAAAAAATAAGTGAGAGATTGATGCAAGCATTACTTTTTGTTGTAGGCTTTGGTGAAGGCTGGGTGTGACCTCAGTGAAAGGGTAGCATTTGTTAGTTGAACAGGATGGCAAGGGTGAATTGTTGTGTAGAGGGCTGCAGCCAGATTTACTATCTACAACAGAATAAAATGGAAATGCAGATGAATTTAGTCTCTGTTGTGTCTCTTGAGGCAAAATGCTCTCCAAGGTCAACTAGCATGATGTGCATAAGGATCTGGTTTCTTGGAAGTCTCAGTATTTATAGATTCTATTGCCTTTAGCAGAAGCTGTGGAGGTTGGTGGCTGATAGCTCTAAAGCCGTATTGCAGCAGCAGAACAAATCTGTTTTGGGGAGAGAAAGATTGCTGCTGCTTCCCTGCCTTGTCCCTTCTTTAGTGTAGCATTTAGTTGACTATTTCTTACTGAGCCTCAAAAATATTAGATTTATTTCTTTATAGAAGATTTAGGAAGACAGTACTAAAGGTGCCTCTTTTCTAGTGTTCCTGTAGTTTCTCAAGTGGGTTCATTTTTTTGTCTTCAACAGAACTCTTTTTGGTTCTTTTAGAAACATTCTTTCTTTATAATTAAACGTATAGAATCATGGTATGGTTTGGATTGGAATAGGCCTTGGAGAACCCTTCGATCCACCCCCCGCCATGGCCAGGGCCACCTTCAACTACACCAGGTTGCTCAAAACCCTATTCAACATTGCCTTAAGCACTTACAGGGATAAAGCAGCCACAACTTGTCTGGGCAACTTGTGCCAGTGCCTCACCAACCCCAGTGTGAAGAATTTTTTCCTTATAGCTAATCTAGATTGAACTTTTTTCCATTTGAAGCCATTAGCTCTTATCCCTATAAACCCTTGTAAAATATCCCTGTCTTGTAAGTCCCCTTCAGGAACTGGAATGTGCTCTAAGGTGTCCCTTGAACCTTTCCTGCAGTCTCAACACCACTAACTCTCTCAGCCTGTCCTCACAGGAGAGACCCTTCTGCTCTCTTCAGGGACAAAATTCAGATGATAGCTGTTTAGAGGTACCAAGGTTTCACTGTGGATGTGTTCCTTGCTTTTGCTTGAATGGTAATGAATAGGTGGCTTTGTTAAATATGGATGACGTTTCAGTTCATGATTCCACATGAAGTTGCCTGAACATTGCATTTTGGAGGAGATAGATTTCATGCTTAAGCTAATAACAATTTTCACACTGTGATCCATTTCGCTGAAGTAGTCATTGTGACTTGTTGGAACTGTATTTATGTTTGTTTGCATAGTAAGTACTTCAAATTCAGCAGTCTTTGCTGGAATTAATCACATGTACACACTAATTTACTCTCTGGATTTGGAATTAAGGTGGATGTGCATGACACATGATGATTTTGTTTGTAAGTGTATTTTGGTAAACGTTTCCATCAGTTATAACTGGTGCAGTGAGATGCCATCTGGGAGGTCTGCCAGGTTTCTGCAGTTGGCAGACCTGTTGTGTGTTACTGTGGCACTGCTGCTCATCTGGCTGAACCAGCAGGAACTGCTTCCCTTCTTGCCAGCTGCTGGTGCACTTACTGTCACATTGTTCTGGTGTACAAAGCAGTGGCCAAAATTTCTAGGAGGAAGCAAGGACTGCATGTGGATCCAAGAGACCAAACTTCATGGAGCTTCATTTTTAGTATTTGATATTGGGAAGCAGAATGAAGATGAGCTGTACTTTTGTTTGCTTGTTGTTCTTAAATATTCTTTTCAGGAGTACAAATTTCTATTTTCATGGATAGGAAACTTCTGCAGGTAGAGCTGTTATTATTTTCTCTATTAACAAATACATATTATGCACCAGGATTATTGGCACCAAATTAGCCCTGTGTTTGAGTGATGTTTCAACTGAAGAGGCAATGTTACAACTGCCTTAACTTCCTTGTTTTAGGGAGAATTTCGAAACAGCTGTAATGATTAATATAGTTCAGATATAGTTTTAATTGTACTGTAAAGTAACATTTAATGCATAAGGTATTTAACATGACCAGCTATCTTACTTAAAACTACTTTGTGGATCTTGAATGCTTTGTTTTGGAAATGAGTATACCTTGCTAGTGTTATTAGGAATTGAATAATTCCTACTTTAAGTTCACATCTAACAAATCACTCTAAATATTAACCTTGATATACTTTTCAAAGTTCCTTTGATTTTTAGTGATACGTGTCTACTGGAATTCTATTTTTTTTTTTTGTCAAAGAGAAAAGTTTTGTTTACATACATTGCATGTCTTCATAGTAAGTGTAGTGAAATAGGAGGCAGGATTAGATTAGAACAGTTTTACTTTATCCATCTATGACTCTTTAGGTCTTGCAGTTGTATCTTTTCTACTAAGATGAAGCTGCATAAAAACAACCCTTCCCCCAAGGGAAAAAAAAACAAAACCAGCAAAAAGAGCAGCTTTCCACTTTTTATTTATTATGAGCTTTACAATGCAGAGTTAAGATTGCTTAGAAGCTGGTCACAAAGACTGTTTCTGTTTAATGAGGTATGTGAGTGTTGGAAGAATTGTGAAACATTAGACTGTAGTTTCCATAGATGTTAATTTGACATTTTTACAGGAGTATTCTTTTTGCTTGTCTGTATCAAACAGATCTGTAATTAAGTAATTATTTTGTTTAAGAATTTCATTTGCTTCAGTACATTCTGGTTTTCATATGGTCTCTTGTAAAGCTCATATAAAGGTCGCTGCGTTCAGATAGTTTGAGCATCATTGTTTTACCAGTTCCACTGCTTTCTTCACAAGTCTTACAGCTTCATGGCTTTTCCTCCTTGTATTAACTTCAGGTAACCTAAGATCATGAAAGCTGAGTTTCTTACAATAAGAGGGCAAATTAAATTGGCAGATCAGTGTTTGCTGCTAAAGTTGCAAAGCTTTCCCAGGTGATACATGATTATTGTTGTCCTGAATGGCTCAGACTTTCAATTTTCTATGTAGAATGATCTTGAAAAGTGTGCTGGCTGGCAATTGGATCATAGTTGAATAATCTTTCCCATAAGAGTATTTGCGTAAATGCAAAAATAAATAAGCACTAGGGAAATTGCTCTGGCATTGCACTGTCCCCTCTTCCTGCCCCAGTGCACTCTGTGGGACCTATTTCAAAATCTCTTCTCTTGTATCATGTGTAAGATGAAGGGACCTGATCTTTTTCTTACAAAAAGCAGTGATTTAAAAAAATGGAAGCGTGCTTCTGTTTATTCCACTGTCTAAATTGTATAATAGGATCTGTGTAAAACCATATTTTCAGCTGTTTGGGAAATTGCTAAAGGAAGTTTGCAGTCTAAGCAACAAGCTGCACAGACATAGCCCTCCATTAAGAATTGCTTTTGTGAGCATATCAGATTTCCTGGAACATAAACCACATAAAAAGTATATATTTGATATGCTGCAAGTCTCATTAAAGCACTGAAATGAACCCAGGTATTTTTTTAATATTTTCTTCTACTCAGCAACATTTGTAACAGTACTTTCAAATGTATGGCTTCTTTCTGTGTATTTCTGCATAGTAAGGTGAAAGTGTGAATACTTGTTATTATAGTTTCTTTCTTGCAACAATACTCTTAAAAGTTGTGCCATTCCAACTCCTCCTTATGATGCTTAATATGCATCGGTATACAACATGAAGATGCAAAGTGTAATTTTAGAGGCTCTAATTACATTTTGAATTCAAAGCACACCACAAAAATTATCTGAATGTTTTTAAGAAAGTCGAAAATCCTACAACTGCTCCACTTCTAAATCCCTGCTCCTCTGAAACCAAGAAAATGAATATTCAATATTTTTTTTTCCATTTGAGTCCCTTGACATACTATTGATTCACTTTATTTTCCCAACAATTTCTGACAGATTTCCCAATGTGGATTACTTATGTGCTTTGATATTCATTTTGTGACTGCCTTTGAAAGGCACATAAAATCAGAACTGTAGCAACCTGTTCACTGGAGCTGCAAACCATGAGCACAAGCCTTGGCATCACTGCATTCATTACTTCTGGTGCGTGCAATGGACTTTCAGCATCCAAAATACTGAGTATTAACTGATGGCAGAAAGTGTTGAAGATGTAGGAATTAAAAAATTCATTGGCTAGTGACAACACTATTGAAAAAAATATAACATCTTAAAAAACACGTTCTTAGCAGCTCCCTTCTCTGCATGGCATATTTATATTCAGTTCTGTTTAGTCTGGGCACTTTGTGCACCCTTTGGGTTGAACTAGCCCTTGTCCATTGCTTGATGTTCCCTTTTTGATAAGAGATTTCTTTCATGTGGAAGTAGGTCTTCTGCTGGGTTACTCAGACTCTTAGGGAAGGTGCATATAAATTCTGAAAATCCTTGAAGCTGGCCAGTTCTTGCCTTGATACCTATGCTGGTGGTGGGGGAGAAGGCTGACCTCGTGAATATGGTTTCTTTATAAATTTGTGTCTTGAATTTTCTGTTGGTGAGGAATATCGGTTCTCTTATAATAATGGCCTGGACTGGCTACATGGTGTTTTCTGTTCTGGATTCAGATAAAATTACTTTTCACCAGGGGAATTCAGACTTGTGTTTCTTGGGACCCAACTCTTCTCCTACCCAAGATCTCTGGTAGTGGATGGTGCAGCTAAACACCATGAACAGACAAATTTTTCACCCTTCAACAGGGACTAGTTAAATCCTGTATTTCCTCAGTAACTGACAGATACTTGAAGTATCTGTGTGTTTTCTGGTGGTTTTGTTTGTTTGTTTGTTTTCCCCTACCTGGTTGACTTCATAAACCTTTAGCAATTTTCTTAATCTGAGATTAGCCTGGTATGAAGCATGACATTGTTTGGAAAAAATATGTGCAACCAGTTGAGATAAAAATGAGATTTAAGAACTGAGAATTTCTACCTATGTCCCTTTTGAGTTTTTGTTTTGTTTTGTTTTGTTTTGTTTTTTGTTTGGTTTTTTTCACAGATTTGGGAGTGTTTGTTAAACACAGGGAAGATTCTCTGAAGGTGAAGGAAACTTCTAAGAAGTTAGTAAAGCAGTAAATCATGTAATTAATTTGTAGTATTTTAATAACTGAGATGACCCAGGTCTACTCTTCTGGGGATACACTTTATAAGAACACCATTTTAAATGTAAACCAAAATTTAATACCTGCAGAAGTTAAACAATCAGACCTTCTTCAGAAAGAATTTCCTCAAAACCACAGTGTGAAGACAGTGTTTGTATGAATGTCAGGCCACAATAACATGAAACTGTTCTGTTACATCCTGATTTTCAAAGCTTTTTAAATTTTATTCTTATTGGGTTTTTGAGCTTTTTGAAAGCTTTATTCTAAGTAGTTCCTTCAATTTTGGAATGAGATTGAATAAATTAAGTGAGGCCGTTCAAATTTAGTAATTCTTTTAAAGTTTCTTTATGAAGGAGGTTCCAAACTGTATTAATTCAAATTACTACCTTGTCAATACCTAATGCTAATGTCATTACTGAGAGTTCTACCTTGCATGGAATCTGTATAACAGTTATGTTTAGGTAATGTTTGGATTCCAGGATATCATGATGATCATCTAGCTGTAATTTAATTTTTAAATTTGTGATGTATTCTAAATCAAAAAGAGGAACAGTTTAGCAACAGACATTTCACTTTTAATCTATCAAATACATTGCTATTAAATTGCGAAAGGGGACAGAATGTGTAGGAATTCAAGGAGGGGAAGAAAATCAAGTGGGATTGATGTTTAATTTTGAAATTGAAATACCATCAAGGTAGCACAGTGAATAATTCAATTTCTTCTATTTCTGGACCAGCTTAGTAAATTAAAAGACTGTTTTCTTGAAGTTTCCTTAAACCTAACAGTTGCATAGGAATGACCTCCTTGTTCTCTTTAAAATAGAGGGTTTTTTTCTGCTTCATTTCGAGAATATTATGGCAAGCCATCCTTGGAGGTCAATTTAGTTTTGTAGACATCTAGATGAACTTATATTGGCCAATAGCAGCTGCTACTGTGGAGTTAAAATTGCTGAAAACACATACAGAACTTCCAAGTTCATGGCTCAGCAGTGTTTTCCAGGGGGCTGACACAGAAGTGACTTCTTAGAGCAGTTGTGTTGTCAGTGTATGGGGGTATCTGTGCATCTATTTCTAAAAACTTTTTCATTTTTTCATTCCAGAATAAATGTGATGAAGAGCTACAAATCTGAGAGATACTTCATGTCTGTGAGCCCTAGGAAAATTAGCAATGATTCGAAGAGAAAGTTTTTATTTCCCTGAGAGGGAAAAGTATAATGTAACATTGGCCTTTTTTAGAAGTCAGGGAAGCAATATGAGCTATCGACCTTGGGGCAAACCTCTACAGGAAAGGAGAATTATTAGTTTTGCTCCTTCAGAATCTGTTTGGTTTGGTTTGGAAACACATTTCATCTACCTGAAGTAGAAACTCCTATTACTGTGGGAAAAGGACACAGCCAGAGCAGAAACTGACTGGTTAGATTAGAAAACTTGATATAAACAATGCTGTCAAATGTGCATGCTCTTGTGGAACAAGGCTGGACAATGTACTTTCATTCTTTTATTCTCTCGCCTGTATGGTCACAACAGTTTCTTCACAAACAAGCTGCTGTTTTGGAGAGGAAATTGCCCATTGATATTGTCAGAAAGTAGTTTACTGTCTCAAATGCTGTGCTGGTACCATTAGGTTATTTCTGAGAAAGTTTACCTAGCCCAACCTCCTGATGTGAGCAAAGGTGACTTCCCAGTTGGACAGAGTTCCTGATATTTTATCTGTCTGAGTTCAGGAAATATCAGAAGCTGGAGATAACATAATGTCGCTAAGTGTCTGATCTAATTATTAAAAACCTATGTCTTCTAAGGCCTGCAATATTTTCTGCAGAACTGCTACTTACTAAATTAACCTGCATTACTACATGAAACTGATATTCCAAAAGTGGTTCTTTTCTGTAGCATTCTGTTGTTCCACTTTTCTGGCTTGATGAGATCCCTTTTGAATATTAAGTTCTTCCATCCACAAGCAATTTGGCATCATCTGCAAACTGAGGGATACTCAACTTGCATTTCTGCTTGGTCATGTGAAATACCACTTGGATTTATTGTTTGTACATATGGGAAATTATTCTTATTTGAAGTAAATATTGCATCAGTCACTAGGATCTACTAAGTTTCTATGATGGGAAAAGCATCTCTAGTAAAGGAGCCTGATAAAATTTAAATTTTAATTGTGTTTTTTCCATGCAGTTCTGTTAATATCTGTGTTCACATAACCTGTAAAAATAATTTTGGGGAGGTGGCATAAGTCTGCCTCTGAATGGTCTCCATGTGTCCCTGATTGACTGCAATTTAATACTTGGATCTGCAGTTTGCACAGAGGGTATTTTGTGTGTTCAAGGTTTCTGTATCTTCTGTAATCTAGAAAGATTTCAATCTGAGTCAAATGCATTTGCTACCTCTAAAACATATGGCCTTATATATTCAAAAAAACACAACTTCTGGTTCCATTTTTTTCCTTGGAGGCTTCTTGTCCCTGAGTTATGCATGTCGTTAAAAAGAGGGAAAGCAGTCTTTTATGGGCATCAAACAAACTAGGATGTATGGTTTTGAGGTGATGGTAGCAACAACTGACTTCAACATGTTGCATAGGTGCATTTGATCATATTTTACTTCATTAATTAAAGTCAGGAAGAGGATTTGAGTTTAAACAGGCCAGCCCTCAAAGAGTTGAAACACGTTCTTTCAAAGTTTTACATGACTTATGTGTATTCAGAATAATTAATATAAATTCAGCTCAGAGAAAAACAATATAGATTTGCTTTATCTTGTAAACTCTCATGTACTGCCTGGGTACTGTGACTTAAATCTATTCAGGAAAATGCAACAGCATAAATATTACATAAAAAACAAACAAAAAAATTCTATTGTCCTTTCCACTTGCTGTTTTACTACTTATCAAATCTAAGAGAATTTAAAAATGTATTTTAGCCATCATTCAAAACTCCACTTTTCTATTTTTTTTTTCTTTTCATGTTTTCTTTTACATTTTTACAAATTCCTTGAGTTGTATATTATTTGTTAGTGTCCATTGTTACATGCTTGCAAGGAACTACCTTCTTCTTTCTAATGTTCTCATGCAGGTCAGATTTAAATACCCAATCATTAATTTAGCACAAGAGGTTGTTTTCTTTTTGTGTTAACTCACCCAGTAGCACACTTATGCCTAGGTTTCCTTATCTTTCCTTTTCTTATACCTAGTTTATTCATAGGTGAATAAACTCAATATCTGACAATGATTAGTACTAAAATTATTTTTGTGGGCTAATCTAAAAATCGAGAAAGGTTTTAAACCATGCTATTCTTTCTGTGTTTGTATCAATGCCTTTTTCTGGCACACTGTCATAATTTTCTTATAAGAAAATATTTTGAAAAGGCACCTGCTTAATGTCATTGGAGGCACTAACTCAAATGGGATTGTTAAGTCTCTTATGAAATGGAGTTCTCAGAGCTCTGGCAGTAATGATCTTAAATTAGGTAAAAGCTTAAAATAGGCAAGGAATGACTGCTTTAAGTTATCATTCCATCAAATGGCTAAGCATTATAATAAATTTATCCTAAAAATGTCATTAGAATGCCTAATAAGATATTGTAGTTTATGCCTGCTTATGACTGTTTGCATAGATTTTGTCAGGCTGCTAACATGTTTAAACAAGTGCTCATATATAACATTTACAGAATTGTGGCAGTGGTTATACAAAAAAATCAATATACTATGCTGGGATATTGAAAAATAGGATTTTCTACTAGTTAGATGCACACCATTAAGTAAGGGTCCCAGTGTCACCCTTGTTACTTTGCTTGCCAGATTTTTCCAATCTGTAATATATGCTCATAGACACTTGTGATAATTGCTCTAGCCTCTCGTGCAAATTTATTTTCCATTTTGAAGGGTGGAATTTTATTTTTCATTCTGAGGGTGTTTGGTTTTCTGAGTGTAAGGGGGTTGGGGGTGGGCATGTTTTGTTTTGTTTGTTTAGGTTTTTTAAGGAGGTAGGAATGTAATGAATCCTGTGGCTTGATCCTTTCAGCATCCTTTCATAGCAAATTTTACTGGGTCTGCAGCCTGTAATGGCAGCTCCTGCAGACAGGCAAGGTGTCTGTAAACTCAAGAGCACAAAATAGAAAAAAACAGACTAGAAACAGAGATCACAGTATTAATAATGAAGTAAAATACGGTAGTGATATGGTCCAAACCACGGTTGAGGTGCTGTTGAGTGGAGACACATCTAGTGGGAGGTGTCCCTGTCCACAGCAGGGGTTTGGAACTGGATAACTGACCCAAAGCATTCTATGATTCCGTGTTCAAAGTAAAACAAATCCATCCTAGCCTCTAACTTCTGTGACCAGTGCTGACTGCTTTGGAAACTGTGCTCAGTGCTGTAAAACCCACTGTGGAGGAACTACTTTTGGGCTTTGAATTCTAGTTTTTCTTTGCTACACAATTTTATCAAATAACAGCACTGTGTATTGGCTCTAAGCTTGCATTTATAATGATTGACTTAATCTTCATATGCTAAATTTGTACATTCTCAAAACTTTCAAAGCTGCAGGCACAATATATGTTATTACTTGAGGTTGTTCTTGCAAATTCTTTAATTGGTTGCAGAAGTTAGTATTTATAGTATGTACTGTGTTAGTGGAAAAATTGCATGTCACTATTTTGAAACAGCAAAGATCTGCTGGTGTTTATTTGTCATAGACATTTACATTTGTAGTTGTCCATAAGCAAGCGATGATTCACAATCATTCTAAATCAGGATGTAGTGGCTTCAAATATTCAGTAGTTATGGGTAATCATTCTTGCACAGTAATATGCTTGAAGCAGAGTTTTGAATTGTTTTTGCCATCTCCAGTTTTAACTTTACTTTCTTGTGGCAATGGGCAGTAGCTTAAAAATGTTTCTACTGGAGGATGTGAATCTTTGATAAATGCCATATTATAAATAATTACTTCCACATTAGTTCAAAGCATATGTATCTCATTTCCATGCAATTAAATAATATTCAGTTCCTTAAAAGTGATACCTTGCTGAGTTGTTTATTTGTTTTGTTTTTTTTTTCCTTTCATAACACATGTATCAGCTCTCAGTGAAGCTGTTAAATAACTAGGATTTCTTACTGATTTAGTCTGGATAGTATTTAATTAAAATGCAGTTTGCAACAGGACTTGTTTTGGCTGGAACAGAATTTTTTTTTTTAATTGCTCTGTTTGTTAGGGGCACTTGGCACAAATGTGGAAGAAATGTTTCCTGTCCCACAGAGACTTTAAAATAAATGGCTAATCCAAATTCCTCAAAATTTATGAAAATTAATGTCTTTTCTGGTTAATTATTTATAAGACAGCTTTCATGTTGTTTTCAGATGTTGAGGTAATTTTTCAATATTTTTTAAATGTTGTGTTATATTTTAAAGTGATTGAAAGTGAAGTCTGTATCTCTACAACATTATTCCTTTATTAAACTCAGGAGAAAATTTACAGCTCTGTACTGTTATCTGTGACCCTAGAGGTTTCATCAGGGTTACTGGATTCTTGGCAAATGGATATTTAATATATTTGCAAGATGGTATGTCTGTAGGAGTGTCTACTTACAGCTTTAATCCGGTGTATTTTGCATAGCTTATAGCATCTGTAAAACCAGAAATTAGCAAGAATTGAGTCATTCTGGTAGAAAAAAATTCGAGTGTAAATTTTGTTCAATTGTGAACAAAATTCAAATGTGTAATATAGGGCTTGAAATAGCTGTAAATCCCTTGTTACTGGTGATTAATTATTCTGTAGTTTTGTGATACACTAAACTTATTCCTTTTTAAAGCTATGAAGTTGTGCTAGATGATGATATGGTAGAGATGCTGACAGTAGTTCATCTTTGGCTGTGCCAGGCAGGTGGTATCGTGCAGCTTGAAACACCACTTTGGATCCCTTTTTCTTATTTTTTTTTTTTTCATTATTATTGTTGGGATATGTTTATTTGTTTCTTTGTTGTTGGTTGTGTTTAACAACTATTTTGTTAAAACTAGTGCAAGAAACTTTCATGTGTCATCACACTGAAGTGATTACATATCACTATAGTGATGAATAAAATTATGCTTAATGCATACCATCTACTGAATCACTGAAATATAGCAACAGTTCTCTGGCATAATTTGAAATAGAAGCATATTGTTGTATCAAAAATACCAAACAAAACTTTATAAAAATACTTGTTGGATGGAGAGTATTCTAAACTAAAGGCATTTTTTTCTTTTGAGGTTCTGGCAGATGGTACTGCTGCCAAAGAAAGCTGATAAGCCTGCTCAAAATCTATTACTTTGATATTTTCCTATGTACACCAGTGCCAACGAAGACTTTTTTTTCCTTCATACCTTCTGTCCTGTTGTATAGACACACCTGATGTGCTGTGCTTTGGCTTTGCAACTCTCAGGAGGCCCTTGTGCTGGCTGCAGGAAGAGGACATGCTGGTTTGATTCCTAGTTTACTGCTTGGGAAGGCAGACTGCTCTAAACTTATTTTTTTAACCTCAAATGTTGTACTATCTTAAATACAAAGTGAGGTGTATACTAACTGGAATTACTTGTAGATGTAACAAAGGCATTCGATTGTGAGTTTTTGGGGGAAGACAGAGGGATTCTTCTGACTTGCCCTGAAGATGTGAGCTAGCTTTTGCTGAAATTGGTAAGAGTCTGCTTCTTTCACCAGGCATTAAACTGGGTTCTGACCACGCTCGGCTCGGACAGCTCAGAAATAGGATTTCCAGAGTAGCCTGTGCTATTATTCTGCAGTGTGGGCTCTCCTAACACTGCTTACCTGTTGCTTGCTGGTGTTGCCCAGAGTGCTGTGCCTGTTCCCAAGCAGGGCAGCTGTTCAGCATCAGGCTGTCACAGAGCACTCTGTGGCCAGGACCCCACAGTGGGTACTGAACGTGTGACATTTTTGGTATGCACATGTACCAGCTAAGGCCTCTACGCACCTCATGAAACAGGCATCAAGTAAACAAATTAGTGGACAGGGAGCAGTCAGAGGTGTGAGCAGAATCTGGGTTTCCCATCTCTAGAGTTCTGCCCCCATGGTTTGGATGGTGTCCCCAGGGAAGCACTGTCAGACACGGTGTGAGGGTGCTGCTTACACAAACAGCTCTGCTCAGGCTGCACAGCTTGTCTTCAAGTTTTAAATCTATGTCCGCTGCTCATAGGTAAACTGCATTTAAAAAGTTATCATTTCAGAGGTCTGGATGATCCCGTTTTGGGGGGAATGTTGTTTTTTTTTGTTGGTACAGCGAACAATTGCAGTTAAAATGAGATTGGTGATAGTTTCCTTTTAAGTACCAACAAAAGTTTAAGACAATAAATTTGCTCACCAGTCATTTTCAGAAAGGCCATTTTACATTTCACATCTGTAATGATAACATTTCAAATATCACTTTTCATCAGCTTGCATATCTGTAGCCTGAACAAAATAAAAAAGCACTCTTCATCAGTTACAGTTACACAGATTTTAATGTCTTTATTCAATATAATCCAAAATAACATAACTGTTTCTGTATTTAACATTTATTAAGTAAGGATTAATCTAGGATAGAAGCTGTTATGACACTCTTGCTTAAGAAAAAAAAAAATTCTTCCTGAATCCAACAACCACCTAAATTTCCTCCCAAAACGGAAGGCCACTAGATTGAAGAAGAAAATATTGCCCATGGAATAGTTTAAAATCAGCACTTTGGACCGGGACAAAGCAATTTTTTTTTTTTTATTTTTAAATTTTTTTTCCAGAAATCCGCTCGGCTTTCACCTCTGTGTGATTTTCAGATGTACCCATGTGGCTGGTTGTGCGCGTCTCTCTCGCTCTGTTTCGGCGCGTCCCGAGAGGCCGCGCAGAGCTCTCCGGCTCCCGAGGACCTGCGGTGAGCGCTGCAGCCCCTTCCAGGTTTCTGATGACCCCGCAGCTGGACGCGCTGTCTCGAAGCCGTGGTTCAAACCAGCAGATGGTGCTGCGCAGCATCTTATGGCTCCTCGGATCGACCGGGATCGTTTTTGAACCAGGAAACTGCTTAAAGGTTGCTAGTGCGATTCCTGAGCTGAAACAAATGTTTGTGGAATTAAGTAGTGATTTCCTTTAAGTCTGGGGGACTATTTTAGTGGGTATGTTTTCAGTCATTAGATGTTAACATATGCCATATATTGTTTTGTGTTTTTTCCTGATGGAATCAGGGGTACCCAAGCACGCTTAAACCGACTGTAACTGTTCATGTCACTTAGTAAAGGTTCGAATTTTCTGACAGAATAACTAATAAAACTTTAATATTTAGAGCCAAAATATTCTAGAAGGGAAAAATTCTGGAAACTGTAAGTAAAAACAGCAGCTAGCATTTTATTTATGGAACACAGATGAGGGAAAGTTTGTTGTTTTTTTTTTTTCTTCCAACAATAACCCTTGCTCTGTGAATAGAATAAACCCATTGAAATATTCAGTTATATACTGCATACTGAGGGGCTAAAAACATATGGTAAGGTAATGCAACCTTGATGTATCTTTGAGATTGAAAACTACTTGTAACAAATGAAATTGTCTTGTATTTAGCTTCAAATGCAGTGTATCTGTGCCTTGCTCTAAGATTCAGTTATCTAACAAAAGGGTTAAGTGAAAATTCTGATGCAAGAATCAAATATGGAACACTTGAATAGTAAATAAGATTGTTCCAAGGTTCCAATTTGTTGTATTAGTCAGTGACAAGTACAACATTTTTAATGCATGCCATAAGATTAGCCTACCCAAAGTAAACAAGCAGTAGTCTGTGTGCATCTCCAGCAATTGGTTCGTGTTATATGTATGCAGCTTTGTTTCTGATAATGGATTCAAGTTCAACATAAATAAAAACAGTGTACATTAAGGGGGATAAATATCTAATTGCCATAATCTGCATCTAGAATTGAATGCATGTAAACATGCTAGCCACAGAAGACAATTCCTCAGAACAGAAAGTAGCTAGTTGGATGATTATTAGAAAAATAGCTGTACTTCTTTTGTTTGTTAAGCCTTTTCCCTCTAAAGAAGGAAACTATAATTTTTGAAACACCTTTTAAAAATCATAGCATTTGAACCTTTTAAATATGAGATGAAATTATATTATGTGGTTTATATACATTTTCTGGCACTGCAGTAAGCACTGCAGTAAAATGTATCCTTTGTAGGTTGAAAGATTGTTAGACTGCTAAAACTTTTGATGAAATTTAAAATCGTTTTTTTACACAGAACTCAATTTAAGCTCAAAAATTATGTTTCTTTTTATCTCAGCACTTAAAAGAATGAAGTAATATTTTTGTCAGTATGCATGAAAAAGCTACAAATAGTATTTTATGGTTTTTGGGTATAAGTGATGTTTTAAAATGTACTTTAGTTGCTTAGTTTGAAAAAGAATGCGGAGCATTTGCTTTCAAAATGCACAGTATAGGCCCAGCAGAATTATGTTTCTAAGAAGGATCCTGATTATTTAAACTTTCATCTAACAGAATTCAAAACTATTAATACTGGGGTGAGAAGTTTGAGGTGAATATCTTGGCTTAGAAAACTCCTGGGAAAATGTGACTGATTTGAATTACACATATTGTTTTCCCAAGAGCAAGGGTTTGTTATTTTTGACAACTGGAAAATATACTTAAGGAGATGCATTCACCTGTTTACTTACTAAAAAACACCAAAACCACCCTCTTTAACAGAATTTTTTCCCCCTGTTTTTCTGAATGTTTGTTTATGTGGAAGTATATTTGGCTTTTGAGAAACATAATTAAATATATTTCTACCTTCTAAAAATCTAGCATGTAGTACATACATTTAACATATAAGACATTGAAACTAAATGCCTTGTGCATTAAAAAAGATAAATGCAATAAGAAAAATATAATATTGATAAATTACAAAAGATGAGCTCAATTTAAAAGCACAGTTAACCACTGTGACAATGTTCAGTATTAGTACCTTCATGTCAGGGCTTTATGTGTTTCTTACAAAGCTGATTAATCTTTTTGAAAGAAAATCTATTATCTAAGCGGGCATTTCAGAATTTGAACTCTCTTTGAATTGAGTCTAAAATTGTTCTAACAGTTTCAAAACTTCTAAAACTTTCAAAGTTCTAACAGTTTCAAAACTTCTAAAAGAAAATGCTGACAACTATAGCTAAATTACTTTTGTCAGCTATATTTTTGTATAATTTCTGTATAAACAATGATTTTTAAAAAATAACAGTAGGTTTGCAGTATTATTGCTCTGGAATTAATGGGTGAAAAAATTGCAGTTAGGAGCTCAGAATCAGTATTGTGTCTTCAGGATTGTAGTAATAAAGATCAAAATGTAGTAATACAGATCAAAATGTGTTTCCAGTATACTAATATGGTCCTGCTATCATTGGGTTGTGAAAATATACTTACTAACCACACAAAATTAAAATTGTCCATAGGGAGTGTTAGATCTTGTAAAGATTCCATTACATTTGTAAATAAGAGATATTTCTAATGTTTCTTTTAGGGGAAAGTAAGCTATTTTTCCATTACATGAGGCAAACTTTTTAGTATGATCTTTGAAAACATTAAAATTTCAGGAATATGTATCATTCACTTGTAAATGTAAATTATTAATTTTGTGATACAATGCAGTCTAGTTTCTTCAGGTATTTCTATTTAATAGCCTAGAAATGAATATTGAAATGACTAAATCGCTTGTCCTTGAACTCATTGTATTACTACACTTCATCACACTTCATCATTTAATTTGTGTGGTTTCCAAATCTACGTGATTATCATCTATTAGTACCCTTGGTGACAGAGGGCAGGACACTGTTGTATCAGAGTTAATAAAGCAGAAACACAAGCCTAATTACTGTGGGAGGTAAGCCATGCTGGCAAGATTTACCTTTCACATAAGGCCTATATGTGGTTAATACTTACAAATAAAGATGGATAGATGGGTATCTATGTCTGTGTGTTTCTGTCATATGCTGACATTATTAATTTTTGTATTACAATTTTGATACATTATCCTTTTTTTCCTTCTCCTTTATATCCTTGAATATATTACTGTAATCGCTCTCAGATGTTTTATGTTCAATTTTGAGAACTTAGATAGATATGGAAGCTTTCATGTGAGTTAAATGATTATGCAAATATAGTGTAGATGCTCTCAGGCATTGCTTCTACCTCTGCAAATTTATATTAACAAGTGCATATTGTATATATTAATTTCAGATTTATTCAAAATAGTCTGTGCAGAGCAAACTGAAAACACTTGTCATGGTAGAATTAAATATAATGGCTACAGAATTTTAAACATGATTTTGTACGGATTTTTAATTCAGTGGCCTGTATTTGTATATATTTATATGTAAGTATGTTAATGAATGTATACTTAGAGAAATCAGTGCCAAAAAAACTTATTTTGCTGGCACTGCGTTATTACTTATCATGAAAATATAGTTTTTGCCCACAGTTCTTATAAATCAGAGTGATTTTAAAGATGAAATTAATTAAGTATACTTCAAATCTCTACAAGTAATCCACATATTTTAAAGATACATAAATTTCACATTTGCAAATAAAATGTATTTAATTTGCTGGATGTTTTGTCAGTCTGGAATTAAGTCTTTGTCCGAGTGGTATTTATGATAATTGTGTTCTGAAGTGATGCAGTCTTTATTCGATAAAAACAAATACACAAAAGTTATTGTGCTGTGAGGCTGAAAAATATTACAGTAGTTTATAAAAGACTTTATATAAAATGTTTTATTGATTGACTCTGTGTCAATTTTAATTTAAGCTTTATGATTCAATCTGTGTCTATTTTTAATTTAAGTGGATTACATTCCGTAAAGATCCTTTTACTGTATTGACTTGGATGTACCATACTATTAGGTACTATGAGTTCAGCTTCTACAAATCTGTTAATACATAAAACCATAAGAAGCCTCTTATGTTCAAACCAGGTTAGAGTGAAGACATCAGATTAATATTTGATCATGTAGAAGTGCCCTTAATCAGATTTACTTATTTCTCAGAGTGTTTCTGCAATTATCATAATTGTTGTGCTAAATATGTTTGTCTTTATATCTGGCTTTGGGCATAATCTTCTCTCTTGAAACCCTCTCATTGTGGGACTTGGATTCCTGCACAAAACCCAATTAATATTAAGATGACAGTCCCTGATGAGTTCCCAAGGAGCCAGCAGCTGAGCAGACTCTGTAACGTTCTTAAGTACAGACTACTTGAATGATCAAGAGCATCTGAGGGAGACATACAATTCAATAATCCCTTTCTCAGGAAAGTCAAGAGTCCTGTGAGATAAGAGTGAAATCAAAGGAACACATCAGAAAGAAAATGACTGGTATAGTCTTGTAGTGTCTCTATTAAAATGCAAAAGTTATGGATTTTTTTAGGGGTGATGGGAACCTTTTCTGTTTTATTGATTTCTTTTTATAGTTTGATGATTTCTCTAAGATTATCTTAAAAGCTTAAAGAAAAAAGAGACTTCATCAAAAGGTATTCTTTGTGACAGGCACATACGTACTTTTTGTTTCCGTTATATTAATTAATGCAGCACATTTCAGTCCTGTATTTAGTTTTGAGACTTAAACTTATGCACTTTATGTATGTGGTACATTTGTCACAGTTGTTTTTCCTTTATGGGGACCCACAAACGACAGATAAACCACATGTGACTTATTCCACAAGATTTGTTCCTTGAAAACAACAGAGTGGCACAAAAGCAATCCTGTGGACTGGGTTTTGCATGCACCAAAATTGCAACAGCAGCTCTTTTCTGATACCTTCTTCTATGATCTAATACCAACAACTGAATTTATCTCCGATGATAGTGTGATAACCTATTGATTTGTAATCAGAAATTGGTTTCCTGTTACTTTAAAAGGGAAGCACTGAGGGGCAGTAAAAACAAGCCTGTCTATTCTGAATGAAGCTCTGGTTCAGGCTCCATGCTGAATATTTTCTTATTTTAAAGAGTTCACTTTGTTTTTTTTTTAGAAGATACTTCAATTAATCAGAAAAGGCTTATTACTTTTTACGATACTGTGCAGGGTTCTCATGTTTGAATTGTTCTTGAAGGCCTTCTTATACCTGTAGCCATATCCATGATTAAGATTTTATTTTATTAATGATTTTATGGCTTAAGCTGATATTTCTAGAGGTTGAAAAAACACAAACCAAGCAAAACATCTCAATGCTGATAAGTGTTTTTTCACTATAGATTTACATATTTAACAAATTTATTTATCTGAAGCTTGATAGAAAGTAAGTTAGTAGAAGTTACTTATGGATCAAAAATGCTCTCCTGTATTTTTGTTAGTGTTCCTGCATTGACCCTTAAGTTTGTCGTGTGTTTTTCACTGAATAGATTCATTCAACTAGCTACAGAAAGATTTGTTTCAAAACCAATAAGACTGTAATGGAATGCAGTACAGGCACTTTCTAAATGCACATTTTTAAATCTTACTCATCCTCTGTTTTTAGTTCTGTTTATTGTATATTATGGTAAACTTTGCAGCTGAGGACATTATCCTAAGAAAGTCTTATATTACATTAGAAGTATGACCTGCCAACATAAGCATTTTTGTTCATTTTCCCATGCCAAACCAGACTAAATTATGAAGGATGTGAAATAAAATTTGCCTAATTAATATTCAAAAGAATCAAGAGGAACAAATGAATGCCTAAATCATGCATACGTATATGCCTTTTAAGCTTTATAATAAAGGCAAAATAACCCCTTACTTGGTTAAAATCCAACTTAAGAGTCAACATGCAAAGGTGACTGCTGTATTATATTAGACATATCTGTATTATGTGGGCATGTTACTCCTCCACCAGAATCTCTCAATAGTAATTATTATGCCAAGCACCCTGTTGGCACAATTACACTAAAGCTCTAATTAGTAGCAGTAAGATTAGAACCCCTACATGCTAAATCTGTAGAAGCAAAGCTGAGTGAAGGATTTAAAACAGTTTCAAAACATTGTATTGTCTTTATTACAGTCTTTATACTTCAGTAAAGAAGGGTTTTCTAGAAAATGCACTTAAAATAATCTGGTTCTGTCACTAAAAATAGGAAAGATAAGGTAATTGCAGTCAAACCTCAGTATTCTGCTTCTATCTAGGTGCTTTATATCTCAAGTGTCAAATCCAGTGAACTCTAGTGGAAGTTACATCCTTCGAAGCTTTTCCCTCGATGAATTGATGATGTTTGGATGGATAAAGGTTTTTCCTGCTGCCTTCAGTTCCTTTTTAGTGACTTCTGAGTGTTCTGTGCTGGAAGTGTCTGGCACGTGGCGAGTCTTACGTCACAACTTTATCGGTAGCCAAACATGATCCTTGTTAATTCACGCCTTTCTCAATTTCACTCTTCACCGTTTTTTCTGTAAAGTAATGAAAACACCAAGTTCATTGTCCAGCTGTAGCTTTACAGACAGCACACAAACACTGGGCACTGCCAGTCTGAAGCTGCTCCCCTACAGGGGACAGAAACCAACACAAATGATAGCATAGGATTGATTCCATTATTTGAAAAATTGTGGTCATACCACCTGTCCCATAAAAGGAGATTTTAGCAGATTTGAAATGACTAATGGTGCATCCTCATCTCAACTTGGTATTTACTAAATTTGAGTTTAAAACATCTGCTTCTATATAACTCTGTATATACTTTTTCCCCCTGGTGTTGGATCCTTAGATACAGTATATTCAAGTAAGGCATCAGTTGATTCTTAGAATAAGTAGAAACTTACATGCCTAAAGCATTCTGCTTCTGTTTCTTAGTACACTGTGTATTTCTGAGGGAGGAAGCCTGTATTTTCTGGAGCAATTTCTTTAGCTGTGCTGAATATTAATAATGATTCCCCTCGTCAATTTATTTATTGTTATTTATAGCATATGCCAATTTCTCACTGAGAAAATGATTGTATGATTGCTTTGTCTTAATGTTTATTGATTGCATAGAGCCACTACCATTAATGAAGCAAGCTGGATGCAAAGCTAACTGAATCTGGTGAATATAGGCCCACTGGCTCCAGTAAGATTTGAATTATGCCTACAGTAGAAACAGACTTTATTGAATTCACCTCAAGCTTCTTCTAGGGGGATGAGGAAACATTTTGTGCTTCTTATCTAGGTTACTTTAGAGGTAGAGTTTTGAGCAAAACAGGAAGGCAGGGACTCAGGAATTACTTGTATGAGGGATTTTGCACTTTACCATTTCCTGTTTTAGGATACTGTTTAATACTGTAGTACATCTCACTAACTTGGTCTGGTAAAAGAAGCCCAAGACGATGTTGGGAGCAAAGGGGCTGCCTACATTTAAAGGTTTCTCCTACTGTGTTTTCCCCAGTAGAAGAGTCTCACATGGCAGTACTACTGTGTTTTGTCAGCCCAAGAAGAGACATTTAGGTATTTTTCTGTATAGCTTCAGGCTGGTTCAGTGATTTGTGCTGCTGCAAAGAGAAGCACAGAGTACAGTCTCCATTACATTGCACTAACTCCACTCAGCCAGCCTTGTATAATCAATCTAGTTAAATACCTTTCTTTGTAAATGCATGCATGTTGAGGGCACAGGTGAAAATCATCAGTGCTCCAAAGGTATTGGGTTTTTATACTTATTATTCAGACTTAATTTATATACAGTCATTGTTGTCTATAATATGTGGCAGACTCAAGAGCCTGCTGTCTTATAAATATTTACCCTAATTTTTTAATTTTTTTAAAATATTTTTAGTTTTAACTTCAGGGAAGAAGGCTTGTAATGCAAAAGAAAATTTATTTATGAATAATAAAATAGCTGTTGTTAAATAACATATTTAATTATTTTAATGAATTCAAAAATTGCTAAAGTTCATGTTTCTCTCATTGTTCATGCTATTAAATGCATATTAGCATGGTCATTTTTGTTTAATGGAAACAAATAACAGTTAATCTTATTGGGAGGTTAAGTGGGTTTACTCTGTAAAGGGCAAATCCCAGATGAATGTTTTCTTTTTTAAAGAATAGCTTTAGTCACTGACAGATGGTCTCTGTCTGAGTCTCCCTCTAGACAGATACAGTTTCTTTTTACACATTTATGAAAGTTGTAGATACAGATATTCAGTAATATGTTGCTGTGTAGGACAAAGAGCAAGTCTGGTGGATTGATAGGATTAGATTTCAGAACAGTGACATATGGTTGGTTTACCAAAGTGGACAAAATTTGAAAGGAAAAAGAAGTATCTACAGTTACAGCTACTCACATAATGGGAGAATTTATATTTGGCCAATTGCCTTTTACAAAAGTCAGAATGGTAGCTCTTATTTAACTCTGCTTAGAGTTGGGTATATCATTATTAGGTTCTGGTTGTGTGCATTTCCGGCTTTAAGATAACTCTGCAAACAAATTGCCATGTAATCTTAAGTGCAGAAGAGCAGTAATGCCTTAATTTAGACTATTGATAATTGGATCCCTGGTCCTAACCAATCAGATATCAATATCACTTACATGTCTATTGCAGTTTTGTTTTATAAGTGCAAATAAGAACCTCCAGAAGGCTGCATGATAAGCCTGCATTTTGCTTATCCTGTATGTTATGTGTAAAGTTATAACATCATTATAACCTTAATCAAATAGCTATACAACATATTTAGTGGTAATTTGTCACAGTAAAATTATTCATAGGTGTCTTGAGTAAGTCCAGTTATATTTATGTGTTATGCCATACCATGTTTTTTGGCAATGGAGTTTGCTGGATTTCATAGATTTACTGTGTCTGCTTTTTTTATGACTGACATAGCAATAACCAGATTGCAAGGATATTTATGTTGTTTGTGGCTTAGCAAGATAATTAAAGGATATAAATTAATCAAGTGCAATTAATTAGAAACTTTATGTTCACAGCAGTCCTTCTTTGCATGTATAATTTATATGTATTGATTTCCCAGCTTTCATTAGCCTATGAGATAACAGCAAAAATGCATTAGAGAAGAAAATGTACAATTAGCGTGAGAGTGAACCCTGGCATAATTGATAGATCAGCACATGTTTGGGGCAAATATAAAGCTTTGTTAACTGTCATAAGCAGTTAGAATTGATAAGTGGTATTTCACTACATATCTCTCAGCTGATTAATGGTGTTTTTAAAGAGTCCTCTTAATGGGAAGCTGATAGGTTGGTTGAATTTACATTTTAATCAGAGTATTTATGATGGAGGCAGCCATAAGAAATTTATTGGCACAGTGGTAAGGACCTTCCCTGAGGGATTTGGGGAAAGAGAAAGCATTTTAATATGGCTACTCACCTTCCCCTTCTTTGTGTGACCTGGTCAACACACAGGAAGGGCAAACCTTTTGGCTACCAACTCATAATTGTTACTGGGGAAATTTCAGTTTCTACTGGGTTAATTAGTAAGATGAAATAAAGATGAAAACCTACAGAATACTTGCAAACTGACTCGGGAAAGTGTAGCTGTGATAACAACAATAGTCTGTAATGACTACTTGTGGATCCTTACTGTGTGAGATGTTTTGTTTTAGTTATAATTTTGTTTAAACAAAATTCCTATATATTCCTTTTATAGCTTCTACTGTAGGAGAACTCTTGATCCAAACTATTCTCTGATTATGTGCTGAACAAAGATTTGGAGTTGGTAGGTCTGTGGGAATAGCCTGAGCTGATTTAAAAATGGGGTTTGTCATTCGTTGTTCAAGTGTCCTTTGTTAGAACAACTGTCTATATGTTGCTTAATAAAACCATATTTGTTACTTGCAGATACTTGGTTGAAACTAGAAGCTTTCATATAAAAATGGTTTTAAGTCACACTTTCTATTTGAGATTTTCTCATTTATAGATATATGTGTTCTGCTTTAATAAAAATAGCTAGCTATTGCACATATTCTTATATTCCCAAGCTTCTGCCTAGCAAATAAGCAGTTTTTCTTGCCTAGTTAAACTAGTTGTTCAAATGGAGGAGAGCTAGACTCAAAGTATCTTGCTTTACTGTTTTTATTGACATGTCTCAGAAGTTAATAGCCTCATGCATCACTTTCTGTCTCGATGAATTCTATTTGATTTTCTTTTGTATACCTATTCCACAGAAAAAGCAATCACTGAGCTTATTTTGTACATAGTATGTTAAAGTTTTTTACTTTAGGTATTTCAGTTTTCTTGTTTTGCTTTACACTGCTAAATTAGAGTAGCTGACCACTAAAAGTAATTCATAGAGTATTAAATAATTGATATAAAAAAGGAAATTACATGTACCTATAAAAAGAAATTAAGGACCTCATGCTTAAAAGTCTTAGGTTATTTGTGTGTCATTTTAGCCATATCAGATAAGAATCTTAGGTCGTATATAGACACATTAGTTTTGTATTATAAATGTCTTAATTATTCAGAGTTCATTAGTTTCCTTTTTTCACAACTCAAAATAAATGAAAGTTGCATGAGTTTTGCTATTCAGTAGCAGCAGCTACGCAGCATCACCAAGTGACAGTTTTATAGACAGCATGGTAATGGCTTATTCCTTTAGAAAGAAGGAGACAAAGTGATTATTATATCACTTATTATTTTAATGCAGAAATGAGGGTTTCCTACATTTGTAATTTAGATGGGTTGCCACCTTAATGCAAAGTTGTCTTTTGTATTGTGTCCTTACTTGCTCAATTTGCATTGTGCCTGTTGCTTTACACAGAATCTGTGGTTGGATTTGTTGGCATTTTGAAAGTGAGAACTATTGTTTCATCTGTCTGGTGGCCCCAGGGAAGAAGAGACAGGAGTACTGTCTGCAATACAATTCCCTTCTTTATTTATAGCTACCAGAAATATAAAGCTGCAACAAGTATACTGTGATATTATTTAGGATTAACAACATTTCTGTATTAAAGTGACTTGATTGTAATCCTGCTGGTTCCTTTGTCCACAATCAGGAAAATGAATGATAGAGATCTAAACAGCACATGTGTACTTGGTCACACTGAACTAGAGGGATTTCTTCTACTGGAACAATCCTCTTGCCTTGACCTCTTTGCCAATTTCCCTGGTACATCCCATGCCTTTGTGCCCATTAGTGACTGGCACCAGTCCAAAATGGCAGGTGCTTGCTCAGATTTTGGAATAATGCCCTTTTTCCTGCATTCTTACCACTTTCCTGTTGAGAGTCTGGGCAGCTCCCTGCCTTCCCTTGGAAGAGAAGACCCTGCTGGAGCCAATCAAGGCTCTCTCTGGAAAACCCCATACTGGAGACTCTTGTTTTCCTTATTTCCTCTCGTGCATATGACATTGCTGCACCAGGTTGTATGTATACCTTGAGTGTATACGGGCATGCTTTGCTGGCAGCTCACTTCTGAATGAACCAGGTCTATGTGTGAAAGTTACAATGGTAGCTAAAAAACTATCAAAATTTTTCTATATATAATTTTGAATTGAGCAAAATAGAAAAAAACTTCTTTGATATTTTAAAGGCAATAGAAGTTTTCTTGATTTTCAGTTTACTTGGAGGTCAGATGTAATACAGGTGTTTGTTGCATAGTAGGTGTGTTGGATAGATACATAATGATGTAATTTTATTTGCTACGCTGTACTTCATGTCATCTTGAGAATAAAAATGAAAGAACATCGTGCTAAACTGAGATGGCATCTTTTGAAAAGGTTCGCTGGGATGGTTTCCCAGTTAGATATGTATCTGTTTTATCTAAAATGTTAGACATGTAGACTATGAGTAGACAACTCCAGATTATCTGTTTACAGTTCCTATGATGTTAGTAGATTTAATAAGCAAAGATGGGGATAATAGCTTTATCTGAGCAAAATACAGAAAATATCTATTAGTCCCACTAAGTTGTGTGTGTACTTTAACATTTTTTTAACTGAAAGATCAGGCACTTTTATTTTATAATGGCTCAGGTTCTCTCCGGTTTAATGTTAAGGACTCTTTGGGAGTGAAATGTGACAGTGTTCCAATAGAAAAGATGAAGTGGCAGTGGTGTGATAAGGATGTGGTATGTAGGATGTTGATGTGAATGTATTAAATTAGTTTATATGCACCAGGAGAAGAGCTACTTGAGCAAGGTTACTGCTACTAAGCACTATAAATTCTCCAGTGAATGGGACCCTGCCCAGGATTTTACATGTGATTTTTTTCTTGTGGGATCCCCATCACTGGCTGACTTAATAGCAGCTTTATTCAGAGCCTTATACTGTAAAAGCAGTTTGAGAATGCTGCACTGAGTAATTCATGACATGGGGAATATTTCAAACAGTACCTAAGGAAATCTCTGTTTGAATTGGGTAGTATCATGGATGCTGGTTGTTCTCTTTGCACAGATCAAAATTAGCTGAAATCTGTCTCCTATACAGTAAATGTAGTTTCTTAGAGGTAGGACATTGTAATGTGTGTTCTGTGGAAATTTCAGTGTAGAATATGCTTCTGCTGTGCCCTCTGCAAAAACCACTTCTTGTACAGAACTAACGGTTCAGTTTAATGGATTACATAGATGTTGGCTTCCTCAGTTTTATCTAAAGTCTCTGTACTTTTTTCCTAGAAAAATAATGAAAGCATTCTTCTGATCAAGCTGCTGCTGCAACTTTTATTTTTATGTTAGCTGATTTAAATTCACAGGTTAATGAGAGTAATGAAGGTAGAACAACTCAATTTCTCAGGAAAACAGGCCATTTATTCTGAAAGAAAGAGAGATACTCTGTTATAAATACCTAATGCTTTTGTAATATAGAATATGGTGACAAAAAATTCTAATTGGTCTGATTGATTGATGGAGCCAAATTTTCTGAGGTTCTGGAGAAAAAAGGAAAAGAATTGTAAGAAGAAACCCCAAACCAAACATGAAAAAAATGGGCTTACACGTAATGGAAAGGGATGTGGTTTTTCAGGAAAACAGAAAAATTAGGATTTCCACTTGGGAAAAAAAAAAAGTCATAATTACAGATAGCTTTCTGTAAACATCCCTATTTTAATGCTGATAAGCTCTATAGATTTTGGTGAGAGTTCTGGCGGTGGGCTCGTGCTTTTATTTCTTCTATATTAAGATCTCCATTTGACCACCTTTTCCACACATGAGAACAATCAAACATTTTCTTTGAAAACTATAAAACGAAATACAAAGCTTTTCTATCCCTCCAAATTCCTAGAAGTTTGGATGTGTGGTAATAAAATGCATTGTCATAGGGCAAAAACATTTTCCATGTATATATACTTAGGCTTGTCTCTCTGTGGTCAGTTCTGGCTCACAATGGAAAGTAAGAAGTGAACAGTACTTATTTGAAATACTTAAGTGTGAACTTAATCCCATTAAGTTAGTTCTGTAATTCGTCAGGTGCCTGTGTGGGCTTCAGGGTGTGACTATTACTTGAATGTGTGGGAGGAGGTTATGAAACTTTTGGCTTCAGTGATTGCAGCATTGTAGTTCAAGGATAGACTGCTTTACACAAAATAGTAATTTTTAAAAAAATATGGTTAAATATTCAGCAATTCAAGACTGTGTGTTGTGCCCTTTAATGTGCATATCGTTGTTTAATTTTTTAATAGACTATACTGAATAGGAGTGCAAGAGAATATCAGTATTTGTGCAGATGGTGAGGTCATATTTTCAGGAAATGTCTGTAAAATGCTTGGCTAGCCTTAAAATAGATGGTAATTACATCTAAATTTCTTTTTTGCTGTGGTCATTCCTCTTTAATAAGAAGGGAATTTTTATTTAGCAGTAGCTTTGTCTGGCTTCCTTTATTATGTTTCCATCTATTTTTGTTCCTGGAATGCACCTGCTCGGTAGTTATCTAATCTTTCTTAGAAGTTTACACTCTCAAGTAAAAGCTTTGAAGTTTACACTGATTAGTGTTTTATGGCATAGGAGATATGTATAGTTCCTTCTTTTACATTGTTAAATCTATTATGCACCTGGTAAAAAGATAGACATTAAAGTGCAGATGACAAACCTTTAAAATATTTAATAGATTAAAGTACTGAATTACTCCCTACTTGCTCAAGGTCCTTCATTTTATAAAAAAAAATTCTGCCAGTTTGGGTTTTGAAGACAAGGGCCTTTCATGTGCGGTTGTACACTGGCAGACATCAGACATTTTGCAAAAGGGTACTGGATGGTTATAAAAATCTACTTTTTAACTAGAATGGTATTGAAATTTTACTGATTCTAGTACTATACAGGAGCATTGCATTTTCTTGAAAATGTTCGTGACCATTTTTCATTCAGACACTCAGGTCTTTCTTTGCAGAAGCACTGCATTTAACAAATGTCCTTGGAAGGTGGATCTTGTGCAATTTTGACCATAAAAAGTCTGTGTAAGGGAGATGCTGTTTAAGCAGCTGTTAGCATGCCTGTGGACTGAGAAAATATCATATATATGACCTGAAAATAACTGATTTTTCCTACTATTTAAAGTCATATATGAATATGTATTTATATAAGCAAACATCTTACTACTACAAAATCTGCGTATTTTTATGCCACTGGGTCACAGAAAGTAAAATAATCATATTTTTCTCCAGAATATCCTAAAAGAAAAAAAAGAGGCTGAGGGAAGTAGTTCCTGTGATGTGAAATTTGAAACCTTTCCAGGTCACCTGAATAAGAGATTTGCCCTCGCTTTGGGAATTCTGAAATGGTTCTTGGTGCTCTCTTGAGTTTATTAGTGGAGATGTCTTCAAATTCAAATGCACTTTTGGTCTTCCTGAATGGAGTCTGAACCAAAGGCCATGAATTTCTGTGGCCTAGAAGCCCTTGATGCTGAGCTCATGTAACCAAGTGCACAGACACCGTCTGTCCTTTGTACTTTTGTTTTCCCTGTTTTTCACATAGGAATATAAAGAATGTTTTAGAATATCCTGGGCTTTTTGTTAAAAAATGGACGTCCATTTCAGTGTTTGAGCTATTGTGGAAACAATAAGTAATATCTGTGTGCCTAGTGGAATAAGCAGTGCAGGATTCTTTGAAACATTTGAATAGCACTAACAAACTAGAAACTAAAGTGGAATTGCTGATTGTTTCCTGTTAATTCTGGGATAGCTTTTGTGGATAAAAACATGTTGTTGAAGTTATTGCTTGATAGTATTGCTATGAAATTTTTTTGGCAAAATCACAGGCAAGTTTATTATTATGAGATAAGAAAAACACCCACAAAATGATAGATAGGTGCTAGATAGCTACTGTGGATAACTACTAAAAAACCAGTAAAATACTGCTGGATATGCTAGTTCATTAAGTAAGGAGTTTTCTCTTGGGATAGAACCCCTTTCTCTAAATATTGACAAACTGGGAGAAGAACATGCTTTGAAAAAGAATGGACTGGAGAAACTTGGCTTAGAGTTTTGTGGTAGGATCATTTTGGTTTTATTTGTTTTTTGTTTTTTTTACATATGGCCGATAGTTTTGACTGGAATCTGCAGTGAGGTGCACTCGGTGTGCTCAGAAATACTGCAATTTGATCTAATCAGGGCTTGGCCTAGGAACGTAATAAATTGTCAATGCAGGACTTTTGCATTCATTTACACTAATATAGAGTGTCTCATTTCTGAGAAGTAAATCACGGTGGCTTTAGTACTTTATTTTCCATCTTGTATGTAAGTAAACTGCAGGATCAACTGGGAGGTTGAATCAATCTGCTATTTATTACCTCGAAATGTGACACCCTATTTTAAGTGCCTTATTCCCTTATGATTTAGGCAGATAAGTGCATTACGTTTAAACAGTATAGAAACCAGCTTTACTCTTAGTGGATTTTTCACTTGAGATGTGATGGATTTACATTTGTAAAAAACTTATAGTGTATCATTATGTTATTACATAAAATAGAGTTCAAACAGACTGAAATGGAGAGAACAAGGAAAGTAATTCCAATTTTTCCTGTCATCTAATAACTGTTAATAAATCCATAGGTTGCTTCTATAGCATTATATTCAAATCAAATACTTGAATAATATGTTACTGACCAGTTTATTTTTATTTTTTTTTGTCTATAACAGTTTAGCATTTCTTAATAAATTATTTTCCAAGGAAACTAAATTTTCATGTAGAGCACAGGACATTTCAGACACTTTCCCCAAATGGGTACTTGTGGTTTAAGGCAACTTTTCTCCACTAATTTATGGAAGTGAAAAGAGTAGGCTTTGGGTTTTGGTGTTGTTTTGTTTTGTTTTTTTCTCATGGTAGTCATGGAGTGAGAACTAAAACCTAGCTGTTCTTCCAGTATTGTATTCTGGGGGCATACACCACTGTGATCTCTAATGCTGTTAAATTAAATCATTGAGTTTTTCATCATACCCTTAAACAGAATTTTTATGTGTTTATCTACTTTTTAAGGAATTAATTGGAAACATGCAGGTAACTTTGCACTTTAAAAACTTTAAAAATTTGGTTGAATAAAAAGGCAGCACCCATAATACTGGTTGTCTGAATAATTTTGGCATCTCGATCACATTGTGTCTGACTTAAAAGGGATGAAAGTCTCTGATTATTTTTGTACCTCTGCTCTGCTTCTTCTACTGGAAAGTTTTATTTAACTTCTGTCAAGTTTTTTACAAAAATCAATGTTATATTTTTGAAAATATTAAACTAATTAAATTAAGGGAAGGGTTTTTCATGCAAATGAAAAAGTAACCCATTTTCTGAAGTTATGCCTTTGGACCCCAAATCAGAAAAACACTTGAACGTATACTTTTTTTATTTTAGTATGTTAGTGTGTACTTTTAGAGAAGTTTTGTCAAGTCAGTGACTTTCTTTGCTATGTAGTACTTAAATGGAAATCATATAAAAGCCCCAAATTCTTGTAAACTTCAGCAAAGTCCTTTTGTTTGCACTGGTTGCAGCATTGATCTTTGACAGCCCCTGTGTTCTTGCAAGTAAATCTTACATTTGGAGTACATCTTACATTTCTTACAAATCTTACATTTGATGTGAGGAGGAAGTATGCCCACACTACCAACTTCTCTCATATATTTAACGCTCAAGAAATACCTGCTATATGGGAGTAGTGGCAAAGGGCTAACTATTTTATTCCACATATGAACACAGCTGATAAAAGTTTTGGCATAGAAGTCAAATGAATAGATAAACTATATTCAGGCACACAAAATTGTAAAGTTATCTTGAATCATTACCTGGTACTTGAAACAGTTTGCTTTGAGCAGCTTTTTCCCCTTCCTGTTTTATTACAGGCATACTGTATGTTCAATAGTAAAGAGAGGGGAAAGCATATGGCCTCCTGTTTGAACTTCTGTAATTAATCCTTCCAAATACTATTTCCTTGGAAAGTTATTTTTAATTTTATTACAGTCTGTTCTTGTATTCTCCCACACAATCACTTGGGCAACATTTGTATCGATGAAAACGACATAAAGCAGCTCTTAACTAAAAGGAGACTGCTGTTTTACACAACATGTAAATGATTAAGTGATAGATTTTTATTACTGTTTGTATGTAGAGTGCACTACAGCATCTGAGCATTAACTCTCCCCCCATCCTGCCCCAAATCTGTGCAGCCCTACAGAGCGTATTTAAGATATTTTTGCTGTTAAAAATCATATGGCTTATTTTTCAAAAAGGTATGTAAACCACCAGTTATTCCCTTAGAGTTAAATTGATATTTCTGTATACGTTCCATGGGTTCTTGCAGTCATGCAAAATAAAATTCTGCACTGTGGAATTGCTTATAAAGAAGCTAAAGGTTATAGCTGTAAGTGATGGAAAAATACTGAGAAATAAAAGATGATCAGGTTGGTCTCATCCCATTCACTATCTTTTATAAAGAAAATACTAAAAGAAAAAGCAAGTCTGCCCATTCCTAAAAACCTCCTTTGTTGTTTGCCTGCATAGAGAATTAGAAATGTGTGCACTGAGCATGGCCACTGGATGCTGCAACCCTGTAAGGCAACATAGGGGAAGGAATATTGCAAATGAAAGTGTATGTTGATGGAGATCTCTAAGGATTGTATGTTTGAATACCTTAAAATATTTTCCTGATGTCCATGCAAAGCAACTGAGTTGAATGGTATGATTATTTTTATGTAGCAGAGAACATATTAAATGATCTTTATTACAGTTGCCTACAAAGAATTGAAAGGAGAAAAATGCTTTATAGATATTTTCTGAGGTAGTCTTGAAATGTAAGTTGAGAGAAAAATCTTGCTCCAATTTAATCTTGAAATGAACTAAAGTTATTCTAAATTTCATGCTTTTAGATATCTTACAGTAAAATCCACCCTTTTAAGATATTTCCTGGAGTGTTTCTTTTGTCTCTTCCCCTCTTCATCCATATCAGTTTTCTATCAGATTTAGTGAGGGAGCTTTGTACAGCTATATTAGCCTGAATGCTGTTGATTTTAAAGGTTGTAATTGGGAGCATAATTTCAGTTAAGAGGTCTACTGGCAAGAAATAAAACTGACTAGAAACAGTGGATATAAAATGTGGTTTTATTCAAATAAACTAAAGGGTGAAAGCAATGTGTAACAGATATCTCCTAGCAACTTAGTTCCTATTCAAGGCTCACACTAAGTTCACTTTTCTAAGAGTGTGTTCAAGGTCTGCCTGTTAAGATTGTTCACTTCTTGGTTTTGTTCCTTGAAACTGAAATTTCTGAATTGTACCAGAGAGGACAACACAGGCTTGATTTACATAGGCATGGATTAATGCAGGTAGAGCATTTGGTCAGCAGCTCTGCAAAAGCAGGACTGGGTAGTGCCTTGTCTGCAAATTCAGTTCCTGTTTTTCTTTAAAGATATGTTTTTCAAGTCTATCACATATAAACATTGGGTTTAAATGGAGCACTTATTTAAGCATAAATGAAGTCATGCTTCTTCTGAATACCAACACTTTTTCTCAGCCTGCATATATGAATTATACATGTAAAATAGAGCTGTCTAAATGCCAACCTTTAACTCAGGTACTTAAAGAATATTAGTTGTCATGACTTTTTCATATATTTTTAAGCAAAATTAATTGGATTGTATAACTGTTTTAGGAAAATACTATAACTGCTTTTGTTTTTTTTAAAAATATGCATGTGAACTTGCAAAGAAATTTATGTTTGCTAGTTATGGAAAAAATAATACTTTTAGCTTTACTCTAATTTTGCCTCATTTTCCAAAAGATTCTGTTATCCTTGCAAAAGTCTATTACATCTCTGTTGCACTTGAAAACCTTGCAGCATTTCAAAGCAGTGTTCCATTTATTTAGGATACACAAACCTCCTCACTGAAAGCCTTAGCCTTTAATGCTGTTCATGTCAAACACATGATGTTGTCATGCTCCATATTCCATCCAGAAGAAGATATCAGGTTTGCTGATTTTGGCAGGCAATAGTAAGGCTTTGTTAATGTTCTAAGCTGTCAAAAATGTTTTCATTTTTCATTCTATTTTATTAACATTACTTTAAAATGGGATTCATTACACCTCTAAGTGCTGTAGATTTATGATGAATTTGATTGTCAAACAGCAAACTAGAACTTAACATCCCAATTGAAGGGCATGGCTCAGAAATGAACTGGATCTTATGAATTATCATTACTCGATGCCTTAGCTTAATGAAGCTTTGTTATTTCGAGGTACTTTTAAAAATAAATGACAGTCTCAAACTTTTAGAGAATGTGAAGTGTAACTGAGGACTTTATTGCTCTTGTGTTGGTGTAGGTGTTTAAAAAACTCAAAAGGCAGATCGATAAATCTTCAGAGAAAAAAACACTCCCTGATCAAGAAGTACTGATGGAATAAAGCTGATTTTGAGGGTTATTGGAGATTGAAAAATGTATCATTTTATGCTTTCCAAGGGACAATTCTGTTTTCTGCTGGTTACTGCTGCAGAAAGGATCAATGATTTTTTGAGGGGCGAGGGTCTATGTAGTAGTTGATTTGTTTGAATGGAAGCACAAATAAAACCTGCATCCTTTAGATTATTTAGGATCAGGGCTTTTAAGCTACTTTTGCTTCACTGAAAGACTAGCAGGTATGTAGAGAAAAGCAGAAAAGTTTCTTATCAGAAGCATTCCCTCTGTGTTTAAAGTGAAGATAGGTAAATATTCTTCAACTGCGAGGCCTGACCTCAAAACTGCAGTTGAATAACTAACTGTAGCTTTAGTAGGTTCTGTCACAGTGATCTCTCTGGTCTGTGTCACAGAGGCAAGTCTAGTGTTTCTTTAGTGCCTGTCCTTCAGGATACCTTTGCCATTGCTCTCCATGACACTCCTGTTTCTCAATTTTTTTTCTTTTCTCCTGTGCCTGAGTTCAGTTTAATTTGCATCTACTTTTCACACTGCAAGAAAAAGAAAGAACTTCATAGATAGGTTAACTTTTTGACATGCAATTTGCTACAGAAATTGTATCAAGGGATATAGGTCCTTAGATTCTAAAGACATGCTAAGAAATTCTGTGCCCTATTCCTAATGTTCAGCAAGATTTTGTCTAAAAGAGGATTAGAAAGAAGCACTGCATAACTTTTCAGGCATTCATATTTTGCTTGTACTCTCACAAATTTTATCTGCTTGCAAAATAGATGATGAATCTGGCTCTAGTTGCGAGCAGTGGGAGACTTTCCCTTTAGCAGGTGAGTCATAATATTCCACTTTAATGCTGTTATGCAAACCCTTTCTTATTGTTTTCTTATAGTGTATGGTTTGTGCAGAATTTATGAAAGAAGCAATTAAGTAGGGGCTCCTGTGAATCAGGTTTATATTTAAAATTATGCAGATTTACTGGAGTAGTACTGTAATTGGGCACTCCCACCTCTAAGACCTTAATTTATAGATAGATTTTCTCTTGCTTTTTAATAGTTCTTTCTCATTTTTTTTCTGCTACTAAACTGTGTTTTCCTTGTTCTAAACTAGCATGAGTTATACCCTGAGTTCACCTGATTCCTGAAACCAGAGACAATGTTGCAGGATGACACTTCTTTACCCCTCTTAATATTGATTCTTTAATATGCTTAGGTTAAAGGAACTGATTATAGGAAGCTGTGGGTGCTCATTGGTGAGATATTTTAGTAGTAAAACAGCTTCAGGGTCTGGTAAGCTAACAACCTTACAGGAGATAAGACATAAGTGTATATTGAATGCAAAAATGTAATCCTGATTAAAGCTTTCTGGGGAGATCCTGTATTGAGAGACCCGTGTGGGACAGTTGTTTTGCTTTTAAAATACTTCCTCGGCCCACCCAGTGCAGTTTGTGTTCTCCTGTACTGGAAGACTGCTCTCTGTAAATTGTGGGTTGTACTATGCCAGCTCAAGATGAGCTGTCAGCTGTGTGATGTAGAAACTTGTTGCCATTCAGGAAGAACTCAACTGCTCAACTGCTTCAATAAAAATGACCATCATTGTTTGAAGAGCACAGTATATTTATGAATTTATTTTAAAATTGGTAGTTATAATTTGTAGCTCAAGTCTTCAGTGCAGTTGAAGATTTGCATTATGAAGTAAAATATTCCACTTAAAATAAGATTTGCTCATAAATGATTCATTTGGTAGTTATTAAATCACATTCTAACTCTCACCTGCCATAAGGAGTTTATCAGTGCTTTAATGGCATGGCAAACAGCTGGCTGTCTATTAGCCCTTTAAAGCTGGAAAGCCACTGGTTAGTTTACTATGTTATATTTGTTCTTTACAGGGAGTTATTTTACAAGCTGGATGGTGTTGGAAGGCATTTTGGTTTTAGTTTATGAATACTTTATTTCTGTGGTAAAGAAGGCATAAACGAGGTTTGCATACCAGGAAAAGTCTAATTACCACATAACTAGATGAAGTGGTAGTTAGATGGCCAAAGGACACTTCAGAATTAATGTGCCATTTGCTCCTGCTGTAAACAAAATCCAAATCTGCTTGCCCTTCCAGAGCTAAAGAACGTGCTTTTCACCTGGGAGTTCAGCACAGAATGGGGAGGTAACTGAAGCCATCAGATGTGGGTTCCCTCAGGACTACACTTTGCCCCTTCCTTAGACTGGAGCATGTGCAGCATAGCCATGTCTGTGCTATCAGTGGGTTGGTTGGTTGGTTGGGTTTTGTTTTTTACATGTGTCTGTGTACAAAGAGTGTCAGCAGCAGTTTTGAGAAGTGTGTAAAGCCTGTGCTCTCCTGTCTCTGTACATAGATGGTCCTGTGATAAGAAAACACTAACAGTGCCATAGAAGTGAAGAGGAAAGGAATTGTCCTAAAAAGGAGTTGGTAGCTGGTGTAGGAGTTGTTCCTTGTCTGGATTAAAGACAGGAGCTCATAATCCAAAGGTCATTTCTGATTAGTACAAGAGTTGATTATATGGTTAAATACAGCAAATATGTAGAGTATTTCATAAGGACTTCAGATCTTGCTTGGCTATCAGCTCAACATTTTCTTCTCATTGTTAATAATGTCTGTTTTCATTACAGGATTGCCAGAGAATTGGTGGGTATGTGCCATCAAAACAGTCCACAGAAACCCGAGGCTGCAGCTTGTAGTTTTGTAAGTGTTTAAAAAATGAAGTTTACCTCGGTGCGGTTGGCAGGTAACATGTATTGGTCTGCAATTCAGAATATAAGTACAAGACGTAGTTTATATTAATTTAAATCCTCAGATAGCATCTTTGCACGTGATTTTCACTGTTGGTGCCCTGGGCCCAGGCAGAGTCCCTAAATAAGTTGCTAGGACCGTGCAGGGATGTGGTGTACCACCTGCAGGGATCTCGGTTAAACAGCAGGTTCCAAACAGACTAAGTAAAACAGGAGCCTGACACAGTCAAAAAGTCCATAGATAATGCAGACTTTCAAGTGCTAGAGAAATACAGACATTTATATTTGCATTCCTGAGACTACTCTTCAATGCTGCCCTGAACTAAAAATTTTTCAAAACTACAGGAACGCTGCATACAATTAACCCTTAACTTTACTTCCTTGATGGAATTCTTTGGTATTGCAAAGAATTCATTCCTGCTTCCTTCTGTCCCTGCATACTGATGCTATGCTTCATTCCATCATTCCATTCTGGATTATTTTTTGTTTGTTTGTTTGTTTGGGGTTTTTTTTGTTTTGTTTTGTTTTGTTTTGTTTTTCATTTTTTTGTGCTCAGACCAGTTGTGGGGCTTTTTTTTGTCTTTCTGCCTCCTGAGCTCACTCCTTTATTCTTTGTAGTATTCTTGAGGGGAACATGATCTGAGTTCCATAACACTGTTTATATAAGCATGCAGTCAAAACTACATACCTGCATGCCAAGGGTGTGGCTTTTAATTGTATGCTGGGTATAAATAGCATGAATACAGCAAACAATTTGAGATAGATTATGAGATACTGTCTTTTTAATCATTATCCTAGCCAGATGTAATCCTTAGATAAGATTCACACTTCCGTGACTTCACCACTGATAAGATAATAAGGCGAATTACACTCAAAGGGCCTCCCAATGTCACTTAAATCAGTCACTTGTTTTTAGCATAAGCTCTGTGGAAACATAAGCAGAAGGACTCTTACATAAGACTCATTGCTAAACATGGTATTTAGTTTTACATGAGACACACTCAGGGAAAATCTCAGGTGACAAAGGAAGATGCTTCAGAGCATTAATCCCAATATAGTAACTTGCCATATACTGACAAATATATCCAAGCTTAAGTAATTAAATCTTTTTTTGAAGACAGACTATGATAAGGAGTAAGTGTCCTGAGCAGATTAAATTTCTTTTTCCTCTCACATTCTGCAGTTCAGCAGTGATCAGTCTGAAGCCAGTCTCTCCTTTCCCTCTTCTGATGCTTCCCCCCCCCCTCCACCCTTTTCTTTTAAGACCTCTGGGTTTTACTTGAACACTTAGAGTGGCCTGGGTACAAAAACATAGATACTATGTTCTCTGGTCTCTTGAATGCAAATTTATCACCTCCCATTATTTGTGTGCTACATTATCTTCATTATTTAATCTTGTTATCTTGTTTTCCTTTTAGTATATCCAGCTTGTTCAGATTGACAGTCTAAATATACCTTTATTTAAAACAATAGTGTCTTGTGCCTTATATCCAAAATCTTTAGTTCAAGGAAATTTTCACAAAGAAATTGCTGAATGCCTCTGTCTTATCAGTGGATATAATTGCATCAATATTTGCATTTAAAAGATTACTGAGAGTAGTTTAACACCCAGGAACTTGTGTTTTATTCCACCTAATTAATTTTGGTTTATTCTTGAATAAGTCAAAAGATGGAGCCCAGATCAGTGTCACTGCAGCTCTGATGTGTTGTGTCTCTCTCTGTGTTCATGCATTGATTACAGGACAGACTCTCAGTTGAGCCAGGCAGCCTCTGAAAAATTCTTGCTGTGTTAACTGTGTGAGAAGGGGTAGGAGTTTTGGTGCTGTGGGGTTTTTTTTCCCCTACCTCTCTGCAGTGGCAGTTTCTCTTCTGCCTGAAAAAGTAGTTGCTTCTATTTTCAAGAGGTTCTTAAGTGTGAAACTCTGTAACTGATCAGATATTCACACTTGTTTGAATTGGTGTTCCTGCTTCTGCAGCCTGCATGAGGCAAGTGAAGGAGTATTGAAAGGCAGCTGTTCTCTACTGCTAAAAGAAATCTGATTTTTAGCATAGTCACAGACATTTATATGGTGAAATAGTCAAGAGTTAAAATGACATTCCTATTTTAAAGATTTGTGAAATAATTGCTGGAAACAATACCATCAATTGATGCAATATCATCATCTTGATATTGAGAACTGGTTAAATTCATGCCCAGGTGCTCAGATCAGAACACAATGGTGTTTATAAGTGTTCATAAATGTGTTCTTTTCTCAGTCTTTACAAATAAATGGGAAATGACAATGTTTCAGGGACAACCTCCACTTAACCTGCAAGAAGAAATGTAAGTTTAATGAAGATCTGTAAATGGAGGACTGTTTCCCCCTTTCAGTGGTGTAACACATCCTCCCAGCTGCACCTGCTTAAATTACTTCTTTTCAAGGTGGGTAGTAGGTGAAGTGGAGTACAGGCTAAACTGGAGGGGGGAAGGACAGAGGGGTAGTGTTACAAAATGTATGTAAGAGGCTTTTTATGAAGGTGCAGAACCTGGTTCATAAAGTTTTCGGGCTCTTGGTATTTCTACAGATGAGTAAATGTTGAAAGAGTTATATGACACAAGTAACAGAACACTTTTTATTCCCAACTGTTTGATTACATTAGCTCTAGACAAACTAAAGTAGGAAAAAACAGCTTTAGTTTGTACTTTCAAGGTCACACTTCTTCCAGACCTTAAATATATGATGGTAGTTATTGTATTGCAAATGACCATACATAATGCAATGAATTAAATTCCTCTTCCACTTGTGTTGGAGGGTTTTATGTCAAAATTGTAATTCCAGCTTGTTTCTGTAGCTTTCTGAAAATGAGACCAGCTTCTGGAGACCGTGGAGTCTTCCTCACTGGAGATATCCAAAAGCAGGCTGGACACTGTCCTGGACAACCAGCTCTGCCTGGTCCTGCTTGAGCCACAGCAGTTGGACCATATGACCTCGAGAGGTCCCTTCCCAATTCAGTCATTTTGTGGCTCTCATTTACCCTGAGTTAGTCAGGTGGAGCCAGAGTATGGAACTGTGAGCTGCTGTACATAGGGACACAGCTGCTCACAGTACAGGTGTATCACTTCTGGGCGTGGGGTGGAAGTTGTGTTCGGTGTCCTAAAGAAGCAAATAAAAGGCAGTGCTGCAGCAGGTCCCCAACACAACTGAGTGCTCTGACACTATGAGGAGTTTCTCTTACTGAGAAGTTGGATAAAATACCATAGATCAAGCCCTTGATTTTCTTAAGGATGGAATTACAGGATTAGAGCTGGTACAGGTAAGAGATCAAATGGACCCTGTTGAAGATCTCCACCAGATGCACAAGATTGTTTTTCTTCAGGTTTAATAGTATGAAACCTAGATCACCAAAAACCGAACTCACTTCAAGCTAGAAGAAATGTATTGGCATGTTAAAAGCAAGATATATACAGGACCTATCTTAAAAACAAGACCACAACTGTTCTGATGCATCTAATGATATTTGCAAATGCCTTTTTGTTCCTTTCTGCCCATAAATAAGATCTTGTGTCTCCCAACAATTTGCCAATGTATTCTCAGACAACAGATTTCATGCAAAATATAGCTAGCACAGATAATTTCTCAATTTGAAGCAAGTCCATTACTAGTGTAGAATAGAGAACTAAGGTGCCTAATTGAATTAATATGGGCACTGTGTCAATAATACTGCCATTGTGATTAATGAAGATTAATTTCCTTCAGAATGAATGTTCTATGCAACAGCCTCCTCTTTTATCAAAGATGAAAAATACCAATGAATTCAGATTTAGTAGAGTAATATACAGTCTAAGTACTTAAAAGTGCAAATGACTATTTTTTATTTGTATTTTTCTGCTTGGGTTATGTTGTAACTGTAAATACCCTTCCGCACAGTCTGCTGTAGTTCTAGGTATGCAGGAGGGACTCAAGCTAATACTCAAATTATGCCATTGCAGGGGAGGGAAATGACTGAAGAAAGGGGAGGGATGTTGGCTCCATCTCTTCCTGTTTGTGAACAGAAATGTATGCTCTGTGTCACAAGACTCTTCTTGCTTTTGGGAAAGCAGCCAACAGTGAGTTCCTTTAGCAAAATGAGCTATTCTACCAATATGGAGTGATTTCAAAGTGTATTTACAGTTAGGCTGAGGTGCTGAAGAAGGAGTGAGGACACTGATTTATGTTCTGTGTGTAACACAAATTATAGGAAATGGAATTAAGTTGTTTGCAGCAGTGCATTGTTCTGTGAAGGTATTTGAGCAAATTTTCCTATGCAATACATTTGTATCAAGTAAAAAGTAGCAATTTTTTACAAAAAGAATTTAATAAACATTTTCACTTTAATTTAACCTTGTAGTCTCTCATCTAATTATATGATAAGATGCCTTCTGTGAGTGCCTTATAAAGTTTTTGAGTCAATAATATTAACCATTAATTAGGAAAGCGCAAAGAATTATTATATTAAATAGAAAATATGAAACATTTATTTTATACATTTATGATCCCTTTTATAAACATTTTGAGATTTTTTTGGAAGAGGCAGTCACTCTATCCAATTTGGTACTTAAGGGATGCTTTTTAATTTGCCTTTTATCATTAATAATAAGTTCTGATAAGGTGACCCACTTCCAATTCTTCCACAACAGTACTCTATAGAATTTCACAACAAAAATCAGTCAATATATTGCTGAGTTTGACATGCTACATTAAAGAAATCATAAACATGTTAAGGAGCTTAAAGATTTAGAACCTATATCTTGAAATCCTTGGTTTTCCATGTAAGATTTCTTAATCAAATATGAAGCAGCTATCTGCAGTTAATTAGATTTAGATTGTCTCTGCTGAAAAGCCAGTGAAGAAAAACAATTTGGTTATCAGTTTAAATATCCTGGCTTTGCAGAAGGTCATAAAACAGTACCTGTTCTTCCCGCTAGTTTCAGGAAGTACAAGCAATTTTCCCCATGTGTATTCTTATCCCTATATCTTAATGTTCTACTTTAAGAATATTATTAAATCCATTGATCCTCTTAGTGAATCAATAATCTGGATAATCATTTTAAATTTAATCTTTAATATCATAAAGAGATGTCTAGGCTTTCCAGGTAATATCAGCATACAAGTTTTTCCATGATAAACTGAAAAGGGAGATTGATGTTGATCTTGTGTAGCCAAAGGATTATTTGCAAGAAAAAAAAAAAAATCACCTTGGGAAGTAAGTAGGACTTACTGTTGGGTATTTGTAGGACTCTTCCCTTACCCCTCTACACCTATCATTCAGAAAAGCCTTGGCACTTAAAATACAAAGAAAACAGCCAACAAAAGTTAAACCCATGCTCTGCTATACACTACCAAATGCAGTTTTAGTTATGGAGCTGAAATGAAGAACAAATTACCTTTTCCTAAATGCTGCCTTTTATTGCATTATCTTTTAAGGGTGCAAGTATAATTTTTTTGAATATTGAAATTCAATGGATAAAATTAATTCCATCTAAAATATTCTTTTTGTTTGTATCTTTAGCTGAAGGAACTACCTGGAATTTGTTTCCTGTATCTTCTAGCCTACAGATTGCCCATTTTGAATAAATTCATTAATTTGAAATAATAATAATAAAGGATGACATATTATTCATAGCAGTTTCTGCTGTACTTCTATGGGACCCAAAATTATAAATGTTTGAAAATTGCTGGGGGAAAGAAAAATCTAACAAGGATTAGAATATGATAAATTCTCTTGTCTTAGTTAATATAGTATATATTAGGCTCACATACAGAGATTAAATTGCTTTGTATGAATTCATGTCTCTATGGTATTGGGAAACCTAGGCTTATTTTGAGTTAACATGATTTTCTGAGGATTTTCTATAGGGATTCAGTGATGAAGGAACTATTTTATTTATAGGACATTAGAAAATAATGTCCAACTTCTGTTGGGAAAGGCCTAAAGTAGGAAAACAAACCCCAGTGTTGTGATAAAAGTATTTGGAACATTGTAAGTGACTAAAATTTATGCTGATAAATGCCTGGAAATTATATGTACTAGAGCAGATTCAGACTGTGAGTCCATTTCTCATGTGTTGCTCTCAAGTGTGAAAGAGCTGCATCAGCCTGGAGGTAAACACAGGTTAAAAAATAAATGTTTACTCTCTCCAGAAGTCCTGGAGCACAGGGGTACTTGGGGTACTTGGAGGCTGTTTCCAGACAAGGCAGAAGAGCAAAGCCATTGGCACGGGGAAAGGCTCACTGAATTCAGTGGGGTGGCAATTCAGTACCCTGTTACTGTGTTCTATTTTAGAAATATTTGGTTAGGAAGATCACCAATTAAAATAGTAAACAGCTGTACAAAGTCATAAACCAGCAGTGAAGGCTCCTTTGTTTTTGTTTCTGTCCTTGAAACTTTGGTGTGGATGGAGAATCTTCTCTCCTGTGCTTCAGGACTTCAGTCCTACAACTAATCTGGGCTGGATTGTTTCCTTTCAAGAACCAGTGCTGCTGAAAAAAAGAAGTTTTAATTTTAGGTTTCTCTTCTCATGTTGATCTCAGAGTGTCTCTCACCCAGAAGATCAAAATGCACATTGACTCTCTGATGGCCTCCTTCAGGCGTGGGGTCTGTTTTGTGCAAACTCACTTTTGACTGTATGCTTTGCAAGCTGTGTTTGTCTTTTTTGAAGTATGTTTTTTTTTTTATTAAAAAGATTAAAAGCTCAGATGAGATAGCAGCTATTTCATATGTAATTAGAGGGGGGATGAAATGCCTGTTCTTTTATGTTGAAAAAAATTTGGCAGATAAATTTTGGTTTTTCAGTTCTGCAGATGCAATAAAATCCAGAGATCATTTAAGAGTCATGTTACCTTAGGCAGAAAATATCTCGCCTTCTTTCTCTGATGAGTTAACTGGAAATGGATTTTGTTGTGTGAATCTTAGCATAGAAAGTTGTTTATTTTTAATCCAAGCCGCAAAATATATTGTTCTTGTGAAAAAATTTTATCCATTTTTTTTTTTAAGTAGAATTATTTTTTTTTCTAATTAGATCATGAGTGAAGTAGAGAAGAATATCATCAAAATGTTTGGAAGGCTTGAATAGAATGTTCATAGTTTCAGAATAGAGGAGGGAGGGAGGAAGCGAGAACAGAAAGAATGAAGAAGGGAAAGTGAAGTTACCACAAAAAAGGCAAAAGTCCTTTCTGTGCTAATTGTGTTTCGGTACTGAGGAGATGGAATTTTGTGACTCTCTGTTGACTTCCACTATTAGGTGAAAGGGAGCCAGGGATTTTTTTTTAATAGAGACTCTCCTGTAAAGAAAGAGGAAAACAATAGCTGGCTGTCACAACAAGCTGATATATACCTTTGATCAGCCAAATGAATGTTGCAGGCATTTCTTATAGAAAGGAGATTGCTTATCGATCTATATCAAAATATGCATGCTAATCCCAGGCAGCAGAGAGTATTTTCAAGTGGAGTTAATAATCTGATTGCTGTCCTGTCTCGTGCAATTCACTGAACTCGAAGCTCTAATCAGTCTGGGGTCTTGCAGTCAAATGTATTTTGCTGCTTAAATTTGGATTTGTGACATTGATTGAAGAGTCCTTGTAAAGGTGTTGACAAATCAAATTGTTTGTTCCAGTAGTGTTTTGCTAGAGATCAAGTCCAAAGTAATAAGCAGTGAATTTGTTCATTACTAGTAGGGTGAAAGGAATGATAAAATTCACCTGCATCATTATTGCAGACACAGTATCAATAAAAGATATGTTTTGAGTGAAGAAAATGTACTCGTATTTGTGGCAGAATGTGACGAGTGATGAAAACTGAAATATAACATTATAATTCAAGAGTTACTTTATAATGGCCTGGAGAAAAATAATATATTTTAAAGACCCCATCTTTACAAATCACGGAGAAGAAATAAGAAAAAATATCTGGCATGAACCTCTTTGGATAAACATATTGCCAAAATATCTGCCAAATAATTATGCCCGGAATAAAATAAATAAAAAAATAAACCCCCCATCTTTCATCTTATTTCAATTAAATTGTTTCAGCCCCATCTTTGTTAGTTGTCCAGTAGGCCATCACTGACTTGAAACGGTCAGTCACAAAAATAGACTGAATTAAGAAAAGGGTGCTCTAGGGAGCTCTCATAATTTCAGAGTAATCATAGCAGAAATGAACTTGGAAGTGACCTTCAGGGTCTCTATTCTAATTTCCTGCTTGAAGGAATTAGCTACAGGATGAGTCCAGTTTAGTCCAGGCTTTGTCCTGTGAGCCTGAAGCTTCCAGGGATGGAGACTACACAACCCCTCTAGGCAGTGTCCTCATGGGCACAGTGTTTTCCCTGTACTCAGTCAGATCCGGGGCCATTTCAGTTCATGTTGTGCTCTTTCACCACGTCTGCTGGCAAAGGTTTTGGAATCTCAGCAACCTCCAGAGTGTGACTTGGTATAAGTTGCTGTTGGTGTCAGGTGGGTTATTTGCAGTTTCGAAGCAGACTCTGTAATCAGGGCTGTGGCACAGGGCTGGCAGCAGGTGTGGGATTTTTTTAGGAGAGGGACAGACGTGTATAACCAGAATGCCCAGGTCAGGGAGAGCTGGGGAAGCTACTTTGCCAGGGTTACTGAAGAATGCTGGCACCTGCCTTGTTTGGCCCCCTTGCTGGGTGAGGAAGATCTGCCATGCCAGTCCCAGAGGCTATCCAAATTCTCAAATGCTTATTATTTCTCTGGCAAAGCTGTGTCCTTGGAATGAAATACCTTTTTCTTTTTTAATTCCTTTTTTCTGTTCCAAAACAAAAGATCATGACAGAAAATGTCACTCCAAATACAAAATACTGGAGGTAGCCATGGATTCTTTTTCTTGCATTTTCTAATCCTTCCTGAAATGGGGCTTTGAGTCCTCTTTATATTTGGGTTTTCCTCCTACTGTGTATTGATTTAACAACTAACCAAATGTTATTAAGCATTTTTCCTTTTGGAATATGATTATGTTCTCAGTTTGATAGACTGACCTTTTTCTTTTTTCCTCTTGACATGCATGTAATTCATCCCATCAAACATATTTCTTCTGATGTTTCAGTTTTGGTTTCTTCCTTTTTTTCTTTTTTTTTTTTTTTTCTGGTCCCCTATTTAATTTCAGTGTCTAAGGCCCCCTTCTGTTTCAGAGAAAGGCAGTGAAATGCCTAAGACTGCAGTCTGAAAGCATTTTTTTTCTTTATAGTGGTAACTTATTTCCTTTGTAGTCAAAAATTTCTCTTTTCTTACAAGAAGGTCTCCTAGATTCATTGACATGGATAATTTTGCTTTCTTTTTGTACCCTCAAGTAGCCCCTTACTCTCCCACCCACATACCCCTTGGGTTTTTTTGCGGGAGTTCTGTGTCTGAGAACCATGCCACATCCCACACAATCCTTTATGAAAAAGAAAAATGTAAACTACATAACCCTTCCAGAACATGTTTCAAAACCACAGCAGCCATCTGGTTTTCCAGAAGGCCTGCTGTTCTTTTCATGTTTGGAGGAATAGTTTGATAACAAACTTGTCTAATAAATATAGAGCTGAAAGACAACAAATAAGTGTTTGCCGTCTCCTGACATTTTTGATGTTTTCCTAATTTATAACATTAAAGACTGTTAAAACAGATGGGCTTTAATATATTCTCCTGTACAAACACATGGCTGAAGTTGTGTACAATATCAGCATGTTGGATTATGCATACACTGTCAGATTTCACTTCATCCATTTATTCTACAGGAACAATGTTTAACTACTAGCAAGCATTTTTTTGTAATCTGTTAACCCTTATAAAAAAATGTAGTGTGCATTGTAGTAAACAAAAATGTAGAACAGCATAATCAGTAATCATCTGTGTAAACACTTTGTTTTATGACTGAATGAATGCAAGATAACTTTGGTCAAGTTGCGAATATTCATTTGGCCATATTTTCTATAAACTGAATTGTAGGAACTTCTCCTTAAACCCAGCATTGTCCAACCTGATTAAATGCTGAAATAAATGATAGTAAATCAGTAGGAAAGCCCATATCCTTCCCTGAGGAGTAGGAATATGCAAAAGGAGGTGTCTAGTTGGTAAAACCAAATTGGTGCAGACTACATACATAATTTTGCACCTTGCCATTCTTTTCCACTTTGACTTATTGAATTCATAGTTTTCCTAACAGATCAGTGTTGAAATTCACTGTTCTGAGGCTGCTGTCACACATAAAGGGAAAAATATAGATGTTAAGATCAGATTGAAACAAATAATCTATTCAGCTATTAATACAACAGCATTCATCTGTATTTTTATGGAAAGTTCCACCCATATAATGCTGTAACTCATGTTAGAGAGCTATCAAGATATTTAATGATTCTAAGCAAACTTGAAGTCAGCAGTGGAACATCAAAGAAGATGCCTGTGCCATCCTGCTGCGATTCATGTTCAAATATGGAATGGATGCCCCTTAACATGAAAATATCAGTGTGTAGATACATACCATAGCTTATTTTATTTTTGCTTCGGGGAAAAAAAAAAAAAAGTCTCTAAAGTTCGACTTTATGCCATTATTTAGTTTTACCATGGTAGAACATTTTAAATGACTGGTATATTCCCGAAGGTGATCTGTTAAATTCTGTAAATATGAGAGAAATTTTTCTACTTGGGGTTGAGGGGGATGGAAAATACTGGCTTTGATCCAGCAAGACACTGAAACCACCTGCTAAAGTGCTTCTGTGTTTAGTGTTAATGAAGAACTGAACAGTCAGCATCTATTGAAATCATCAGATCTATGTAGTCCAAAACACCAATCTAGTCTGCTTTTTCAGAATGATGTGTTCTGGATCAACTTTGGAAAAATTTGGACTGTATATAAAATGGTTGATTTCAGCCTGATTTATTTAGCCTAAAAATGAGGTTTTCAAACAATATGCTATCTTAATTTTGACACTTTTGTGTGCTAACAAAAACAAATATGCAAATGAGCTCCCATTTTGCTTTCTAGCAAAATATATCTCTGTGCAAACATTTGACTTTATAACTCACCTTGGAATTCTGTCTTGGAATTATAAGTTAAATCTGCATTTCTCTTTGACTTAACTTTTGAATTATATGAGGTTGTTTGTACTTGAATTTTCATTTATTCTAGATGTGCACCTTACTTTGCAGCACACTTGTGAAGTTTGGTTTCTTTTACAGCAAGAAAATTTTATCAATATATATAAATATTTATCTTCTTCCAGTATCCTGAAAAATCTTTATCTACAGACATTATTTTGTTTCTTAAACCATGATTAAAGAATGGTAAGCAGGAATTTTGCCTGTATAATCCAAAGAATCAGAGTTCACAGAAGTTCTGTTACTCCTGATCTCAAGCTGGTTCAGTGAATTACCTTTGAATGCATCAAAATGCTTTTCAGAAGGAGAATACTGAGGGTTGCACTTGTAACTTTATTTTCTGATCTATTTTATTTAAAGCTTCTGTGGAAATCCTGATTTAAGGAAAGATCTTTTATAAGTTTTGCTAAATCCTAACTATAAAGCAGTCCCAAATGAACTGCATTTCATGGGTATGTCAGTGGCTGTTTTGGGACCAAAATTGCTTCAAGGTTGTTTTTTCAGTCGCAAGATTGGCATCTCTTGTTTGTCATGCTGGTCAGGGCTGTTTGATCACTTGGGATGAGAACTGACATGATCTCTGCTGTTGAATTTCCTACTCTGGGTGGTGGAGCAAGGACTTTCCATCCAGTACATCTAAGTGCTTGAGTATCTTATTCAATTGTGGCCATGGAATAATGGACAGAACCCAAATCTGGGAAGTGAGAGGTGTGTAATTTTTGAAAGTAAACTTTGCCGTAACAACTCATTCAAGATGCAGTTCATATTGGAATTTAATTTTGCTTGTGACATTGGGGCCCAGCTTGGTTATCTAGTTATGTGCGTTTTAAGATTTTTCTCTTCTAAGAACTTGTCCCTCACCCTGTAGCCATACAAAATTCCAGTCAGTGTCAGAAAGAAGATTCCTAGGACTGCAGATTTTTTGACCTTAGATAACTTCGTTTTTACTCTTCTGCTATATTCTGGAAATAAAACCTCAACAAAAAAAAATATAAAAGCAGTAAAAAAACAAGTAAATATGCACATATTTAAATCATATATTGGGATTAAAATATATGAAAGCTTGAATTTTACATTTCCTTCTAACCTTAAAGGTAACATAAACCTTTAAATGTTGCATGATTGGATACCTGTTTAAATTCATGAATAAGAAGCTGAGTATATATTAAATTTCAAATTCTGGATATTTAGGAACAGGCAATGATTTCTTTAGGTTTCATTGTGATAGGAAAGATTTTAACTTTCTTGTTTGGCTTTTTTCTCTTGTGTTTTGAATATTGTCACTTGTGTAACCCAATGGATGATTAAAGTTATGCTGTGGTAGTTTTGCTAGGTCTGTGTTTTACCACATTTATACTGAATGTAACTGTACCTTTTGTGTGCAGGAAGGTCTGCTTTGTGTGCTCTTTTCACCTTTTATTTTCTTTGTCTGTGGGAAAGTAAATAATTATCAATCCATACATAGCGGAAAGAATATATTAAATTCTAAGCAGTGTAGTTTTGATTTTAAAATATTTTGAAAGCTTTTATAGTTTGCTTTGAAAGAAAGTATGAATATTTTTCCCAAATCTTACTCTTTAGTTTCAGCTGAGTCTAAAAATGTAACTGTTCTTAATTGTTGCATGCAGAACAACAAATCCATAAGCTATAAGCTGACTCAACTGGGGTTTACATTATAGACCACCAGCAAATGTAATTGTATGCTGTACACTTGATGAGAAGTACAATATATATCCTCTCAGTAAGGGTTCTCTATTATAAAAGGGCTAGGTATTGCTTGGATATTAACTATACTGTACTAAAACCCATAAACACCTTTTTACACATAGAGTGCACACTTCAATGCAACAATCAAATGCTTTTCTATAAATAACAAACTTATGGAAAAAGAGGCCTTTGATTGCTTTCCAAGAATGCATTGAAACCTTAGAGGGACTTTGATTCCAGGAGTTGCATGCTGGTTCATGTATATCAATATTAGATCTCTCATAATGATTAAAATATATGTTTTTATTTTAATATTGGATTATGCATAGCTTACAAGTTGAGTTTATCATACTCATAATCAAAATACATCATAATCAAAAATTTAAGTCTTTTAGGAAGTGCTCTACATGTTTATCATTGTTAATGCACAACAGGTAGATTTTTTGCATAAAAGTAATATTTCTACTAAACACATGGCTAAAAGTACTGTCAAATGCAGGGGTGAGGGTTGAAGGGAAACTTTTCTCTACTGATTACTTGAAGTCACTTCTCTGCTGAGCTTTGGGTGAAGTGTCAGACTTCCTTCCCACAAAGAATTACTGTGAAAAAAAGCCCATTTTGTTTTATGCCTGGAACAGGTGACGCCTAAATGCTAAGTGCACATTTGGTTGAATGTTAGATGGGAGCTGCCCGTGACATCAATCACTGGATTTCATTGTCAGGCTGAGAAAGCAGCAGTTGTTTTGTCTAAAGGTGGGACTGAGTTATGTGTGGCCTGACTGCACGGCAGATGGAACGTGGCTGCCTCTATGTATGAATAGTGTCGTGCAGCTATTAACATACATGCTACAGATGGTGGTTTGTAACCAAGTGCATAAAGCTGAGAACTGCAGCGCAGGGGTGCAAGCCATGAAAAGCAGTTTGCCTGCTTTGCACTACCCTGTATTTGCTCTTGGTGTTTATATGAATGAATGAATAATAGGTGGCTAGAAGTGATGTGATTCTTTATAGGAATTCTGACTCATACCCAAATTCTAAAGCTAAACCAAAAGAGCATAATTATTTCTTTAGAGGAGATATAGGGATCTTTTCCATAGTAAAATATAAAATATTTATTAATCCTTGAGAACTCACATTTTTGAAAGAGCATCTGTTTTTCATCGAAGATGCATTTTTCCCAAACTGTACATCTGGGAAGTTTGAGTCACAAGAAACTTAGCAACTTGCACAAAATCACAGTTTGCCTTAAATTAGGAGTCTTGATTTCATAGTCTGGTGGTTTGCTCTTGTTAGTCCATCAAATTTCTTTCTTCTGGCTTTGCAAAGCATGCAATTGAGAAACAAATTGTATTTTTTTTTTGTCTCATATCCTTATTAATGTGTACCTCTGGCTGGAATAACTGGTTTGACTGGCTGATTTGTGTTTATGAAAGCCCAATGGCCTCCATGTACTTTCGGTTGCCTACAGGAAAACCCGCATAGTTTTTGAACAGCTCGATTTGGAGAATGAAAGAAACATCAATTTTTATGCCTTATCCTCAGGGAGTGCCTTGGATGATGCGGGATTTCTGTTTTCCCAGGATTTCTTGTGTCTTTAGTACTTCAGTAGTGAGACAGGCTTTTGAGTGTATCCTACTGTATAACTACTTGTGAATGTTCAGGTTTCCACATGGCTTCAAGGTAAAGAGTAGCTTCTTATAAACACCTATAGGCAACAATTTTTAAGATCTAATTACCTAAAGATTTCTGTTGTCAGAAACAGAATCAATTTTTTTTTTTTTTTTTTGTAATGACAAAGATTGCACTCAAATTCTTTCATATATGTGCTGTGACTTCATTTGCAAGGAGCTGGCTGTGGAATTTATTTCAGCGCACTAATCCATTCCTGTGAGAATTGCGTTTTTAAGGCTTTTGTAGCTTCAGCATCTTTGCTAGGTAACTAAAACTTGTTAAAGTATTTGAATAGATGCCTCATTTACAGAGAATTACAGTGGATTGTGGTATGACTGGGGTCAAATAACTTCCTATCTATCGCTTTCCTCGCTGTCTTCCATAGTGAAATTCTAGACTTCTTCCAACATATAGAACTCATTCAAACCCAGCTCTTGACTAGAACTTGGAATTGTTTATTATAGGAACTCATCTAAAGCCAAAAACCTGTTCACAGGTCTGTGGACTTCCATGGAAAAGCTTTCTTCCAAAGGCTGTGCTAATTAAGGAGCGAGCACCTGAATGTTCCTTTAGCACCTGAGGTAATTTGAAAGCTATGGATGTGTTGCATGAGCTGTTCATAAAGAGGCAGCTGAGAAAAGCAAGTTTATTGTATTAGGGGTTTGCATTCATTACCCTGAAGGACAATAAAAGAAATGTGAAAATCCAAAATAAATTGAAAATTCCCGGTTAATAGGTAGATGTCCAAAATAAACCTTTATAATCCAGAAGATATAAAAGGAAATGGGGAAAAAATATATATATTATCTCTCAAAAGTCTCACTCTTTAAAATTAAAATTGTGGTTTTAGGAAGCATACCTATTTTTCTTTTATAAATAAGTGCAATCGTGCATATACATGATAGAGATTACAAAATTTTATGTATCTGCATTTAGCTTTTATATTTATTTCTAATAATGGAAAAAAATTTTGCTCTTGATGAGCTACCATAAACATGAATTGATGCAGTCAAGACAAGGAGGAGCTTTTTAATTTTTTCAGTCTTATGCAACTGTAAATATTTAATCAAGTTTTAAACATTAAAGAAGCACTTGGGCCTTCCTTGTACAGTTTTCCCGGTAGAGTTGTAGATCTTATTAAAATCATTTGTTATGTTGGTAGGGCACTTTTAAATGAATCAACCTTAATAATGTGGTTTTTCACCTCTGAAGAAATGGGTTCAAAGATCTAGCTCAGGTCACAAGGTAAATTAGCTGGGTAACCCTAGCACAGCCCCTCGTGGAAGGACAAAATGATCTCTGCTGTCCCCCAACCCTCCATAAAAATGTAGTGTTTTCATCTTTACTGAGCATATAAAAAGACTTTGGGTTTGCAAGTTACAGACATGCTTTGGCATTAAACATAATTCTGTAATTGTATGTTCTGTCCTAAGGATCCAGGCTTTACACAGGCTGTTTTCTAATCATAAACACACTTGAAAGTTTTGGAAATTCCTGTAAATAGTTATCCATGCTCTACTCGTACCCTTATTTATTCAGATAGAGTTCTGTCCTTATAGTGGACCACAAACCTATTCAGTAGTCATATACCAATAACTGTTGTGTTTAACAGAAGTTACTGTTTTTTCCAATGAAGCATTTGCTACTGGTTTCTCACAGAGTTGTGATCCCAGACTTTATCAGGGAGTTGTGATGTCAGCTTCAATGCAAACTTGATGTCAGTTAACTCTTTTGTTGTTTCTCTTTTTATCCTTTGTTTTTTTCTCACAAAGATATCCAGGTATTATCTGAGAAGCTGCCTGACTCTCTTCTTACCAGTAGGAAAAAAATGATAACTTGAAGCTTTTTCTTCTCTTATGATATTGAGAAAGAGTTGAAAGTACAGTTCTCAGCTGGGAACTAAGTGGTAGATACAGACATTAGGAAAGACACATCAGCCAGCTGCACTGGGGAGCAAGTAAGGGTTTCTGTTCTTGGTCCACTAAGTAAAGCAGTAGAACAGCTTCTGAAAACGTTATTTTGAGATAAATGTTAAGGATCATCCTGTCCTTTTGGTACTCTTTTCTGCAGGATCCACTTGTCACCCTGAAACTTAAAATTCTTGTCATCAAAAGGGGATTTTCTCTTTGTTTGCTTGCACAGTGCTAAGTGCATGTGAGTTCTTGCCCATAGATTGTACTGTAATATATTTAAAAGTTTTTATTAATTTAAAGTCCTCTTTGTTCTGAAATGGCTGTAAAATAGGCTACAATAAATGTGAATTTGGATGGATTCTTAACCTCAGCACCTGGTCCTGGTCTCAGGGGCAAAATCATCTGGAGAAATTGTAGACATTTGTATAAAATTGAACCAATAACAGAAAATTAAACCTGTAGTATATTCATTTGCGGCTTATTTCTAGATTTGTTTGAAGTTCTTAATTTTATTTAGTTGATATAAAGACTGTGAAACTCTTGAAAGAATGCAGAAGAAATAATTAGCTTCTATCTTTTCAGTACTGTAAACCACAACAAGGTCTAATAATATTCACAGCTAATAAATAATGCAAGACTGGCAGGCTGTACAACCCTGTTTAACAGCAAAGACTTTAGGAAAGCACACAGAATCTTAAGTTCTTTCATTATTTTTGACATTGATTTGTCATTAAGAAAATATATTAGTTCAGGTTAAATTGATCTGAAGCATCCATTAATATAGGTGATAGATTCCTTTTTTTTTTTTTGTTTCATTTCCTTGATATCTCAAATTTAGCAATGTAGAAAAAGCTAATTGTACTGAATATTTTTCTCTGATAAATTTTGTTCTGAAAATAGGACTGGAGATCTATGGTGACAGGTAGATGCAAGTCTGAATTAGGCTTGCTGCTAATAAGGTCGGGTATAGTTGACATCATCCATCTATAAAATGGATTAAACATTACTTACCAAAATGTACCAGAATATATTCACAACTACATCTAAAGAAGAAATGACCCCATAGTGCACAGAGGTGCTTGGGTGGAAAGGAATATTTTTTCTCACCCTTTTGGTATCCAACATAGATTTATTTTTTATACTGTTGCTTATCCATACACTTCATGCCTGCTAAAACTACTTTGTGTACTCCGCAGAGAATCTTCAAGTACTCTCAATTTAACAGCTGAAAGCAGTTTTGAAGTTCACCATTTTCCCAGAGCAAATTTCTTTCTCATTCCTTTCACTGAACTCCTTTTATGCTGCTTACCTGCATTGCTAAAAAAAAAATTCAAAATAATTATGCTGATCTGCTGATCTCTTTCACAAGAGGATGTAAGTCTAATATTTCACATGCTTTGTTTTGTTCTTTGCAAAATGTTTATTATTGGTTTGGAGTTTTTTAAATTGTCAAAGCTATAGTAATTTACTTTGCTTCCCACAAGAAGCTGTCTCAAAGAAATGTCACAGAAAGATGAGGCAGTAAATCATAGTAAGTCCTGTAAAATTACTGGTATTAGAGTATTATATACAGCTATGTCTATATGATATCCAGCATGTTTGTGTTTGAGGTATACATTAATAAAAACAAGTTCATTGAAGAAACCCTTTTCAAAGTCTGCTTTTATATGTAAGTAGCTTGTTTTGGGTTCAGTCCTGCAGTGGAAACAATTTCCTTTTCGCTCTACTGAGATTATTCCAGAAGGCCCTAAGAAACAGCAGTGAGAGAAAAAGCACAGTATTTACAAATAACTTCCCCTAAAATCTACCACAGTGTCTCTAACATGCAGCTGTATGTTTTGGACTGGGAGGGTGAACTGCTATGGATGACATTCTGGAACATATTTAAGCAATTTTAAAAGGTCTTTGGAACCATGGGAGGATATTTATACAATGTCAAAATCTGTAGATGTTTTATTGTAATTCTTTGACATCTAGATGCAAAAAGCTATCAAGCTTCATGGTTCATATTTCATGTTTGTATTTCAAACTTATCAAAAATGGAGATTATCCAGGTATGCCTATGAAGGTTCCTGACACTTCTGCCAGGTATGCCATGGAAACAGGAGCCCTCAGGAAATTCTTCTGACACTCAGCAGCTACAGTACAGTAAGACTGAAAGCAGGGCATGCTATTCACCAGTGCACAACAACCTGCCAACTTTGAGTGTAGATAAATTTTGGTGCCAGCAGGATCATATGTGCATTACACATATGCTTAAGTGCCCTGCTGAACAAGTGGTTTTGATACTGCAAAGGTAGACAGGAAGCAACCTGTTACAGAAAGAAGAAAGAAAAAGAAGTGGTCTGTCAAAATACTGTATGTGTTTAATTTCTTACGGCAAAAAATATGTGTAATGTGTTGAATTTTTCTTGCTGTACCAGGATGCAGATATTTCTTCAATGTTGACTACACATATGTTAGTGTACTAATGCACAAATTTTTTTGTTAGTTTTTTTTCCCATTTTTGTTAAAGTGGGAAAGTGATCACATATCCTAATTTTTTTTGTCTAGATAATGTATAGCAGGTTTCTCTGTGTTGGAGAATGTTTTTCATGATATTAGGAAATATCTGTGGAAACCATGCATGGCTCTGTAAAAGCTATGGAAAACATTTCCCAGCATCAGCAACCTTTCATAAAAAAAGATTTTTCAAGCACACTTTTAAAATTAAATAACTAAAATGTGTCTCTCTATTCTCTTACCATTTTATTTTAAATCAAAGAACGTCATATTGACACTCCATGATTTTTTTTTAATAATCTACCCTTTATAATGACCATGTTTAATTGCTCTAATTTAAAAAGACGCAATCTGATTGCCTGCATGCATATAACAAAAAACGTAATTGTCTTGTGCAAACCAGTGAATAGATTTAGGAATCTTCAATAACAAAATTACATTAATAGCATATGCTATTAAAGATGATTGATGGCAAAATTGGAAGCATACTGGTTTTACACCACACAAAAGACTACGGTGCTTTGAAGATGGTTCTGAGAGTGTCAACAACAGTACAAAGAAGAAAAACAGTGTAATACTCAAAGTCCCACTTGACTAAAAAAATGGATTTGGTAGTAGTGTAGATCAAATTTTATTTTAATTGGTTTGACAATATTTCTCTACTTGTTCTGAATATCTCTTGTGTATGTGATTACATATTTCAACATATATTGTGCTTAAATCTGTGTAAATATACATATTCAACATATATTGTGCTTAAATCTGTGTAAATAACTATTTTATCTCACATAAAAAGAAGCTTGAATTATAGCCAGGTTTCAGAGAGAGAAAAAAAAAATCTCAATTCCATATTATTTCTCAGTTAATTTAATCTACTTTTTAAAACATTTCCTACTGTGAACATATAAGCAAATATGAATTCTGTTAATCAGTTTGCAATATTCTGAACTTCGAAATATTGTTTCTCTATTTAAAAGAAATCAAAACTAGGAAAAAAGTATGGCAGGGCAAGTTATGAAGATCATAACATTCTCAACTTAGTTTGAGAGTCGTTTCTGGTTTTGTTGGTAGCATGATTGTAATGTGAAATTCTCTAAAACTCTAAATTTTTACACCAGGCACATTTTTAATACATACACTATTATATTTGAATATATACATTTTAATATATATATTCATATATATATATATATATATATATATATATATATATATATATATATATATACACATTATTATAAGGGCATTAATTTAAATTATATCTACCTTACTCCAGCTTTACATTACACTCTGATTTTTATATTTTAGTACCTTTTAAAATAACGGGTATTTTTCCATGTACTTCTGAGATTTACAGCCCGGGTTTTAGAGGGCGTTTGATATTCTTCAGTTTTCTACATTAACACGCTTTTATTTTAATTTTTTATTTTCTTTTATTTTTTATTCATATCCAAAGTAATTATTGTACAGTGTTACCATATGTAAACAGATATTTCCACTTTTTGTAAAATAATTAGGATCAATAATTGAATTTTTACTGGTGGATTAATCCAGGAGCACATATTTAGAGCTTTCCCTTTGTTTTTGTTTGGTCAATTAGTATCTTACATTCCTATTTAGATAAATGCTTGATTATATTCGTTTATAAATCAACTATTTTACATGTAGCAGTGAATAATATTTATGAACCAGATACTCCTTTATCAGACTCATACTGCTGCTGTGCTCTGTTTTAAGACTTTTTCCGTCACAGTGAAAAATATTCTTACTTTGGACCCTGTGAGTTGGATTCTTTGGGTTTTTGTGCTTTATTTTTTCATCTTAAAATGCATTTACATGATAACTTAATAGAAAAACTATTTGAGAAGGTTTGGTTAATATTGTGACATCACTCATTTTGCGTATAGTTGATAGATCCTAAAGAGAATTTTCCATCTGTAGTAATCACTGCTGACAAGTATTATTTTTGTTTTGATCGGGAAGTTCTTTTGTAACGCAAAAGACTTATTGATGATCTTGGAGTGGCACAAAATCCTTTCAAATTACCTGTAGATTTGTAGCTATATTTTAATACCCTATTAAACGATTTTAAAATATTTTGAAATCGAAGATTTTTCTTTTTCTGGCAAGCAGGTGGAGGGGTACTGCCTGCAGGACCCACTTTGTCAGCATGAAACCAGTCTCATAAATTTTTATTGAAATGAGCTCATTAGTTTTAATTTTTACCAGCTCTTTAGCAATTCAGGGGATAGTTTTCAATTTTTGAACAACAACCAATCAATTACTTAAATATATGCATTATTAGATGTTTGAGCTGGCCCTTCCAAGCATGGTATTAAGCAAAAAAAATATTGTTGTCATTTAGACTATTGGTTGGAGCATGGTTTCTGTGATTAATGAGGACCCAGAACATTTTTTGTCTCTGGGTGGTTGGCTGTCCCCTTCCCCACCCTGCAAGGTACAAACTGTATTCAGGCCATACTAAGCATCTCCTACCTATAATTAGCATTTCTCTGAATGTAACAGATTCAGTTACCAACTTCGAGGAAATAAACCTTCAGGTGGTGCAGTTCATTAAAAGTGTAACTTTTCTCATACCTGCTCAGTACACAGCATTTTTCAGTGATATGGTGAGAAAAGTACTTTTATAATAGTCACTCGTTAACAACATTTGAAGTGAAAATTGCCAGAGTTCTTGATTCTTTACACATTTCTGTGACTGATCATCATTTCCTTAGAATTCCAGAGACTTGTGTGAATCATGCCTACGGGGTACATATGTTAGATGTTAACGAGAAAATACTTCCCAGAAATCAAATGTAGGATTCTTAAAGCTTTTGAAGTGTACCTACAAGATTGAACTATGAGATCCTTGTAGAGCAGAATGAAGGAATAATACATTTGAGAACTAAAATGTCAGAATTACTTTAGTCATTAAAAAGTACTTATTATTTATCAAGCAAAATAACTGTTACTGAATAAATGTAAACCTATTTTAGGTGATATATACTATGGAAACCCTTAATCACTAATATACAGAACTAATGCCTTGTGACATGTTCTTTCAGTAATTTATGAGTATTGAGCTGTCATACCCTATTAAATGCAGCTTGGATAATATATATTTATATATATGTAATGGCTATCAATCAGAAGAATGGCAATATTAGGCATTTGTTTAAGTGCATCAGTGAAACGGTCTAATTTTATATGACTGCATATAATTCCTACTGTGTGTATCATTGCGTTCATCCCAGCCACAGGCAATCATATAAACTCAGTTATAAACACCTTTATGAATTTCTTTGTCACTGTGCTCCAGTCTCCAATTAGTATTTCAGTCGCCCGTCCTATGCTCATATTTAGCATCGTTTTTTTGTATACCAGGACTCAGGGTAATGCATTCAGGCTTTTAAACTTTCAACCAGACCATTGAAATTAAAAAAATCCCCTAGTAAAAGATGCATCCATATATGTATGTAAAATTAGATTTTATGATACTGACAATTTGTGTATTATGTTAGACTTTAAAGTAGGTCTGGTCCTTACCCAGGGCTATATTGCTGCCCTTAATCATGCTATGTTGGACTTTTTTCCACAAGTGAACTAATTAAAATCAATACACAAAAGAATTTACCTCATTAGTAAGAGTGGTGGAATAGGGTTCTGCCTTGTTATTCAAGCCTGGGTATTTAACAGACTCACGAGATCTGACTGTGCTGTGCTCCTGGTGCTCTCCAAGCAGTGCTGGGAGAGACAGAAGGACTGTATTGAGCTCATTTGTCACTACTTAACAATAAAACAAGAAAATATGATGTTAAGGGTATCACAGTCACTTTAAAATCTACCTTTAAAATCACTTTAAAATGTTTCCCAACTGGTACAAAACTCTTAACACACAGAGCTATAAATTTCTTGTTTGAACATTCTTGCATAAGTTTTATGTGTACTTAAGAATGTATTAAGACAAATTGTCAAAGAGTAAGAGAATTTAAATATAAATGCAGTTGAAAACTTAAAAAAAACCCTGTAATTTTGATAAAATAGCACAGTTAAGATTTTCAAAACTTTTCAGTCACTTTGGTTGTATTTGTATTTGCAAACAGAGTTATACTAGCCTAAATTTTTGGGGAAAAAATCAGAACGTAGTTAAAGCCTATTCAAAAAGTCACCAAGATTTGCTATGTTAAAGGACGTAACTGAAAGTTGAGGTCTAGGGTTTTTAATTGATTTTTTGTTCATGTAGAAAATATGTCTACTGATGATGATACACCACAGAATTGTTGCTTTTTCTGTAATGTGGACAGTTAGGGTATCAGTGTTCACAAGTTAGCTGGGAGAAGTAAAGTCTTCAAACATACTTATTATATTTAACAGAAATTCTACAATGCTAATATCTTGGAATTTCTAAATTCCAAGGGAGAAAAGATACATAGTTAATCTAAACCTCTGCTTTAATAATTTTTTTTAGTGAATTAGAAACCAAGGGAGACTGCAATGATTTCTTAAGTCCCAAAGTCTTTCCAAATTTCAGTATTCCTTTATTATTTTTTAAATCTTCTACAATACTTGATATTTTTACACTTAAAAAAAATCATGTAAATGTGGTTATAAATATCTAGTTTACTGGATATGTGTGGGTTATGATATGCTGGTACCTTTCACCTCGAGTAGTCCTTTTTCAGATGACCAACACTTCACCAATGAAAACATGTGATGGTTTTGTTACCCAGGTTAAGGACACAAGTGAAGTGTTTTAGTTCTCTGTCTCCAGCATTGGTATTCTGAATGGGTGCAGAGGAGAAAGTTATTTGAATAGGTGCATAATTGCCATGTGTTCTTCATGTTTAAATCAAAGCTCCAAAAGCAGTTTTGAATCACTTCAATTCATTGCCAACTTATTTTCTTAATGAATAAATTCCATGATCTTTTCTTCTGTTTTTAATATTCTCATGACGAGAAGCATCTGTAGGTTGCTTGCTACTATGAACTGTTAAACTTGGTTAGGTGTCATGGGAATAGTAATTGCTACTAAAAAGTTGGATCAAATTTTAAGGCCAGTGGTAATATCTGGATTTTTCTTTTCTGGCCATGCTTAGAAGACTTAAACTAAATTAAGAACAGCAATCCAATATTTATGTTTCTGCAGAAAAGATAAAGTAGCATTTAAATAATCCCATTTTAATTTCTTATGCAAAAAACCCTAGTGCTTTATTGCGCTGAAGTACTATAGGATTATGTTACATGTCACAAAGTCATTCTTTTTCCTAAAAGTTTTTTAGTTTTTCTAAAATGTTTTGTGAATATTCCTTCACCTGTTTCCTACACAACCTTCCCACCCATCCACCATATTTCTGCTACAACTAAAAGACTCTGTCAGAAAAATTCTTTGAATGCAGTGTAAAGGTATGTATGCTAAACAACTTTAAATTAATAGATGCTTCTACTAGAACACAGGTTTAAAATATTTCCAGTGAAAATTAATAATAGAAGATAATAAATAAAAGGGGCTGGAGGAGTTAAAAACCAAGAAATCTACAAAGTAAGGTAAAATTATCAATTTTCATACAATGATATGCAACCCTTGGGTCTAATATAATACCTTTAGATCCCATTTCCTATTTCTCCTCAAATAAATGCTGTGTGAGTGTCATGTGTTAGTGCAAGAGGTAATTAAAGGCCTCCTGTAGTTTCAGTCATTTTTTTCAAATCTTTTGTTTCTTGATTTTGTCAAAGTTTATTTTTTTATTCCAGTACTCTTAAATTAAATTCACACCAAATTTGTCTGCAAAAGCATTGATGAAAGACTTCTAAACAAGTTTATTCTATTTTGAAACAAGCTAAATTACTCCTATAGTTACTCTTTTCCTTATTCTTCAAATAAAAAAGCTGTATCGGTTAAGATTACATCCTTGAGGGATTCATGGATTTTTATTTTAACTTCTACTGTTACAGATATTTAAGTAGAGTGTAAATAGTGTAAATGAGATGATGTTGCTCAGATCAGTATCTCAAGTCACTGAAATTGTCATTTTATACACTTGTAATTTCTAATTCGAAGGGTTCTGAATGTAATGGAGGATCTTGAAGTCTTTACTCATTCATTAAATTGGAAGTTTAGTAGCAGACTGCTGGTGAGTGATCTGTTCCCTACCTGTGATTGTCCACTGCTATTGTCTTGTAGACTGCTCTAAAACTGCTCAGCTAGATATGACAGCTGCAGTGTTTATAAAGAGAAACCTGCAACATAAATAGGTTTAGAAGATAGAATTTCTATGAATGCCATAGCCCTTTGAAGAACATAAGTGAAGGCATAACATCAGGACTCACATGAAACAAAGGCTGACTTCTCTGTGAACACGCCAAAGCAGGCGAAGATCTGCACAGTGTGGAAGTGAATCTACATGATTTTTGTTTTTAGACCAGCTCACTTTTCCTTTCTTTTTCTTTTTTTCTTTTTTTTTTTTTTTTTGAGTGTTGAAGGGGGAAGATGTTTAATGCACTTTAATGTCACTGTTTTGAGGAGAATAGGTATTTGTATGATATTGTTAAACTGGTTCCTTCCCATAATTTATTCAGGAGCCTAGAATGTGAGAATGTGAGATAAGTGTTGCCTGAACGTATTAGAGGAAGCGAGTAAGCTATAATGTACTTTTGTCAGAGCCTATCAAGAAGATGAGTTTTTCAAATAATGAAAGAAAGAATCTTCTCCTAGAAATCCTGTACAATGAGGTTAGGTGGTCTGCGTCATCCAGGAGATCAAACCTTATGAAGAAATATTCTTTCTTAGAAATGTGAGACTTTGTAAATATGTAATGGAGGCAGTGACAGCTCCTTTCAGAGGTGTGACTGAACTTCTCAGCCTGTTTTACTAGAGCACTGATAAGTGTCAGTCTATCCCATTCTTTTAAAGGACCTTAGTATATTTAAACTCTCATGACTGTTCTTGTTTCTAGATTTCTACATGTGTCTGCAGGATGTAGTTATTGGGATTATGAGACAGCAGTTTAAAATCTGTTTTCACTTTCAATAGTAGCTACTGCCTTCAAGGGTCTTCTGAGAATGCCCAGAAATATTGAGCTTATTTCAGCATTTCTGCATGTCAACAATTGTCTTGGACTGGGAGACACGATGCAATAATTGGTTTTTTGGTTGACTTGCCTTTGAAATATGGCTGGTGTACTGCATGTGTATTCCCTCTGCTTGGAAAATTTTTCATATACATGGTACTGTACTAAATCACCCTGAGTTCAGCTATAAAAAAGCCCACAAAACAAGTGGTGCCTTTCCCACAGTGTCTTTCCTCCACACACTTCCAAAAAGGAAAAAGTTTTGAGCATCTTTGTGACTATAAAACTGTTGAACACTTTAGCGATTGTGGAAAAAATACCAGGAAGGAACAGGCTCATTTCACACCTTCTTTAAGCAGATATATGGAAAAGTCATGAGAGATTTGTGAATGTGATCACTGCTGTTTAAAATTGGGGTCATCAAGCATAAGGAGAACTGAAATCTTTAGTACACTTATTATTTGGCTCACAGGTACATCTCAAATGTTAAGAAAAACAACTTAAGTGCAACTGTTGTTGCTCTGATCAAAGCAGATTCAAAAACATAGGGAGCTACAAGAAATACATATGCTTAAATAGTCTGCAGAGTTGTTTAACTGAATAAATCCAACACAGTTTCATTACATTAAAGACCAGCTGTTAGGCACAGTCAGGATGCCAATATAAAATCAACATATGTAATCTTGGCCAAGTTGGGCTTTTTCCCCATCAAAAAGAATATTTGTGCCAAGAGCATATGCTGCAAAAGGACTAAAGCACACTCCCATTACCACTGCAGGGTACATAATTACATAAATTTACCTAAATATGGAAAAATTGTAACAAATAGGGGAGACTTGGCAGATATTTTGGTTTCACATTTGGTATTTGGCATAACACAGTGTCCTGTTTAATTCCCATTGCTGCTACTTAGTGTTTCCTTTAATTGTGGAGCACATGGCAGCTCTTATTCTATTTAATTTTCTCATAGCAGCTCTCACATTTTGGCTACAACCACATTACATGAAAAAGCACTTAAGTAGAGATTATACTGTACTACAGCCTGAGGGTATAGCATATAAAAATAGCAATTTCTCAAGCATAAAAGCTTCTTGAATATAGAAGTTAAACACTATTTTAGAAAACAAGTACAAGACACGATGCATTTGTATGCATGTATTGAAAAGTTTTAGAGTCCCAGAGTGGTAGAGGGAAGAAAGAAGGAAGAAGATCTATTGCAAACCTCAGCTAGTAGCTTTTGGTCTATTTGGCATCCTTTAGCATTTGCAGTCTGGGCACTGACACTGCTTTCCTTCTCTATAACAAATCCCTTATTCCTGTTGCGTACTACACATGGCTTCCGTGTTAAGGAAAATCCTAAAATGTCTAAGATTTTCAGCTGCCCTGAGGATAGGTTCAGGGATCTGGTATACATTTAAGGCAGAAACTTAAATGTGAGGACCAGTACTATGTGAATTTAAAACATGCATTGTTACCAAGTGAGTTGTTTGTTTTGATTGAAAGGACTACTCTACAGATCTATTCTGTGTGTTGCATTAAGTATGTTTTTATTTTTCTCCCCAAGTTCACAGAGGTCTTATAAACATTGTATCTTAGTGTTTGATACACAAACAGTCTCAGGCCAAGTGGTTACCCCATTTTAATATTTTTCTTCTATCTCCATATGCATCTCTGTGCAATCTGAGTGTAAAGTTGTGCTGTATGGGGATGGGGATATAGGTAGTGATATCTTATGGGGATATAGAATGAGAGCCTTTATTGTCAGCTGTGGGGCTTTGGGAGCCCTATTGCTGCGTTGCCATTTTACTGATGTGCTCAGTAGCACAGATCTGTTTTTAGAGTAATTTGGGAACAATTTCTTGCCATATCAGTTTCATGGAAATGCAGTGAATGATCTTCCAGCTTGTATGGATGATACTACAAGCCCCAAAGAAATCCAGTAATAGTTTGTTAATAACATTCAAAATAAACTGCATTGCAACTTTGGGGTAGTTTGTTCTTGCATTTTTAATTATTACTTTTCTTTAAATTATAGTGTTTGATTAATGCACTCTTGCATTGCAAAGTAACAGAAAGCCATCGAATAGAAAATGTTGCCATGTATTTTAAGCTGTGTTTGAACCAACCTGAGCATTTATTGCACTGCTCCTGAAATTAATGTCCAATGGGCCCATCCTATACAATACCTTGAAAGAATGAATGTAAAATGAGGATAATAATTGAATAATTATGACATCTGTTACTCCAGCACCTCTTAGTGGGAAATTAACCGAGTAAATGGCAGGTTTAAAGATGTGTTACCAATTCCATAGCAAATACAGCTGAAATATGTGGTGGGGGAAGGGTAATGGGGATGAAATTGAGCTCTCAGATAATCATTTGACATACAGGTACTTGAGCAGCTATCCAGTGCACTGATGAACACTTGTAAGGTATTATATTTATTGCTATGTGCGATTTTTTTTTTTTGTGGAATTTCTCTTCTTTTGATGGCTATTCAGAATGTGCAGTTTCAACGTAATGAAGAGAATTGGGAAATAAAAGAATTCTTTTAAATTTCAAAATAATTCTCAAATGTCATATCACAATACTGATAAATGGAAAAATAATTCTGAACATTTCATCCTAGAAATAGCTGTCATAGAGTTGCATAAGCAATCACCTTAACTCTGAAGTGGCTTATCAATGTGGAGTTCTTGTGTGTTAAAAAACACCAGTCAAGGTCCCTGTGTATTACAGCAGCTTAATCCATGAAGAGCAAAAGATTGCTTTATTATTTGCTATTTTTGTCTACATAACTTGCAGTCATATTTATGGTTTTAATTGGAGAATCTCTGCATATGTTTTCAGAGTGTAAGAATGGCTATCAGAAATATGAATATGTAATCTGTGAAAAAACAGTAAACCTCATTAAGAAAGGTTATTGCACCTATAGCTTCTTCTCTGAGTGCTCATTGATTAGAGATTAAACATTATCCTTTGTGTTATTCAGATTGGGATTTTTAATTAGGATGTCATTATTACACAGATATACTAAATGCTAAATTGATTTTTGAGACCTTTTGAAATGATGGCACTACTTCTGCAAAATGAAAATCATAATAGATTATTGACTTATACTTGGCTTATGGTTCAAGGGCACATCTCCAATGACAACATTTTCAATATTTTTAGTTTCATGCAAAGAGACACTCATAATTAGGCTGATATTAAAAGTTTGTGCCTATTGACTCATATTTTATTAATGACAATATTATAGCATTGATTGTCCTTGATTTATAATAGCAAGCAATGATGCCTGTTGCTGACGTGTAAACACAACCTAAACTTTCAACTTGCCTATTTTATTTAAGAATTTATATTCATGCAAGAAGTATCATAAGAGCTACTGGCATTTTAAAGCAAATATTCCCTTCAGCTGGAAGTTGGTTTTAGATGGAATTCTTTTTTCTGTACAGAATGTGTCAGGTACTTGGGTTTTATAATGGATTCTTAAAGAAACTTTCAGGATAGACCTTCAGAATGGAATCAGCATTTCAAAGCAGGCAAATGCTAATACTTCTGTGTATTAGTGCCCATTTACTTAAATTTGGTTCAAATGTAGTTAAATTCCACTTTCTTTATCAGACCCATTCAGCCTTTTTTTTTTTCATAGACTTTGAAACAAACTCATCTGCCTTGCTGAAATCTTTTAAAATCTAGCTTTCATGATAGCTTTTGTTTGCAGATAGACTTGACATACACTACTTGTCAAGCATTTCGAAATCAAATAGACGAGCTGGTGTTGACAAATTTGTGTGCTAAGACTGGAAATTCTCAGAATAGGGAGTGCATTTCCTAGTGAGTTGTAGTAGTTGTTGGTGCATTGTTCCAAGACATAAAGTCTCCCTGCAGTCAAGTATCCAGTCATCCAGTATTTGTCTTGAAAGGGATAATTTTTCTGTGAGGTGGGACGTGTCCATAAACTCCATAGCTACTGAAATAAGTCAGTATAATATTCAGTTTAATATCCAGCATTAATCCAGGGATGCCTTGTTGCCCTAATTGCTCTTCTTGAAAAGTGGTGTCTGTTCTCTTAGAGACAGGCGTGAGGGAACACAGTTATCAGTTACCTTTCTGTGTAAAATAGCCTTCTGCATACAAATTTTGTTGTTGCCACAGTCTTAAATCTCTGCTTAGTTGTAATTCCTTGTAGATGGTCAACATCTCACCTTTTCAAGAGCAGGAATCATCCCTCCTACAACTAAGAAGAGTATGCAGGGCCTTGTAAATCTGTAGAAATACTTTCCTTCAGATGGTACAATTCATGTCTCTTCTTTGCTGGCATAATAAATCTTCATGCACCACTTCTTTGCTTCATATTTATAGTTTGATTCAATGATCTTAAAGGCATGATTCTATATAGGTAGTGTCTAAAATATAAGTTCAGATCTAGAGGCAACTGAAAGTATGTACAGCTGTGTTAATGTGAGAAACTACACATTGCTTCTTACTAATACAGGAGCTGTATTCTGTATTGCTCATTTTAATTAGAGTGCACCAAAGTAAAACAGTAGTCTAGAAAACATTGGAAAGTGGTCTTTTTATTAAACACTTAGCAAAAAGCATAATTTTTGTGGGTAGTTATTCAATGTGTGATATCCTTCTCATGCTTCAAGTGCCAACAAATGTAGGATGTGCATTTTAGAAGGATTTATGATAACTTTAAGTGTAGTGGCCAAGTATTCTTGAATAAAGCCATTTATGGTGGGATGGATTAAAATTGGTTTAGATGCAGGACTTTTAGTGAAGTTGGCTATTTATTCTCTTACAACTCTCATGTCTCTAAGCAATTTCATCATTTGTTCATCCTGAAAACACTTCTTTGAAAGTTTGTCAAAGCATCTCCCTATTTGGTAATGGGAGCTGATGCGACTGCAAGAAGCAAAAATGGAAAAGTTCCTAAAATACAAACCACAGAATCACAAACTAAAGGGAGGGCACTGTTTCCACTTCTGCCTTTTCATCTCTGACTATATTTTTCTAAAATAAAATTGGCATGTTCATTGGTTGTGACAGCATAATCTTTGCAGTACCATTATCTCTGATCTTCACACAAATGACCAACAAGTCTGGGACTGTTCCACAGTATTTCATTTCTTGAAATAAGAACTCATGAAGTCAATTAATTTGACAAATACCTATATTACCTTTCTTCAGATTAAACCAATTTCTTCAGGTTCATAACTACAAGTAATTTGGGTTAGGGGGAATTCTATTTTTCCTAGTTCTAGAAGATCATTGCCTGAGAAATCTGTGCACTTTCAAGCAGACAAATATTCAAGCTTCTTTCTATCGCCGTTATTAATTTATTATATTTTAATTATATGCAAGTACACAAAATAAGTCTATCTCAATATAGATAGATATATCTGTGTGAGATACAGGTTTTATTCAAAATAAATATGTGAAGTATGGTATTTTAATATTCACAACCCTGAAGAATTTAGCAATGATGTTGTGCAGCATGTTCATATATTTTACATTTTTATATTTTTGTTGTGCACATATAATATTGCAGAGTGGGATAGCAGCGATACCGCTATCGGTGAATTTTTCCACTTTGTATATGGCAGCCTCAAGCAAAGATAAGACAGCTTTTTTAGAAGGTTCTGAAAGAGAAACTTCTGTAATTCTGTACTGGATGATAGAACTCATGTTTAAAGGATATATGCAGGTGGAGAATAACATAATTCAAGTAATATTTGAAAAGGCACCACTAATAATAGAAATTAAGGGATGCAATAATTCTTCACATGCTGTACATCTAATGATGTATACATACAATAAAAACTTCCTGAATAATATATCAGTTTTATTCAAAGAAATATTTTGTTATTGCATCTTACAAGGATGCCTTGGCAGAACAGATCAGCTGTTAGAATATTTCAACTGTTCTACAGGGGAAAAAAATTTGGAAGACCCAAACCAAACAAAAACTTCCGTGGCTGAGTCTGCAGTTTTATAATTATTGAGATATGAAGATGGAGGGGCAGCTTCACAGAGAATTGCATGACATTTTTTGGTATACTAAAAGACTTTGTGGAAAAGTTTCATCAGTTATTATAAAAAACCCACCCTTTTTCTCAACTTTTTCATTAATTTACACATTTATCAGCAACTGTAGTTCAATGAATACAGTAGCAGAAGATAATTCACAGCTTTTACCAAGGAGCACAAAAAGGGATATTTATTCTTGAAAGTACAGATTTAGATGTGGCATCATTAGCTGAACAAGTGCAAAAGTGTAAGTCCTGGGGTCTGTTTGCTACCATTTCTTTTTGTTTTACTGCATTGGATGAGTGCTACATGTATGAATGCAAAGTCCAGAAATGAGAATATGGATGACAAGTTCATGTTCAGATCTTCTGACTTAACAGGCATGAAATATAATGTTAAGGTTTGTTTTTTAGAAAGCTGTTACAGATTATTTTGGGAATTTGGAGACAGCCAGAGGAGTTGTTGGAACCCTTCAAAAACCATATCATTGTAGATGTCCTATATGTCTATCTAATTTACCTTGTTTGGAGGGTTTTTTAGTAGGCAAATAATTAGGTGAGAGACAGCATTATTATTGCATTGTATATTATAGATTTATTCATATATTATTATATATTTGCATTATTGCAAATAATGATAGGTCAAATTTTGAAATATGGCAAGGCACCCATGAGACAGAAAATCAGTCTAAATATGCAATTTATGGGAAAATATGGGCAAACCATGCAATGAAGATCAGGAAAAAAGTTATGCTCAAGCTACCAAATAGCTTAAAGATTAATGTATTCACTTTTTACTGTCAGTTCTCCAAAGCATTCTACCTAAAATAAGAGGGGGCTTTAACAAAAAAATTCCTTAAAACACTCTATTAATATTTTTTTAACTAGCAATTTTTGTTCCCAGGGAATACCTTGGTACAGACCCACAATATATTTATATACATGACTTCTGCTTATGGGCCTTGCTTGCAATCACATGTGACTGCTTCAGTTTTCTTAAATAGTTCTGTTCACACCCACGCAAAACAATTTCTCAGTCTGTGTTAATGGCAGTTTGAAGGCAGTTAGTGGGAGTTAAATATCAAAATACTTGTATGCCATCTACACAGTCTTAAAACTTTTAACAGGACCTCAAAAAGGAAGATGAAGACTCCTTTTCAGACAAATTAATTTTATTTTTTTGTTAACAGATAGAATGTTAATTTGTGTTCTCATGTTGAAATAAGTGAAATTGAAAGGGGGGAGAGGGAATAAAACTGCAGAAGTTGTAATTTAGTGAAAGAAGGATATATCACATTTTGTTCCCAAAAGCCCTTAATAGCACTTTTCTGCATTGTGCTATATATTGGTATAAGGGACTTTGGATCAACATAAAAATATATGAGTATAGAGAGCTACCTGCAGGATAGGACTCTTAATTAATTTGAAGTAAGATTCTTACTATGGGGACAGTCTGTGAAGAACTAATGATTAAAGAAAAGTGTAAAATACAAATCCATATATTGGTGACGATATAAGAAAATGTTCAGGAAGCCAATTTTACTGAAACTGGTTTTAAGTACTCAGAACAGGAAGCCATTTAGCATGGATGTTAGATCTTTCTAATGACTGTCTAACTGGAAACAGGCTATCTTAATCCTCAGCCCCAAGCAAGTACAAATGACCTTGCTTCCAGACTACATTGCAATATTTATTGCGATTTGAATGGAAGACTTTTGACACCATAGTCATAAAAATTACAGGGGACCACTTATCTGTGTTTGATATGAGACAGAGTGTGGACCTGGAAGTTCCACAGTCCCCAGCAGGCTTTAACGTTACTATTTAATGGTCTTGATGGCCAAAGACCAGTTCAAATGGTAGTGGTGATCCAGAACATTTCCTTCAAATATATATTTTTTCCTCTCTTCTGAGGAAAACTGCATGTGTACTGTTCCTATTAATGGCAGGAGACACAAATCTAAGCATAACTAAGCAGGGCACTGATTTCACTGAGTTCATGATTTCACTTCAAAAACTTCTCTGTAATATTTATAACATGATTTGTTATTTAGTCCTGCAAAACATTACTAAGTAATACAACAGGTTCTAGAAAGCAGGATTGCAATAATTATTTTATTAGCTTTAGAGGTTGTTAAATTTGTACTGTCTTTAGACATGACCATAATTCATTCTTTTGTATAATACTTTTCTAAGGTAGCTTGTCTACAGTTCCATCTCTACTGCAAATTCTGAAAGATTTTTACAAAGTAAATAGTTTTATTAAATAATCATAGGAATATTCTAAATGTTAACATTTTTCATATTTATAAATGCATACCAGATCTTTTATGAAGTAATGTACAAAATGAAGATGTACTTCATTGTACTTGTGAGTCCTGATCATCAGTTCAAGTGATGATATTGTTGTTAAAATTTTCTTATATGAGAATTAGGACAACTGTGTGTCATTTAAACTGTAAAATAAGTTACTTCTTTTGACCTGTTGCATATCCTATTTCAAGCTGGGTTCACACTAAGAACAGAGGTGGTATCTGCTCTACATTTTACAGCCATCAGGGTTTCAAATCTCAAAAAGAAGAAGGCTGCTCTAAGCAGTCTGTTGTCTGTGGCTTTAGGCTATACCTTTGGGCTAGCTTTGATTAATTGTCAGATTTCCCCTCAAACCACAAAGCTGTAAGGTGGTAGACTTTCTGTGAGGAAGTGTGTGGGGGGATCTCTTTTATTGAACTAGATCAAAAGTAGCAAACCTTTGATAAACTATAATGTAAGTAGTAAGAAAACCCCAAATATGATAATGGAAAGAAATTGATTAGATTTCTTTGTTTTATTGTCACTCATATTTCCCTACATCTCTCCACTACTCCATGTCTTTCAGATAAAGACTTTAAGATGTTCTTTATAAATAGGGTACCATTAATGTTGAATATGGGTTAATCAGGGACTCATCACAATCAATTATGGAGAAATTGTTTGTTTAGTGCCCAAACCCTAAAAGCCATACACTTGTTGTTCACATATGAATTCAAATTAATGTTCTTCATTATTAAGTTGGTCTGTATTAATAACTGCAACTTCAGCGAAGAGCAGATGTGATCAATTTCTAGTTTAAGGCTGTAAGTCACGAGTATCTGTTCCACGTATACATAGGACAATAAATATTTATTCCCTTATACAAATAGCAGAGCTAGAACACTGTGACTACTGGGGTGGTAAGGTTAAAAGTTTAAAGTTAAATTTTTTTAATGTGTCACGTCATGAAGTTTGGAGTTGGTGTTTGACATTGATCCGTCTCAGGTTTATGCAAGCATGTCTCATACTGATCAATTACACAGTAATTGTACTTAGGTGGTTGAACAATGGAAAGAAAATTATTTCATAGTTCATCTCTGAAGGGAATCCCTTGCTGTTTGTTTAGTCAAATTCCTCAGTTAAGTCTCATCTTAAAAACAAACTGGCTAGGCAGTTGATATTATGTAAACTAGGCCTAGTCTCTACTCCATAAGCATCTTTGGAGGCCTGCTATGCTTCATTTATACTCTGAATTTGATGTTTACATATCCCAAATGTGCCGTTTTGCTGTTTCTGATTTTTAAAGCTACCACAACTGGCTTACCTTTACTCACCAAGTATTTCATTTAGTCACTAAAGCTGAATTTTATTTGTGAATAGAAGTAGCTCTTCTGTAGTGTTTTCTTTTAACAGATCTCAGATTGCCCTACACAGCAAAGTACATATTCTTCCTCCTTCCATGTGGAGCAACTGAAGGGAGAGGAAGTGGTATTAAAGGAATGTGGGAATAGAACTAAGATCTAATTCATTCACACAGTTAAATTAGGAACTTAGAAATACTATAGGAAGTTTAATTAGTGGCAAGAAATGTTCTTTAAAATAAGCATAGACAAGGTAGGAATTTCAACCAAGCTAAACATGCTTAAAATGCTTTTGATAGACCCAGTGCATGGCATCAATTGTAGGTGAGCTCTGGAATTTTTGATACTTAAATAAAGGGCCTAAGTTGGTGTAATTTATAGTTTTAGTTGAAAATAGGGTCACATAGTATTCAAAGTAAAGAATCATGTTGTTCAGAAATGGGCAGTAAAGTTAACAATGTAGTTTTCCTTGAAATAAATCCACTAATTTGGTTTGACTGGGATATAAAAAAATTAATATGCAGATTGTTGTGGAATAGCCAGCTCATTCATTTTCTTTCCTCTACTGTGACTTGGGGGAGCATTCAAGAATTTGTCACTAAGAAATATTTCATCAAGTTAATTAACAATTAATGTCCATTTTATCACGTTGACCATGTCTGTTATTAGAGTCAGCAACAGGGCTGTTATATTTACTTGCTCTAACATTATATTTACTTGCTCTAAGATGCCTTTTACTTAATTGGTCAGTAGGATTAAAAACATTCTGATGTAGTGAATGCATTTAATGGCCTCACACCTCACTTCCCATAAAGCTGTATTTCTATTCCTGTTCTGCATCCTTTTAAAGCACTCACCCAGCAGTTTACTGATGTAACCAATTAGACTACAAAAGAGGTGAGATTTCAGAAGCTGTTTCAGAATTACTGGCCCCTCTCAGATCTACAGCAAGGGAAGCTTATTTAAAAATTTTATTATTATTACTTTTGCATGTTGTTTAAAAGTTTAGTTAAAATAAATTTCATTTGCAGTAATTTATTTTAAGATGAGAATTTAAGTGGAACTCAGGATTCATGTAGACGTTTTGCCAAGACTTTCTGAAAATTGAACTTCATTCAAAACAGCATTTGTTTTAAAGCACTAAATAAATATGTAAATTCTCTCACTAATACCTTCTGTCTAGGAAGATACTGTGTTGATTAAATGACCAGGATGACACGTCTAGGCCAGGATTATTTAATTCCAGTGATAATTTTAGGTTTTTTCCTTCATAACATTGATTATTGATTATCAGCTTTTGAAGTAAATGCATGCCGCTTAGGTAAAAATCTTTCAGTTTATCTTTATGCTATATCATATTTTTAAATGTGAGTAGGTAGCAGAATGCATCACCCCTAACGAGTTGTTGAGTGAGTGAGGAAACTCCATTCCCTAAAAGCTGCAGTTTCTTCTTTCTAGGCTTTGCATTTGTAAGAGATTTTGGCTTTGATTAGTTCAGTCCCTTTCTTCAGTTTTAGTGGCAAAGGGCTGTTTCCTAGGATGGGCATTATAACACTGCTTAGAATAAGGGCCAGGACAAAACCATCTGAGATTCAGGTGTCACCATGGACCTCTCTTTAGGTGAATGTATCAGTAAATTGTCTAATTGTCCAAATAAATTAGATTTTCTCAGAGAGTTGAGGTATACATGTGGTAATATATTTCCCTCCAAACTTTGCTATGAACAGCTCTCAGGTATATTTTATTTTTTCAATAAAAGGCCCTTTCTTTCCTAAAACAGGAAAAAAATATCTGGGAAAAAATATCTCGCACATACAAATACCAGTAGAAATTGTTTAATAGCCATGTTTTTCCCTTGATGCTTGTGTTAAAAATAAAACCTTAGTATTAATTACAGTTAAGCTGACTCTAGGATTATATTCCAGAAGAATTTAAAGGACTAACAGAAATGAAGATCTTTTCTAATAGCCTGGGAAAGTAAAGGAAGTGCAGGTGATCGAGTGATCATATTTCACCAATTCATTGAAGACTATTGAATATTGTGCTATGAAGAAAATTGTTTTCTCTAAAGAGAATTTTGAATGAAATATGAACATTCAATTTTGTGTGCAAACAAATGAACCTGAGATACTTTGTTAGGTAATCCACCTTCTTAACCTTCTGCTTATTTACAGAAGGTCATTGATTCACAAGTGGGCTAAAATCAGGTGGTTTCATGCTGCAACAGGCTGTTCATTTGTTTGATTTTAACTGTCAAATCCAATAAAAAATTTATAAAGTTTCATTAATAGAAGTAGGCCATAAAGGGTACCTTGTTATAGTCAGATCTTCAAAAAAATGTTGATTTCTAAGCACACAACTGCCTGTCCTGCTGTGCCTGCAGCAGTTCTTATCACCCATACAGCATTTTGGCAGAATGTTCAATATCAAAGACATCCTTGCAGTTTAATTTTCAATAGCTGACATTGAGTTAATTACAAATTTTGTTTTCAGCAAGATTAAAACTGGGATTTTAGTAATAACTTTCTGTGGAGCTCTCAGAATAAACTGCAGGCAGAATTACTTTAATTGATTATGTGTTTTGTTTCTAATCATTATCAAGTATGTGTTATACCAGACACTACTTCATCTTTGACTTGGGCTTCTCTGTGGTCCTGCTGTATGTGCTTCATTGATGTCATGTACTTTTCTTTCAGAAATGCAGAGTAAATCTTTAAAGGGCTACAGTGAAAACAACTGGAAACTTAGCAAGAATTTTGAAGATCCATGTGTTTGTAAAAGATGCTGGTTTGGGTGACTGCAAGACATGCAACACTTCCCTGCTGTGTAAGAGAACTCTTCCCTGTCTCCTGTCTGCTGAATGTCTCCTTTGGTGAGCTGGCTCTAAACGCAGCCATACTTGGAGTGCCCATGCTTATACCAGAGATTTGAATGTTCTCTGTCTATTCTCCATGTCTGCCATTCTTGTGCTGTGCCTCCTGCCAAATACAATTGTGTGAAGTACAGTAATATTTCATCTGTTAATTTAACTGAAGCCCTGCATTGACAAAAAATTGCAATTTAATGGGCGGATGCTGTAAAGAGCATTAGAGCTGCTTACTCCCAATTTCACAAATGTGTATTAAAAGTTACCTTGACTGATTCTAAGAATCTGGGCCATGTTTTATAAAGTTTGTTGTTGTTGTGAATGTTTGGGGCTTTTTTGGTTGGTTGTTTTTTTTTTTTACTTCTCTCATTTGGCGCAGAGCAGCGTTCAGACAGGATGTTGTGCCCGGGTAATGCAGATTGTGATCCTTGTTGTGGTCTAGATTGGTAAAGCAGTACTATATCAAGAGTTTTAAGAAGGTATTTTCTACTGTAAAAAACACATCATATTTTTCCCATCTGATCGCTATCACTATTTGTATAATTTTGTATTATTACTGTCTGTTCTCAGGTTTAGGTGTCTCTAAGCCTGTATTTAAGAAGGTGTTGATCAAAGTATTCAGGCAGGGACAAAATTAGATGGTTTATTGGTTTTTTTGCAACTAGTACCAAACAAGATCATTACAATAATATTGTAGACTTTTCACACAAAAATATTGTAGACCCTTCACAAATAGAATGTGGACAGAAAGCTAATTTTTAAGTAGAAATATTTGTTGTGAGTAAACCAATATTTTTAAACCTACATATTGTGAATAACTTCATATTGTCTTAAGCCATATGTGCACAACTGAATATTGTGTCTGTACAATACATCACCATGGTAAAGAGCCTACTCTTCAAGAGAATTTTTTCTTAAGTTAGGTCATAAGCCAACAGTGTGGTGTTTGAAAAAGTGCCAAATTCGAAGAATAAATGTCATCTCTGATGTGATAGTTAAGGTCTGTCATGAAGCAGAAACCTGTAAGTAGTGATTCAGTTTCATCTTTTCATTCTCCAAACAACCTCTGTTTCTAGTGGCAGATTTAATGGTATGATTTACAGCTCTAAAAGACCTTTATCAGGGCCAGAAAAATGACAAACAATAAATATATGGAGCATTATGTTAACAGCCACCACACAATACCTTGTCAGTTACAGCTTGATAGTGATACATTTTAATTTTGTCTTTCATAAAAAATCTTGGCATGTATGCCTTATTTGAACACAGGCTTGGAAGTCAAGTGTGTCATCCAACCATGCAGTTTATCACCCTCTATATTTTTTGTCCTTTTCACTTAATGTCATCTCTATGGCAACAGGCATCGCCCTGGAAATAATTTTCAAAACAGCTTATTTGTTTGAGGGGGCCTGACTGAAGTTCAAAGATGTTTGGTTTAGAAGAGCAACTTTAGTTTATGTTTAATAATAATTCTGAAGGGTTTCATGTAAACAGCACCAGACTGGATACAGAGAGATTAACAAGATATCCTTTTACCAGACAAGGCTTGTACCAAGTTGTGCTGGTTGGTGCATAAATGATAATTGTCTGCTTGGGGAATTACAGTGCCTGTGTGGGAAAGGGCTGGGAGCTTCAGGTGCTGCTGGGAATTCGGGACTCCTCTGCTCCCACAGCCAGACAGCAAACATCTGACACACAGCCAGGGCTGTGGCAGCCAGGGGCTGGCTCCCTGCCTGGGACATTGTACCAGCAGCTGCTTGGGACAGGAGATCTTTGCAGGTGCACGGTTCCAGCTCATGGGAGCCACCACCGAGCCTTGTGCATATCTACACTTTGTAGGTAAAAATATTTTCATGAGCTGTTCCAGGCCCCAGTGTACCACTGTGAAGCAAAGTGAAATACAAATATCAAGGCTGGATGGGTTATAGTGAGGATTTTTCGTTGACTGAAAAGGTAATTTTGCTAGTATAAATCTCTTGGTTTGTACTATATCCCAACTCTAAAAATAGAAATAGATGTGAATTTTAGGAGAATTCTCTAAAACATCAGATGACTGATTATATTGGGTTTTGTTGCTGGTTTATTAAACATTTTGTTTCTTTAATGTAAATTACAGTTTCCTCTCAGGCTTTCCTAAATTGCATGATGAGTTTAGTTGCATATATTACTCTTACTAGTTCAAGGGCCAGGCTAATTTATTTGTAAAACCTCTTCAGAAAAGGAAATTCCATCTTAAGCATATAGGGTGGCTTTCTGTTTGCTTCAAGTAGAGTGTTGGTGAGCATATAATGGATTTGCTTTTTATTTAATGGTTATGGAAAAGCCTTATTTTTAAAAATCCTATTTCTTTCACTATGATCTTTTGTATCTCACAGCGCAGTCCAATGTGAGCAATGTTTGCCATCTGCAATTTAACACGGAAGTCTTGAAAAGTATCAGATGTGTATGATCATAGTCGCGAGTATCTGAAGCAACTATAAATTTGCCCTCTCACACTCCTAAGTTCAATTTTTAGAGAAATTTTAAAAGATTGTAAGAAATTAAATGCCGATTTCGCTATAGATAGCTCTCTTGCAGGCTTTAATTAATAATTAAAGGAAAATTTCAAGAACCTAACAGAACCCCCCATACACACACTTGTTAATTTGTGCTCTGCACTGGAGGAGGTGCAAGAGAAATCTGGTCTTCAAAGCTCATTGTGAGTGATACTGCTCCAGGACTCAGAAGGGAGCCTGTTGTTCCCCTTCCAGTACCCAGCCCAGGTGAGTGCTCACACCCATTGCCATTTCTTAGCACCTGGTAAAGGGAACTTTCCTTCAAACCATGCAGCACGTGAATTCAGGAAAAGCACAGATGAAAGAAATTATAGCAACTTTCCACTTCATCTGGGTTGATGCAGTTGCAGGGGGGTTATATGGAAAATGGACTAGTGAAAGATATGGGATAAAAAGCAAGCCCAAGGGAAGACGTCCTTTTTGGTATTTTGCCATTGCATTAACTAATGGAGTTTAGTGGTTTCCTTCCATCACCGTAAACAGACACACACTCATAAACACACATGGATATTCAGACTTCATAAGGAGGGGGAGGAGAATTGACTTTTCTTCTCAGTAATTCCAAGCATATGGAAAAAAATATTGTTTGTTATAGCTCATGGGCTTATGATATTTAAATTAAAATAGATTTTCCTAAATAAAAATAGTCTTTATGACATATGGCTATTAAAATGGTGCCATTCTGTTTCTCGGCATTGTTAAAAAGTAATGTTTTTAAATGTTTCATACCACCTTGAATTTTTGGCTGGCTTTCAACAGCACTGAAACTTGCCATTCAGAAATTAAAGGGGAAAAAAGGCAGCAGAGGTAATAGGATATCTCCATGGCCCAGTTAGAGCTCCTCAGTATCTCCACTTTGAGGATTTTTCTTCTTGCTTTATGATTACTGAGAAGCATAAAAAATTTAACTCAGCATTTAAAAACAAACAAACAAATGAACAAAAAACAACAGAGAAAAGCTTGCTGTGAAATGATTGCAGGGAATTTTCTCAGTGATGTCAACCCTCGTTAAAACTGAGCAGATTGTTTCCACAGCAAACATCCAACAAAGCAGAAACCCAGGTGCTTTCCTACTTCCCACACACCTCCACTTTTTAAGTTCAAAGATGGATTTTATTTTCTCTTGAAAAATTAATTATTTCATTTGAGTAATTGAAGAACACCTCCCTTCTTGATGAAAATTTATCGTATGTTCACCTGTCAAATTAGAATCCATACCTGGTTTGTAGCACAGAATTCTAAATCACCTGAAAACTGATCAGATGACCTAAAGCTTTGCATTAGAGGGGAGACTTTTTGGGTCATGCAAGAGCTATGGAGCAGACCTCAGAGACAGAGACAACTTGTTACTCTCTGTCTTTCTTCAGGCAGATGCAAGTTCAGGTAGAGGAACAGACTGAGATGTTGGCCAAATATAGCCTTTGGAAAAACTCTATGACCTGGCAGGAAAGGTGGTAGAATTTCTCAGGCCCATATAAAACATAATGTGTATTCAAATGGATTTATAGCAAAGTTTTATGCTGCATCTGCCATTCTAGTTCTTCAGTGTGGGAAGCTGTTTTAAGGGCTTAAACCAGGTTGGTCTTCAAAGCTAATTTAGCATGCAGCCTTGAGCATTGTAATTAGAGTTTGGGACAGACAGGTGATTTCGAAAGCTAATCCCAAAAACTGCCTCAGCCAAAATTTATTGAGTCTTTGATATGTTGTTGAAGTGTGAGTGCAAAGAGATCTATTCTTCAATTTTGTAATGGCAGAACCTGAAGGCTGAATTGGCGAGGCAAAAGGAGCTGCAGCCAAACTGTACCGACGTCGTGGTTTGTAGGGGAGCTGGGACACAGCCGTGCCAAAGAGCTCCAGTGTTGGGTCAGGGTGGAAACTGCCAAGAGGAAGCTCTCATCTTGGACTTTCACCTTTATTTTTTAATGAGAGTAAACAGGCTTAGAGACAGCGTACAGAAACATATAGAAATGATGTTAGCTTTACCAGTGTTAGACAATAACCTGCCAGAGAGGAAAGGAAATGGGAGAATATGGGCTTCACAGTAATTCCCTCTTTTTTCAGGGCACAGGTTAACAACACGAACTGTTGATGAGGAAGATAGGAAAACTAAAAAATTTGGAGTCTTGCTGGTAAACAGAAACCTGCACAAACAATTTCCATTTTTCCTTCTTTAATTATCTCTCTCAAAGCCACTAAAGGCTAACATTCTACAAATGTCATTTGAATGAATTTCAAATTTTGAAATGTGTTTACTTTTGTTAATAGTGCATTTCCCATTATTTTTAAAAGCTGATTAGGTTCACTGGAGAAGATATATCCAAAGTGAGATCCAAACCTCTCATATAGGAAAGAAGAGTGGGAGTAACATTATGTTTTTCTAAGTGACTGCAAACATATCCTAACATAAACCAGTTTACATTTCAGGTAAAAAAAATCTTTATCATGCAGAAAAATTAGATTTTTATTGTAAGATTTTCGCTTGCAAGCAAACTGCATTATTAACATAATTTTCTAAAGCAAATAAGACACAGAATGCCTTGCATCTTAGAAGTCTTACCTGTAGAACTTTCTTCTAACCTCACTTGTAGGAGCTGTTTCCATACAGAATCACAGTCAGCTGGAAATAAACACAGGCCTTTAAACAGCATCTTGGATCAAGATATTCAAGTAGGTAGCTGTGGGTTTATTCACAATGAGCTTGAATAGTCATTTATCATGTTAACAATTTTGTTCCCTTAAACATGCAGACTGCATTTTCATAAAACAGTGGTAATGAATTTCCTTCATTGGAAATTGACCCTATGGTATGAATCAGGGATACCAGTGGTAGGAAAATGGCAATTTGTTTACATAAATATACTGTAAAATTCAAGAAATGTGGTTCATTCAAGTCAATCTATTGAGAGAAATAAAGAAATCATTTTAAAATTCTATTAAGTAAATATTACTTTCTTAATTCAGCCTAGTTTAAAGTTTGTGCACAAATCCAATATTAGTTGCTAGCTTCTATTTGTCTTTCTTTCTTATAGTGTTATACCAGCATGGCCTATTGATGGAAATTACTTCATTGGTAAAAACATTCCATGCATCTCATGTTGCTTAAATTTATATTAATACAGATATTATGCTCTGTTAAAGGATCAAAACAGAAATAACAATAACAAGTTGTTCTATTAATGCCTTAAATCTCCAAAAGTATTAGGATTAAAAATTCAGTCAGGTGAAAAGGCTAATCAAACATTCCTATATAATAGACCAGATCCTGTTTTAGCAGATGCCTAAGGTTTTCTTTTCTAGGGTTTTGCTTGTAATTGCAAAATTATAGTGTTGTAAAATAATTTTTCAGGTATTTTGCATGTAAAAATCTGGTTTAGCCTTAATCCATAACCAACCTGGATTAATTTATAGCATCTAACTTAGTGCTTCCTTTTGTATTTTACAGCTAGGACCTGGTTGTAGTCACATAATCAAGGAAATCACTATATTATAAGTAGAAACTGTTTTTTTTAATAAGTACTACACTTGAATATCTTCTTTCATTTAAAAAACAAACCAACCACATTCAGCAAAATTATAAATTGATTAATGATTAACTTACAAGTTTTCTGTTTCACAAAATGTTCTTTGCTTGCTTCTAATGTATGATGTGTGCATATCTATTCCCTGTGTGTGAGCATATGAAAGTAGTCTTGGCATAAAAAAATAGTATACAGAAAGTTTCACAGAGCAGGCTACAGGGATTTTGTCATGTGCATGAACAAGTCTTTACATAACTTAAAGAAAAACATACATTTACATGAAGTCATAGGAACAGATTTACACTAATGTCTTAATTCTCCTCTAAGTCAAAGCTGCTTTGCAGAGCTTTAGTTCCTACTGTTGCTGTAGCTGCATGATGAAAACAATTTACCTCCCACTCTAACCATGGAGGAGCGTGCTGTGCTTAGGCACACGGGGATGCCCCAGACAGGGCAGCTACTGAGGAAAGGGGAGGATGGGGTCCTGCCTGCATCCCAACCAGAGTAGCCCTGTAATGGAACTGTGCTTGATGGCATTGCTGGTACACACTGGGAACCAGCCCAGATTTTTAGGCAAAGTGGTGGTCAATGTGGGCATCGTTGTGCCTTTTATTTCCTTTCTTGTTGAGCTATGTTTAAATTTTCCTTGTGTAGTGAATGAGTGTGGGAAGTGCTGGACAGATTTAGATGGTACAAAATCTTTCATCTCAAATAGAATCATCTTTCTTTGTATCATAATAAAACCAAAACTCAACTCCACATCTTCCTTTAGAGCAGGGGAGTGGGGAAGGCAAGGCATTCTCCTGACTTTATTGTTTGTGCTTTGTCAGGATTTTTCTCAGCAGTAACACTGCTGAAATATTGTGCAAGAATTTACTTCTCTTTAGATTGCCTTCTGACAATCCTGAACAATTGTCGCTCAGCAAATTGCCTGATAAAAGACCATGAATAAATTGTTCCCTCGACCATTTTTTTCCCTTTGTTTATTTCCATGTATAAAACAAAATCTACAGAATTGCATCAGAATATGATTTCATAATGTAGTGTTCTAGCTGTAACCTTCCTGTTTGTTTCGTGGTTTTCATTGTTTAATTCTCTGCAGTGAACATCATTAACCTAGATACTCTGGGATCCTATGAGTTTGGACTTGGGGAAGTTTCTGCCGTTGTAATATGACTATTAATAGTGGAAGTTTGGAATATTTTTCAGATAAACAAGTGTCATTGAAGTGTTTTGATATAAAGTAAACTCAAGTGTGAAGCAGCAGATGGAGTAATAGATTTGCATTCAGCCACCAAAGTTTTTCAGGGAAGGAAGTATCCAAAATACTACAGTGTATTTTTAATACCTGTGCCATAGCAGGTAGAATAGGAGTTGATATAAGAATATCCTCTATTTTAAACTGATAGTTTACTTTTATTTTGCAGTGTGCCATTTGAAACTTCGTAGTATAGATAATTTAAATATGAGTACAGTTTCAGGTCATTGAGATTTCTTTTCTATTTGAGGATAATGAAAGTTTGGGGGAAAAAGTGACAGAAGAGTAAACAAAAGTAATCTTATTAATGCAGCTTCTTTGAAGGGCTAAACTCCCTGTCATATCCTCTTGCCTAGAGTTACAAAACTAAAACTATTTCTTGTCTTTTCCTCACATTTTGTGACTTTCAAACAAATATTTTTTTCCTTATATTATGGTGGACTTTTAATGATTGTAAAAATGCAAGATGGTTGAACAGAGAGCAATACTTCTCCAGCAGGACAGAAATGAGGTCTAATTATTCAAATTTAAAGTATAGGAGAAATAAAAACCCATGGTGCTTATAGTAAATATATGTATAATTTCAAAATTACCCTTTAGCTTGAGGTTCTGCCTCAGAATGAGATAAACACATTGGGCAAGAAATGCTTTCAAAGCAATAGACAAAAAAGAGATAGTATTTTTAATATAGTATAAAAATATATATTATTGCCTTCAAAGTTTGGTGACATCACTTCTTATAGCTATATTGCTATTTACCTTGATATTTTCATCACTCTAAGAATTCAGTGCATGATCTTTATTTCTTGCTGTACTAGACAAATCGGGAAAAGGCTTTTTCCATAGGTGAGTTTTCCTTTTCACCTTGATCCTACCTTACCTTTACTTGTTATTTCCAGTGTCACTTTCAATCAAGTCAAAGCAAGTTTTGGTGCAATCCAATTTTTGCTTGAACACAGGCAGTCAGACACAGAGATTGAGAGGGTTTTTTGTTATCAAGTTGTACCCTTAAAAATGCCTAAGGAAGACGTTTCATCTGCTTGGCTGCTGTATCTAGGAGAAATGCACTTCACTTTGAATTCACTGGTCGGTGTATCAAAAATCCCACTGTCCAGAATTCCTCAACTGATCAATTGATGCAACACAGATGGAATATTTTTTCCAAAGTGCTGCGTTTCATTGCAATACTTTGAATGGTGATGAGCTTGTTTATTTTGTTGCACAGAAGTAATAATTGTAGCCTAGATTGCTTTTCATATGCATTCCTAAACTGCCTTTGAACCAAAACAGTCAAATATCAGACACATTTTATCTATTAGCAATTTACTTGCCAGGCTTTTAGTCTTTCTCAAATTCAGTATCACATTTATTTCTTCAAGCTGAATCCTTGTAGGCTGAGAAACTCTTTCCTCTGAGGGTTGGTATTATATTGCTAATCATGATGGAGAACAAGTGACCTTTTTAATCTTACTACTAAGAATGCATCTCTGTTAAGTGCTCAGATAATTCCAGTGACTTTGTTATTTGCTGACTTCGGTCATGTGAATGTGTTTCTCTGCAATATAGAAGTATGAGTTTATTGTGTGCTCTCCATAGTTTTTTATTGTACCTTGTTCACATTTCCAGGTACACAGATAGGATGAAAACATGATATTTGCTCAGGGTTTGTCTGCAAAAGTTGGAATGGTTTGTTTTATCTGAAAATAGGTATTCCCTCTGACACCTCTTTCTGTCAAGATTCAAGTTAGTCCCAATTACCAAAATAATCTTGATTAAATATTATCTGACAGCTGATGCTGTGGCTATTGTGAGGTGATTAGTGGTATTTTGGATGTTTTAAGAAATGAGCTCAGTAATTTGTTTTAATCTTCCCTCCAAGGATATGTTAGAGCAATTCTGCAAAAACAGTCTTTATATTTTTAGGCCATAATGTGTAGCTGAAAGAAACATAGATCTTGATTTCAAAAGAATCTGATTAATAAAACATTTTTAAAACAAAAATATAACTAATCAAAATAATTACAATGTATAATAGCAAAGTGCAGTTGTTCAGTGATACATATTAGCTAGAAAAAGAATAATTATGTTTTTTCTGAAACTAACTGGCAAAACCCAACTGCACTCATGTTTTATTAAAAGCCACTTTTATTGCACTGGCTGTTTTGTCTGAAATGTAATTTACATTTCCATCTGCAAGTACTTTCTTATAAAATTCTGTAGATAACTTCCAGTTGTCACTACTTTTATACTATAAACTTTTCTTTTGTATATACTGAAAAATTGCATGTCAATTAAACATACTTTCAATATCAGTCTTTGTTAACTTACAAGGTTGTTCCACAATGTGTTAAATGATTTGCTATATTATTTTCTGCCAACTTACTTTATTTCAACACTTCCTCTCTGCCCTTTTACAACTAGATTTCTTCACATTTCTAGTATACTGGTTATTTATAGTTCCAGCTACAGGCATAGCTTCCAGTTAATGGGTGAAGTACATAAATATGAGTTTTAAATAAGAAATACAAAATGGCAAAGCTGAGCTCAGTCCTGATTTGTGCTTGATTTCAGCACCGTACAACACCAACAATCTGTACAGAAACAGGTACTGAATAAATGCAGTTCAGCAGCAGAATGGGGCAGCCAGAGAAGCTGTGGAGTATCCAATCTGCAGGCTTGCGTCAAATAAAGTTCTTGCTCTCTTATCTCCTTTATGAAACGACCTGAATAAACCCTTCTGAGTTCATTCTCCATGAGGTTTTGGCAGAGATTAATCCTCTGTCTCCTCTGATGTAATAATGGTTTGGGAAGTCCCAGAATCCCTGCGATGTAACATTAACATGCATCATTTTAATTTGGGACGAGAATCAAGATCTGTGTAGGATGTTTAGACAGTTCTAGTGGTGTTTGTAGACAGGCAAGCAAACCATCTGTCACACTCTGTATTCCCTTGCACAGAGCACAAATATTGAGAATTCTACCTGAAATCCATGAGGAGTTGATCAGCAGGTTTACCTTAAGTGGCACTTATCTTACCTAGATCCTCCTAAGAGGCTGGGAAAGGAAAGTAACCTAATTTTTCAGTTTATGTCCAGTGCATGATGCTCCCTTTATTTTCAAAAAATATTTAACTCAGGTAAATCACCAAAGAGAATCAAGATGAGTCCATTAAATGGAAACACTTCCATTCGGACAGACGCTCACCTCTGAAATTAAGATTTTTTTAACTCATATATTCAAAAACAACTTATGAAGCAGACTTATTGAGGCATGAATATTAACATGAACACACTTCCAAAAAATCTTCTACTGTTACACTGTTGCTGGAGGTTTTTAAATCGTGTCTCAGAAGAGAGCTGACCCTTATTTAGGCAGCAGGACAGGTTCCAAAATTCTGTTTCCTGCAGAAGGGAATAGAAGGGGCATTTGGTTCCAGAGCACAGTGTAGGAACATCAACACATGAACACAGTGTGATCATATTTAACAGAGAGAGAGGGGGCTACTAAAGGAATCTGAGCATGGAAAGGGAGAAACTGATGGTTTCTGTTATACATCAAAGTGTATGATGGTGACACTACCATAAAAAGGAAAATGTCTTTATAGGTTCTAGATGATAAACGGTACCCTCATACACACTAAATGTAATCTTAGCACTGTCTATTCTTTCCAGAAAAAAAATATTACTGCTATGGATTCTTTACATGATGAACACTTCTTTAATCTAGGTGATGTTCCAGTAATTTGCATTGGGAAGCAGAATACTAAAAAATGTTAAATTATTTTTTTAAATAAATTTGAAAAAATATTTTTTTAACACTCTTTAAGGAACAAGATTAAATAAACACAATTGTGTTCAGCCCATTTTCTGTTTGGTAGCATCCATTTGCACAGGTCACTTCTTCCCAGAAGGGGATAATTGCGCATTGAGCAGCATTGTGCTGCTCCTAGTTGAGATTTCAGGTAAAAATTGGCATGCAAGCATTCCTTAACAGACTGAGGTCTTTGGGATCCTGAGCTTTCTAGATACATGTTTGTTGTTCACAAATGTCACCGAAAACAATTGTGATCTAATTATTAACCTGACACCCTTTCACTGAAATGTTAACAGGAACATTTGTGAATCATACATAATGAACTGTGTAAGAAGACCTGAAGAGATTTTGTTTTTTTCATCTGCGTGTACACAAAAAAACACCAATCCTTAAAACAGAAATGTAATGAGCAATATTCAAGTGATATGTCTAACACTGAAGAACAAGGGAGAAAAAAAGCCATCTTCTTGCTCAAGAAATCTTACCTTAAAACAAAAAACATAATCTCTGTCATATGTCTGAATCATAAATTCTCTGATGCTCGGAGAAGCTTTTGTTTTTTATCACATTGAATTGTTCTGGATTAACAGTTGCTGCTTCTGCTTTCTATTTTTCTATCTTTTTATTTGTTACTGTTTTGCTCTCTCAAGCAGTTCTAACAACCAACTTCTGTGAAATTTCTTATTGCAAATTTTGAATTCTGAAAGTTTCAAATTTGTACATACTTAGCATTGAGATCTTTGGACAGTTTCCTTGCATTTTGGTGACATGGATGTTTGCTTCCAATACCACCAGTATAGCAGGGAAAATATCACCATTTGTTCCGCATGTTGATGTTTGTGGAGATAAATTGTTTCTGTTTACTTATTCTGATTTTTTTTTTTTTTGGTCAAGTCAAGTGTGGGGCATCCTTGTGGATTTTAGTCATGCACGTATTATGTCATAGAAAATGAACATTTGGAAACATCCTTAGATTTATATTGTGGAAAAAAAGCTTGCATGAATTCACTGGTGATAAATAATCTTAGTTGTCTGTGTCTGTCTTGCTCCTAAATTTGACAGGATTAAAGATTACGAGGGTGTTGCTTTTGTGGAATTGGTAGGTTGCTGAATTAGCAGCCCCACACAGGAAAGGGCTGGCAGACCCAGCATCTCACAGTTTCTGAGTATTTCAGTCATTCATTGTGCATTTAGTGCCCAACTCCTTGGGACAGGCACAGCTCATGGTGAACTGCAAGGTGCTGCCACCTGCCCAGACAGCCTTTGGGAGGAGACTGGGCAGGATTAGAGCTGCAGAAGGGAAAACAGTGACAATGTGATTTTAGCTGAAGCTAGCAGGGGCAGGGAGGGCACGGATCAGAAAACAGGTACTCAAATTCAATCCATCTCCCTGTTCATATAAAATTAAAAGTAACTTTCTGTGGAAGTATGGGCACAACATATTGCAGCCTAGAAGTGAGGTCACAGCCAGAATAAGGCTGCTGTAGCTAAATAAGGCTGAATTGAATATTGCCTTAATTTCTTTAATGTGGTGTGACATTTGGATGGTTAGATATCTGAACCCCTCCAAAAGGAAATAATGGGATTTCAGAGCATACTATTACTTTGAATTCATTTGTTTTATAGAATCTTATACTTCAGATCTTCATATGCAGGTGTGTTGGGGATCAGCTGAAGTCACTGGGGGAGCAGCATACACTTTTGGGTAGCCTTTCTTTCTTCAGGTAAGAAGGTCATCTACTATATAAGCAGACACATTCTTTCAACTTAACTACACATATTCCTGCAATGAATCGTTTTCTCTGTCAAGTCTTAGGATGTCAAAAGATATAGAACCTAATTTTACCTAACGTGAAAGCATAAGTATGAATAAGAAACTGAAATAAAATATCTGCTTTGAGGTGGGTACTGTACGTATGCTTTTAGTAGTCTATCAAGCTGCATTTTTGGTGGTTTCATCTCTGTGTTTTATGGGTATGGCTTGCTGGTGGGCTGCTCATTTATACCATGAAACAGCTTATAAACTGGCTTTTCATTTTATTGCCTTGAATGAGCTGGGTTTCTAACTCTAAAGATAATTAGATAATGACTACAAAATACATTGTTTCTTTTCTGAGTTTTTTTAGTCACTCTTAAGATGTCTAGTGTATACTCAGGAATAAACATGTAACAATGTGTAAGAAGCACAGCTGCACTTTGTAGGCATAAAACCATAAAATAAAATCTTTAAATATCTTTGAAGCAGAGTCCCTGTTTGTTTTACTCCAGTCCATCATGGAACCAGTATTTCTTTCCAAGAAAATGGATAATTTCAGAACTATTTTCACAATGGGAAATAAAAATTGTTTAGCACAGGTGTTTCTATGGATTTAATGTTAAAGAAGAATATATAGACTTGAAAACTGTACTTCTACCTGCTTGCAATGCAGCTTTGGCATACAGTATAAAATGGTAAAGTTGCCTGAATCAAGCTGTTTAAAATGATGAGGTTTCTTTTTGTTTGTTTGCTTTGTTTTATTTGTTGGTTTCTGGGATTTTTTTCCCTGATATTATTGGTGCTCCTTCGTTCATGTGTGTATATCTGTATCTATATGTTTGGTTCAGGATTCCCTACCCAAACCCTTTGTTGTAAAAATAACTATGTAATTAATAGAAATCTGGGGGAAGCTTTAGAAAAACTGTCACCCAAGACAATGCTCAGCCAAGACACAACTCCATAAGATGAGTATGATGAGATAGATGTATTTTTAAAATTGTGCAACTTGTTTAAAAGTGTCATTTGTTTTAGAAGTTTATTTCTTGTTTAAATTTTCATAAGAAAATCATATATTTACAATATAACACAACTGTTTTTTTAAGAATACAAATGCAAAGTGAGAGTACCTTTAAAAATGAATATTATCTACATCTATTTGTGCATTGTAAAGCTATAGAAATACATGATGTTAAATAAGTACCTCAATCTTTTGTATGATTGAAAAGAAGGGAAAAAAAAGAATTTTTAATATTTTTACTTTAAGAACCATAGAATTTAGTAAGCATATCTGTGGAATTATTAAACTGACTTAGTGAATTCCATGGCATGAATTAGGTTTTGTGTGTTTACAAATAATTACTGTACAACAGATTTATTTTCCTCTCTGCCTGCATTTACAGATGCATAGCCACGTTAATCCTCTTCCAAACTGTTTTGTTGGAGCAGCTCTATCTTGAAGTCAGATTAGCTATGTGTGTATTTCACTTTTGGTTTGAGATCATACCAAATTTAAAAGGTCATTAAATATGCAATTTTAGGCAAGCTGGGGGGTTTTCTCTATGAAGATGGTGAGTTACTCCTACCATGTGGAGACTTTAAAGCATGAATTTCTCTGTGTGCTTGAAGGCAGTAAGTAAAAGAATTGGTTGTCGTATTGCATTTTCCTGTCTTGATATAATGGCAATTACAGATCCATTTCAAAAACTGAGTTATCTTTCAAACAATGGTGTAGTGGGTTGGTTATGTTTGGTTTTCTTCCCTTCCAAGGATGTCAGTGCCAGATTTCTGATGATTACTGCCCCAGTCTGTCATTTCTGCAAACATTCCTCCATGGCCTGTTGCAACTGAAGTGAATGCTGGTTGCATCTCACTTCCAGTGTGCTTCCAACTAGTGAAAAGTGGATTTCCTGATATCAGCTGGGTCATGTGCTCTGTGCAGCAGCAGGATTACACATGTGCTGCTGTGAAATGTGAAATCAGAGCAGAGCAAGACCTCCCCTGAGAAACACAGGCTATAAATTGTAAAACCTTTAAATGAAGGGCTAGAAGAAAAGGCTTGCCTTAGGTTAGGGTTAATTGGTTTTGGTACAAACAGTTTTATGTTCATAACTTACTGTCTGTCTATCTCTCCTCTTCCTGATTTCTCTAAAGTTGTTTAGCTTTGGGGCAAGTTTGTATTTGCTTTTCCTGGCAATGATATGGTTGAAATTGAACTGTTCTTCAGGTGTGATGAACTTGAACTTATTTACTCAATATTTATCAGATCTTTGCCTTGAATGAAGATTCAGTTGTGTCTAAAAAGTTCATTTTCTGAATTAAATTTCCTCTCCTCTTATAACCTTTTATGTTTCAAAGACTGATGCTTTCTGCTTTCACATTAAAAAGTCGTGTGGTTTCATTAGTTTCTTGAGAAGTTCAAGTGCTGCAAGTCTTAACAACAAAAATCTTTAAAAATGACAGAAAAACAGCTGAAAAATAGTGGTTCATCCAAGTATTGGTTAACACGGATAACTTTTAGGGCGTGTTCTGCTGGTTGTGAAATTTAGGACAGTTGGGTTTTTGCAGCATGGTAATTCTTGACAATTGACTCTAAAGTATGGTTGGGCTAATTCTTTCCATGAACCCATGAAACTTAGAAGTGTTTTTCAATCTAAAACATCCAACTGGTCTGAAACAAACAAATCAACAAATAACTTTTTGTCTGAGAATTTCATTTGCCTTGGCAAAACTATGCCCTCTGACAGGTCCATTTGAAAGCAACCCAAGCTTGCTGAGAAATGTGAGTTGTTCTGTGTAAATTAATGTGCAGCCCCACAGCATTTAAGAGAAATAGTGCCAGAAGACATCAGATCTTTCTCAATACTGTAGTGGCAATCTAATAATTTGTTAGGAAAGTTCCAAAACATATTAGTTGGGAAGTCTTATTGAGGGGAAAAAAATTAAGTACCCATTACTGTGTTCCATGAGCCAGAATTATCCATTATCATGCCTAAAAGTCAAAATCTGTTTAATTTACACTGACTGAAGTTGGCCCAGCATACTGAAATTTCAACACCTCAGAAATGTAAAATGCTCCTAAACACATCCCCATATATAGTGGAAATTTGTAACTGCCATGGATCTGATACCTCACTTTTATTGCACTTTGAGATGGTTTCTGATCTGACATGGATGTAGTCGTAGGAGTCACTTTGGCTTAATGCAAATGAGACTGTGACCAGGAATCACAAATGGGCCAACAGCAAAGGGGGAATGAAAAGCAGCAGGCTGGAGTAGACTGGTTAAGAAGGCTGGAAAGTGGATCCATCATCTGTAGGAACAAAATGGTTTTAAGGTGCCCTGGAGAATTGGTAAATATTCCTGCATCTGCCATATGGGCTACATGGCCATGGACACATAATCCTGTCAGATCCCATCCAAGATCATATCCAAAACAAAGCAAATGGATTGTTCCCTGAGATTTTGCACACTTTCTCTCATATAAGCCCAATGACTTACCCTTGAAGGAAATTAGGTGTGGGTTTGGGGACTGACTTAAATTTAAATGTCTGCTTGTACTGCCAGTTTGAAGTAATTTAATTCAAACTAGATGGTGTGATGCATCCAAGTCCTTTCTCGGCATAACCAGTGCTATAGATATAGCCATCAGTGCTGCAAAATTACACTGCAGTGCTAGAAAAACCAATTCATGATCATTTACTGTTTAGTGTAAACATCATGCCATGGTATCTGACCATGGGATGGAATGCTAAATGTTGTTGCTCAGAGCCTGTGGGCCACATCATGCTGAGCACTGCCTAGCTATATTATACTATACTCTATGTAGCATATAAGGAATTTAGGAAGACTTAGGGTTTCCAAAGTGGGCACTTGGAATTACTGAAAACATTTTACCTTGCATGTCTCTGCTGTAGTTTCCTGTCTTATAAGAGGTGTAGTAATACCTGTGTGTTTGAAACCTCCCTAAAAATTAATGCATGAATGCTTAGGAAGGGCTTGAAATACAATGGGGAAGATCATAAAAAGCTGATGAGAAATTAGCAGCTCATTCCTGTCAAGCAGGAATTGCAGAGTACCTATTAAATAAAGGATCAACTCACATGTTGAAAGAGGGGGTAAAAAGTAGAGGTTAATGTCTCATTTTGTGATTGCCCTCAACTGTCGTGTTGGGGGGAGAGGAAAGGCATTGAAAAGAGTAAAGGCTGTAGGTATGAGCAGTTCATCTACCCTGTGCACCAATTCCACAGAGCCATTGCTGGTGGCAGCATCTTCCCCTCATTTCCATGTTCCCTAGGATCAAACAGAACATTGCTTGGAGGCCACCCAAGCCCAGGGGAGATGAGCAGCTGAGTCCACAGTGAATCCCTGCCCCTTTGTGCAAAAGGATGAGGTAAAAAGAAAAGCCGTGACAACTGTTGTGCCAGTTGGCATGGCCCCTGCCTCACACACTGCCAGGGCATTCCAACAGCTGGGCAGGAGCCAGGCTGCTCCCCCATCTCCTGCCCAGCAGCCCCACCTCTGCAAGAAATCTGCTTCTCTCCTGATGTGATCTACTGTCAAGTGCAGATTAAGTGTGCAATGTGTCTGGGCAGGAGAAAAGCCACAGTACGTGGTCTTTCCTTGCCATGGGAAGAAGGCACGTGCCTTCTCTTGTGTGAGGTTTAGCTCTGTTGGCATAATGTATTGGAATGATAGACTTTCCAATTTCTTTTATTTTGATATTTTAGCTTAAATTTTTATATGCAAATGCCTTTAAAGGTAACATGGTTGCTCATTCACAAGTATAAATTAAATTATGGAAGGAATAGTAGAAAAAGTTTTTAAAGCAGCAGATATTCTATTTCCCACTGGGTTGTTATTACTAAACACTGTAATGTCTGTATTCTTTCCTCTTTGCTACAACAGATTGGATTTATAAATACTCCCACTGTCTTTGATTATAGTTAGATTATGGTGCTGATTAGATGAATTTGGCAGACACATAACAGTAAGCAAAGTACAATCTGAGCAATAAACCTGATAGCAGCATTTAATTTCAAAGATGTTTTTTACTAAAATTAGTAAATTAAAGTTACGAAACATACATGGATACATGGGCTGTGTAATTCGAACCATATTGGCAATAGGCAAAGGAATAATTTGTTGTAGATAACTAATAACATTACAAATTGAATTTATGTAGATGATGGAGAGAGAGGCTCAGAAGTATTTCTAAGAAATAATTTATTATTCATCTCAGATTACACATGGAGAAACTGAGGCATAAACTGCAGCATGAAATGTACCTGACCATCACTTGAAGAATCCAGCCGTTATAAAAGACCATGAACCCTAAGAAGTTTGATCTTTTGCCTGCTACTTTCAGCCTTATGTCCAGCGTTCAAAGCAGGTCACGTTATTAAATTGTCAATTGAACACCTTGAGGTAAAATCCCTATAAAACGGTTGGATTATTTCATTCTGTTGCTATGAATATTTCTCCATTCTAAGGTTTATTTTAATAGAGCATTTTTGGTAAGGGGTTTATCACTCTTATTACAGTGAAGGGGTCAAATTCTGACCTCAGTTTTATCGGGATGTCGATACAGTGAACTTTTGTTGGATCAGTCCTACCATTCCCAAAATTAGCATTGGGTTTGCACAGCATGAGTGAAGAAGGAAGCTCTCTTGTGATCAAATCCTCTGCCATTAAAAGCTTTAGACATTTCATACCAACTGAGATAAGAATCTCAGGTCTGTCCATTTTGCAGTTTGATGAGTCTTTGCTTGATCCTGGAAGGGACGTGCTGATACTGCCTTAGGCTGTGATTCTGTCTGCAGCAGCAATCTACTGCAAGAAAAAGACTTTGGTTAGTGTAACAATACAAAACAAGTTCTTTTGACATGATACTGGTGTTTTGTCTTAGCTATCTGGGAAACCCTTAGTGGAGAGCTGGTGTAACAAACATGAGACAAACAGAAACACCATGGTGGGAAGGTAATTCAGTGGAAGTAAAAAGGTGTCTTCAATTTGTCATCAAAACAGATTGTACACACAGCGAAGAGGAGCTGAAGGGGACAGGGTGTCAATCTTTCAGGACTGTTATCAGCCAGTGTTACACAGACTGCTGAAATTCTTTTTCTGCTTCATATCTGTCCTACAAGGAGCGACTTCAAAACTAAGGAGGTGGTTGGGTAGCTGATGACATCTTTCTTATGTTTTGCTTTCCATTTCAGGTTTAGTATTTGGAAAGCCTGCAAGAGCTTGTGAAGGCCAATTTAATTTAGAATAAAAATAATTTTGCATCCAAATCAGGTCTTAACTTCATATTTGAGATATTTTAGAAATAGCTGTTGGAAATACTAATATGTATGATTATTAAAGTGAATGGAAGCTACAAAAATCATACCAGGCATTAAACATTTGTGCACCAGTTTGCATTTGCAGTTTATCTGATCTAGATATGGATTGCTATGATGATGACTGAAGTAGGACCTTCCAAAACTGTAAGTGTTCCAGATCTCTCAGTAAAGACTCGGCTTGTATCAGATTCACATGCTTTGTAGATTTGGCATGCAACACACATCAACCTAGACTGAATTTGTCTGATAAAATCTCCCTTTTTGACAATAATACACTTGCATGGTGCAAGTTCAAACAGAAGAAAACTCAAAAGAGCTCAGCTGTGGTGAAGTCCCCTTTTATGCTGTCATTGTCTTAAGGAGAAATTCAGCCTTTAATTCCAGCAAGACTGAGTACAGACCTCCAGCATCAAAATGTAGAGATTCAATATCACATCTGCTGTGAGCATTATTTTCATATGAGAAAAAATATATCAGCATTTTCTTATCAGTAACTGGAAATTTTATTATACAGAAATGTCTAACTCTTTCTCAGATGTTTAATAATTAAGTGGAGCTGTGCTAACCTGGAATGTAAGCAAAATGTGCATTTCTTGGAGCATGAGCCAGAGCCTGTTAAAGCAATTGGGAATGTTCCTGTTTATGTAAGTGGGCTTTGGATCAGAGCCTGCACAATTACCTGAGAAGCAATTTGCTACCTGTTTTTTTTCTGTACCCTGAAAAGACTGTTAAAAATGCAGCTTGTGCTGTGCTCAGCTGACTGCCTGAGTGTACTGAAGGGATGCTTGAAAGCACTACAGATTTGAGTTCAGGGCCCATTTCTTCAATCTTTATTTTAATTTTAAAAGAATGAGAACTATGTTTTGGGAGGAGTAGACACTACTTTGAGTGCTCAAAATGCCATCTGATGGGATTAGACCTCTATGATGTGCACTACCATAAAAGTGATCATTAATGTCTGAGATGATTCTCGATTACAAAGGCCTTAAAGTTCACGTTCTTAAATCACTTTTTAAAGTTGCAGTTTATAAACTGTTAGAGTATCCTGATACAGTTGCTCTAACTGGCACTTCGGAAGAGCATCAGTTAGCTCATTTTCTGTGACACCTTTACATAACCTTTAACTCATACTCTCCTTGGGTACCACATATTTCACAAATGCTTCCCTGAAAAGAATGTGTTAGTTAGAATAGCAAGGCTGTGTGCAAAATGTTGCTGTACTCCAAGATACTTATAGTTTTAAGATCTCTCAATGTGGACCTAAAACGCATGTGCAGAATCCTCAGACTAAGAGTTAGTTTTAGTGTCATATCATTGGTTTGATAGTCAGAGCAGCTTCCTCTTGATCAGTGGGAGAGGGATTCACATTTGACTTTGAAAATAAAATTTATCCCAATCAAAAATGTACAGACAAAACTTGTGACCCAGGCAGTTTGAAAATGCTTCGTGTGTTACTGTTTTTCCTGTCCTTGTAGTCTTTCAGCAAAGGTTATTGTGACAAAATTGGTGAGATGCTCTTGTTTTATCCTAAAAAGCAGGAGCCCCTCAAACCTTTAGAACTTTTGCTTCCTTTGAGCCTCTTAGCAGTGTTCAATTTAGCTATTGCACTACTTCTACCAAGTATTATTGTACATGCATCAGATGATTCTCATAACAATTCAAAAGACCAAATTAATTCTTAATTAATTCAAAGAATCTGCCAAGGACAAAAAATATATTTTAGCACTGATTATTTCTTCTTTCCTGCTACTATATTTAGAGTCTGTTGTTAGGCAGAACCCTTGTGTGGACCATTGGCCAGGTCAGAGTTTGGAAGTACAGTTTTTTATTAAAACTTGTTTTATTGGGAGGCTTATTTGAGGGGGGTGGGGGAAAGGAAGCATATCATCACTTTGATCTCTTATTAATAAATTAAATACCAAATATTGAAATAGATATTAGGCTGAACTTTATCACACATTGGATCCTACAAAGTGAGAAGTCTTTTAAGTACTTTTTTATCTAAGGAATATGAAAATCTAAATGTTCACCTCATTTGGAGCTATTAGCAATGGAGGAAGACAGTCCCAGTCATAGAGTAAAGTGAAGACAGATTATATACATATATAAATTGTGCTCTCCACAGAGTTTTACTCTGGGGATTTCAGGTGGCAGTGTGTATTTTTTGATAGCTTTTACCATGTAAAAGTTTTACTGTACTGGTGCAGTTGTGTTAGTCTATTACCTTGAGTCACAATTAATGTTTTATATCCATATTCAAGGGAGAAACTGGCAACCATGAAGCCAGAATGCAATCCAGAAAGAGCAGGCACATTGTCAAGTTTTCACTGAAAACTAAACCCTTGTCTGGCTGCATCCCTTCCACTGTATTGCTCTTGATCTAATGTGGTGCCATTGTGCTCTAGGGAATACCAGATTCAAATTTACTAAGAGAAGGTTTTGTTGTTGAGTTACTGAGCTCTTGTGAAATCTCTGGCCATTCATGGTTATCCTAATGCATGTCTACAATGACTCACATTAAAATAAAACTTTCAGTCAAGTGCTGTGCACAATCTCCTTTAGGATAGTGTTTTGTTTTAATGGTTTGACTCTCAAGAACTCAGATTAACTACTCTCACACACGTTCAGGGGGAAGTTCCCATTGACTTCAAGGAAAACTCCACAAAGTTTGTGCACTTTTTGAGAGCTCTGCATGAAATCCAGCACATCGTTCTAATGTTATTTTTGAAATCTGAAGTTTTTCAAATGAACTATAACATTTCCAGTGCAAAAAAATGTTGGTGGCTCTTATTTTGAAAGTAATGGGAAGTAGGGAAAAAGATGGATTAGTGCATGTTATATAGGCCAGCGCAGTGAAAATACAGTATGTCTGAAAATATTTGGTGCTTGCAGAGTAATTATTTAATATTTAGGATCTCGCAAAGAAAGCAAAATGCTTTTGGCCTTTCTTTGAAATCATCTGACTGATTTGCATTGATGTCATGATAATATACTTCAAAGGCTGGTGCCTGTGGAAAGTCCAAGGACACACACCTTGTGACTCTCCTGCATGTTGCTGGAGGCTATTCCAGTTGTTCCCATTGTGATGTGGGGAGTCTTCTACTCAATTTATTTTTAACTACTAATCTCCAAAGAATTTTGTTTGCATCTGTTTATTAAATTGCAAACTCAGCTGTGAAAATGGTTTTTATGGTGTCATTTTATTACAGTTCCATCTACAATTGGAGCTGAGCACAAACATGATAAATATTTTTCTTTGTGGAGGCTCACATTGTTGGAGGGCCATTGAAATAACATGAAACTGGAATTGTTTGTTTATGAGATCAGATTCATTCATTACTTTGGTGAGGAGCTGTGAAATGTAAATCTCACATTCCACTGGACAATAACAGCACCAGCTTGAACTCATTTAGAGGTGTGATATTGCATTCAAAGGACGGCTGTTAATTTTATTGGCCAAATTTTGGAATTGGGGTAGCATTGGTATTCAAGAAGGCTTCTGAATTGCTTTATTTCTAGGCCATTTTTCTTATATTTGGGAAGGAGAAATGGTTGGTTCCTACTTTATTGAAAAGTATTCTAATTTGAAAAAATCTCATTTTGTTATTCTTTGTTAGAATCCTTCTTTTACATATTTCCCCATCTTTCTGAGAAAATGTGTGTGTGCAGAGATATGAAAAAATTGATAAAATCATATTCTTTAGAATTGCTCTTTATTTTATTTTGTAGGTTTGTCCTCATGTACATTTTAATTTGGTGGAATTCAACAATTTTATCAGGGTTCTGATCAGTTAGTGACAAAAGGTTTAGTACTTTTAGCTCCTAAAACAACAGTTGAAGCCATCTGAAGTAACATTTTAGAGACATTTTTAACTTAGTGACTGAAACTTCAATGTTGTAAGGAATATTATGGAATTGAGTAAATTCTTTATGCAAGACTTTTTAAGACCAATTTATAGTATGAATGAATAAGAATAAAACAACCAAAACCTGGAAACTGATCTTGTTATTTTTTTAATGAATTTCAGCTATAATCACTCAATGAAACTAAAGACTCAGTATAAAATATTTTAAGCTTATAGTTTATTTAACAAGTGGTTGTTCAACACTTTTCTAAAATCAAGTGGTGTATTCCTGGTTTTGATTTGGCACCTAAACCACAGGTACCCAAAACCTCTGCCTAGATAAACCAAGACCTCTAATATTGTCTCTATACCTATGTGTTGCCACTTCCAAGTATTTTGTTTTATGAAGAAACAGAATAAACTTCACTTTATCCCCAGAGCTGACTTGTTAGATCTCAAAATAGGAAATGCACCAGACTAATTTTGTAACTGCTGAATTTCTTTTCCTCTGCTTTGTTACTATTTCTGACATGCTGCTCTTTGGATGTGATATGGATAAAGGAAAATCAAAGAAAAACTGCCAGCTACTACTGCCCAAGTAGCTGGTAGCAGCTTGAGTTTATCAAAGGATTTGACACAGTGCTAACCGTGATGTATTCCAGATATTAGTAATCTGGATCCTTGATTATTTGGAGAGAAGGAGAGAATTATTTAGAGAGAAGGTTGCTGCTGGATCTAACTTGTGGATCCTTATATTAAGTTGGTTTTTGTTTTGTTTTGTTTGGTTTGGTTTGGTTTATTGATTTTTTTCTCCTCTTCATGGAGGAAGAAAGAATATTTACTGAGATGTTCTTAGGGAAAAGAATGAGAGTTTGGAGTATTGAACAGTGGCATATAAAAATATCAATGATGTCACAAAAGCTCTGTCATGAAGACATTTTATTGTTGATGAATTGTATGAACCATCTGGGTACTATTCTAATGATTCAGAGGGCTCTGTATGGATGGTACAGATGCTTCTTTTGTTATTGATGTGATCTTGTAAATAGTTAAAATATTTACCAAGGCACCTCTGAGCCGAAGCTATACCATTTTATTATTTATACCTTTTCAGAGGGACAAAAATGGAGGTGTCCACTAAATGTGATGGATTAGGCTTATAAACAGCCATTATTGCCATCAAACCTCACATGTCAGCTCCCCCTTTTGTGTCTGTGCATTTCTAAGCTAACCAGTGATCCATGCATAAGATAGAAGGTTAAGAATGTGCAGAGAGAAAGGGGGTTGACTCCAAGCAAGATGTATCTTCTGCTGATTAGAAATACAGCTGTAGAAAGGGGAGAGAAAAGAGTTTTTGCAACATGACACTCCCCTTTTCATTTCACACAACTCACTGTTTAGAACCTGCAAATCACTAACTAGCAGAGTCACTTTGCTGTTTCATGTAACTTAGTGCAGCTGCCTTTTGTTTTCCCAAGATAAAAATCAGGAAATGCAAAAATTAAACAGGTCCAGAGAAGAGGAATAGCAGAGAGAATGAAAGGAAAAAGGTTGAGCAACTGACTTCGCAACTTGTTGACAGAGCAAAGTACCATTTTGTTATAATTAAGTACACTTTAAAGGCTGGGCAGAGGGGAAAGCTAACAGAGTTTATTCATTACAGTCCCTGTAAGTACCTTCAAGCTGAGAAAGGTACTATTGCTTATGCACATGCAAAAAGAGAAATTATTTCAAAACTAGTAATTTCTCTTTTAAAAATGTTTCCCTTTTCTCTGAAAATGTAGAGGTCATCATAGCTGCTTTTCCAAATGTCCATATATTTTCATGCGATTTTTTTCCTCTTTTCTTCATGAAAAATTATTTTATGCTGAAAGATTCATGAATATGAAAATACTTCAAATGGAAACTGAATACAGGGAGTTTATTAACTTGATGTGATACTGGAATATGATGTGCTGTAGTCCAATTTTTTTGAGATTTATTTCCTATTATCATTAAAATTGCTTAATATGTCAGTGTGTTACTCCTGAAAGAGGAGAACTGACTAAAAAGCACATTTGATGTTCTGGATGAACCATATAAGTGCAATCATGATGTACTTAGGCTTACTGTTATGTTATTGAAAAGCTAATTTCTCCTTTAACCAGAAACTGATGGTAGTAAAGTGTTAAGTAGTTCTTCTGCACAACAGAAAGCCATACAGTTGTATATTCATGGGCTCCAGAGGGAGGGGGGAATAAAAAAAGAAAAAAGAAAGACAATATTTGTTTTCACTGTAATATATTTCAAAACTCCAATGCCACTGCTGAAAACTTTAACAGTGAGTTTAGAAAACTATCAGTTAGAAGTAGGTGGTGAGACCAGAAGTTATGTTCCATGTCTAGAATTACATGGAATGGTCTGACATTAAACTGTGGTTTTACTTTAATTTATAAAATACTAACAAAGGCCAGTCTGGCAGTCAGCTGCATTAGTATGCTGGTGCACTGACCATCCCGTCTCTATAAGTACTGTGATCTGAATTGCACAACCAACGTGGCAAAGGTCCAGATTTCAGTTGCCACTCCCACTGGGAAAGAAAAAACAAGCTTGTACACAATTTATGTCTGCAGTTGTTTCACTGTACACATTGAAAAAAAACCTCGTCAAGAGAATGGCATTCATCCTCATTAGGGTCAAAATGTAATGTGTATCAACAGCATTCAAAAACATTTAAAAAATTGAAAAAACCTATTTTTTCTAAAACTTACCATTGCAGCAAAATGGTTGTAGAAATATGGATGCTTTTGCATGCAGTAACCCAGGCCTGCTCTTCACACTTGCTGCTATCTGGCATTTCCCACAAGAGGAAAATAACGATAAAATGACAAATGCCCAGCAAACTTGCATCTAAAGTAAAGGAATATTCTCATCTCTGACCTCATAGTTTACATAAATTTCTGCAGGCTTTGATGTAGCTCTCTGAATTATCACTTGAGAATGTGAAATGAAATTACTCAAAGCAATGAGCTTGGGAAGAATTTCAAGTCCAGTTAGTCTTAATTAATGTTTTTATTTTTCTGGGAGTTCTGCTTGGTAGCCTGTATGCATTAAACTACTTTGCTTATTTAGCTATGCTGCTTTGAATCAGGTTTAGGATGCACTCAGATTGCAAAAGTCACAACTGTGCTTTTGTGTATTGTGCTGTATTGCTAGTAAAGCTTTAACTTTACTCTGTACTCCTTCTGTTTATGTAAAACATGTAAAGATGTTCTTGAATACCCTTTGGAAGAGCCCAGGTCTTGTGGTGAATGCCTGCAGGTCGTTCTGAGACAGAGAAATTCTGCCTGAATGTATTTTTAGGTCATGAGAAACTGTCAGATTTTTAGCCTTTTTAATTTAAAGAACTGAGAGATACATTCAAGTTCTATGTGATAATTGTTTTTATTAACATCTCCTAATGTTGAGACTGTTCAATTATAAATAAAAATGGTAATGCAAAGCAAAAATCTAGGAATGTGCATTGCCATTGTATTTTCATTTTTGACTGTGTCTTGTGAATAAAGTGGGGGGTTGTTTGGGAGTTTTTTCATCAAGCAGAAGGCATACATCACTGCACTGATTTGTGGCTCAGCTCTCTTTGAGAGCTTGAAAAACGCTAAAACAAATCCTTCACCATTGTCTCTTTATGGCCTACAGAGCAAATGTTGGGGTTTTCAGTGTCTTAGACCTCCCATTAGCTGGGCAGAATCTGGAATTCTTCTTGGTTATGATTCAGTGATCATACAGACAAAGTGTAGGTTTAATTGAAAAGAGCATTTTATATACTTCTCAGCCTTTATGCTGTTACTGATGAATTCTGAATCTATGAAGGGGAAGAGGAAAGAGGTTTTTTAAAAAGAAGCCGAAATCCAGACTTTCTTGTAGGTACCAGTGACTAAGAACTCATGCAGACAAAAGCTAGTTAAAACTGACTTGAGATAGGCATTCTTCTGCAATGACTCATCTTCCTTAACAATAATGGAAATGTAGCCCCTGTTTATGAGATAGCTGAAGTGCAAATAGTAGTGTCCATGAAGCTGAGGTTAATTACAGGAAGGACTTTCATGATAATTGCTAATAAACAACACTTGTCCTCCTTTGAGTCTGTATTATTGTCTGCAGATGAAGTAGGCTTCTGCAATTTGAATAGAATTTTGAACATTTGCTCAGGAGGTATAGGCAGTAAGAGGCAGGAATGAATAATAAAAGTCAGCCATAAAAGGGTAGGAGGCTGACCACATCTGACATTTTCTCTCTTATAAAATGTAGAATTCCGAGCGGGTTAGTGAATTCCCACAGATCGTCACTGTCTCAGCATGTAATGTGGTATGACCAAAAAGAAACAAGCCCCTGCATCCATTCTGAGCCTGAATCTGAAAACTAGGCAGTCTGGGAGTGATCTGCAAAGGGACAGTAAAATATTCTTTTAAAGGCTTCTAGTACTCTGGGGTGTCTAGAAAGCTGATTTCTGCTTTAAAGGGTGTGTTCTGTGAGAGATTAAAATGGATTATAAATCCCCATAGAAGTGAAATCATAGCAATTAGGCTTGGAAACCTACCATTAGTATTATTTTAAACTGTGAAGAAAGCAATTACGGAAGCATTTTCAGAGTTTAAGTTTGTGATACTAATTTTATCAAGGAGCTAAGACTGAACCCCCTCTCTCCTGTGTGTCATTCTTCTTAAATTCCTATAAATGTGCTATAAATTCAGCTCCTTTCACAAGAAATGCCCACAAAGGTCTGTGCTGGGAAGGTGCAGAAGGTGACCAGGTCTTAGTCTGTGCTCTTTACAATGCCACATAAGTATCTTTATCTTATCTATATTTGTTAAATCAATTAAAAGAACATATGGAAGTTAATCCATGGCTGACTTACTTCTGTGCTGTGACACAGTATGAACACATGGGATTTCTTGTCCGTGTAGAAAGCACAAAGTGGCTCCTTGGTAAACGTCAGCGGGTCGGACTTGTGGTTGTGTAGAAAACAAGTCTCCATTGTCTTTGATAAAATTCTTCAACATTTTTTTAGGTGGTTAATGATTTAAATTCCTTTTTACCACAAGTATTGCAACAGTGAAAAATGGTGTGCAGCATTTTTGAGAGATACAGGGTTCAGCTGGCTTAGTGACAGAACTGTTGGAAGCTGTTTGAATGTTTCAGTAATTGAAAAATATAGATTTGGTAATCCAAAATTAATAATCCATAATTATTATTATCAGCCTATGTATGTTGCATTACCTTAAAAAATTTGAAAATTCAGGTTACTTTTATTAAGTGTATACTTTTACCTCGAAGGAGTTGTCATGGGCTGGAGATATGGGACCCTCTCCTACTTAAATAAACATTTACTGGAGCAGGCACTAAAAACTGCAAGAGGTGGAGCTATACACTGCATGCAGATAATTAGGACTTACCCAGCTTCTGGGGGATTCAGGCACGTGTTCTCCAAGGAAGAAGGGCAAAAAAGAATTAGGAGAGATGAGAACTTTCTTTTTGCCATTTTTGTGGATGCACTTTATCTTGTCCCTTGTTTTCCTTAGAAGCATCTCAAAATGAAATGCTTTGCTTGATCTTAAATATAGGATTTAATGTCAAATGTTATCATCTTTTGTGATTGCAAAAATTTTGTTTGATCTAGTAATTCTGTGTGAGTTCAGTGGATCCCTCAAGGTTTTTTATGGCCTGATTTTCATAGTAATGGTAAAGTTATAAATGAACTCTTATGAAAATATGAGTCAATGCAGGCACCTCTGTCAGTAGGCATCAAGATTGGTGAGTGCTTTGTGGCGCAGCACATTCCTAAAATCCAGCTGCAGACAGAGGTTTTGCTGCAAGCTGTAGATCTAGTAGCCCAAAGAACAGAAATCGTAGATGTTTTTATGAAGGAATGAGGTAATTGGTGGGGAAAACCAGGGCCATGTATGCAGTAAAGTACACAGGACACAGTATTCTTGGTGTGGATGCATGGTCAGCTAACAGAGGACAGGGAGCCTGACTTTATCTACAATAAATTCAGAAACTGGCTGAAGTTTGGGAATCATCCTCTAGGTTCCCACAGAGATGCTTTCCAGGGAGGGTGGGTATTGAATAGAAGACAGTGTCAGAGAAGGAAAAGTTTTCTGCCTTTCCTCTGCCTGTCCCTCTCCTGGCACTGCTTGGACACCCCTTGTCAGGGGCTGCAGCTGCCAGGGCCGGGGCACCGCACACACAGAGAGAGTCTCCACATATTGTACAGTGCAATTATCACTGTAATTGTGACCTGCCCTGCAACAGGCTTCCAATTGTCAAATCTTATAAATTAGTGAAGGTATCCCTCATCCTAAGGACTAAGTGTAGCCTTCATTGTTTCAGATTTTGTAATAATATTTAATTGGCCTGTAATATGCAACATTTCGGCTTCCTAAGACATCAAGAAGTTTCAGCGTGTTCTGCCTAAACACATATTAAAAGCAATTTGAAAAATTAGATTTAGGCAATTGCCTAGAGATGCAGTCTTTTAACATGCAAAAAATCACTATGCCCAAAAGATCATGAATAATGTAAAAATACTAATTTTTATGATAGCTGCCTTAAAAATATTCTAATATTTTCTCAGGTTTTTAAAATGAAAACTGTCTTTATTAAATTTACTTTAAATAGCTATTTTAATGAAATTATTCCTACTTGATAGAAATAAAATGAACTTCATAGAGTTTTGCAAGTGAAGCAGTTGGAGGTGTCAGCAGAAAACCTGGAAAACCAGATGTTTGTGAAGCTGCTGCTCACAGCTTTCTGCATGTGTCTGCAGAGCATGTCAGAGTCCTGAGCAGGCAGTTCTAATGGAGTTTCAGACAATAAATATTTTTATTCCTTTAAATAGGTGTATAATCATCTTGTTAACATGGTTTTACTTAAGATAAATGGGGAGTGGGCAGAACAGAAGGGTAATTAATAGTGACCTTGGAGGAAAAGCTTCAGTTTGTCTTTGCCCCACTGCACTTGTCTCACGCAGGCAGCAGAGCACTGGTTTCATAAAAGTTATGTGCCTGAAGCATTCACACACAGTTTTTTTCCTAAATCACATTTCTCAGAGCGTAAATCTGGGCAGAACTTGAATGTAAAATTTCCTGGTATGTTTTATGGTGCAAACACAGAATTGTCTGCTCCAATAATACAACCCCCCATTTTTTTAATCTCTTTTGAATGGAGTGAATTGTTTGCTACCTGAATAATGCAACAGAAGGACCAAACTTAACTCCTCTCTCACCAGAAAATTTGTTGCTGTGAAGTTTTCATATTGCATTTGACTGCCAGAGAAATTGTTTTGGGAGCTGCTCTTTCCTTTTATATTCGTAGCATACATCGTTATAGAGACAAAAATATTGTGTTAGGCACACACACTTGAGAAAGCCCAGTTCCCACCAGATCCATAGCAACTGTTCCATTATCATTGATTTTAAATGGGCAGTATACCCAGCCCACATGTCTTGGATGGAAATCCTGGAGGTACTGTTTCAAAAAGGAATTAAAAGTGAATTGGAACCATTAACAAAAACACTGAGTTCATAATTTAAGCAAATGCATAACTTGGGTAAAGCAAAATTACAGGCAAGATCAAGGTGAAACATTTCAATATAATTAAATTGAAATAGTGTCATAAATATCGATTTTACTTTACAATTTTATCAATAGTTTTCTAAAAACGTTATATTGATAAAACCTTGGATTCTGTGATATTTTAAATAATTATGACAAAGATCAGAATTATGATGCTAGCTTGCATCTTTCTTTCTTACACTGCTTTGCATCTCTTTTTTCGCCTTTCTGTGACTGAGTTCCTATATTTACCAAAAAGTTTGGGTAGCATAAAAGAGCCCAGCTCCTCCCACCCAGGCTTTTTGGTAAAGGATCTCACTAGAAAAAGTTGTAGTTGGCAAGTCATTTATTAGCATATTGTAATCCTGTTCCCCATACATATGTCCTAAAGGATTTTTTTTTTAATAAAGATTCTGAAAGTACTTGAAACCCCTGTGATTAAATAATACATCTACTTGTTTTTCTCAGTGGGCATTGTCTGGATCATGGCAATGCAGTCTAAAGATGCTGCTTCTACCAATGCCACTGTGCTGATGAAATATTATTTTCTGTACTCAATAGCTGAAGCTGAGCAATGGGAATCTTGGAACCCAGCGTCTGATTTCTTCATTCAGGTTTTCAGAAACATTTTCCTATCTCTGTTATGAGCATCTCTTCATACATGACCATCACAATGTGCTTAAATATCCAGGAAAGGAAGGAATAAACATATTTAAAGGAACACCAAAAACATGTACACAGCAGTTAGAGGAAGGCACAGATGTAAACACATTTGTTTTTCCAAGCATTTATTACATACATGTTGTCTTCGTTGTACTCTGATCCCTTCTTATTTCTCTATCACGCCCTTGTACTTTCACTTCTAAATGCCTTTGATTGCTCACAGCCTTCCTGTTTTCCTAATTCTTCCTTCACTACTGGTTTTATAACTTCTAATAGTCACATATTTTCTTTTATGTAGGCGCCTGGTTTCGTTCCTTTTTTTCTACTAATTATTGCTTTCGTTATTATTAAGAGAGGTATGAAAAGGTAAAAAAAATGTTCACAGGGATATTTGCTTCTGCTTAGCAAATGAATATCCTTCTATATTTGTAACCTCCCTCTGTGACCTTTCAGAAAAATTAGGATATGTCTATTAATGTAAAGCCTCATTGAACTGAAGGGTAAAGAAATCTTGCTCAAAGCAAAATAGGTGAGACTGAGGTGTGCAGAAAGTGAATGAAATTTGGAAATGTTTTCTGCACCTACCTAAGCACAATATGCTATGTCCAGTAGAACAAAACCTTGTGCAGTCACTAAGGCAAGTTTTTTTCTGCTATTTCTTCTGTTTAAATTAACTGCTTTTAATAAACTACAGAAAGTAGTTCTAATGTTGGTTATTAGTTGAGAGTCTTTCTAAATTTAAAGAATGGCATGAGATCTGGATAAATTATCAGTGCTTTGGTTTCCCCCCTGACATGTCATCTGTGTGGTCTTCAGGCCAAAGAGTTCTTTGTTTGTTCAATCCATGCCTGAAGTGGTGGGATGTTGCTTATTTACCGAAATGCAAACAACAAAAATAACATAAACGACCAAAAGATCAGAATAGATCTGTTTAGTTTCACATGCTTGAGCATAACGGGGATTGAGGACAGCAGAATGGTGTGGAAGGGGAATTTCCCAAGTTTCAGTCCTGTGCTGGTCATTGCTTTCTTTGATGGCCCAAATGACATTAGAAAGCAACCTGAGTGAAGCCCCAGGTAGGAGGATGCTGGGCAGGGGTCCACGTGGGCCTGCAGTTTAACAAAGGGCTCTCTGCCAATTTACACTTTGGGGATTTTGCATGTATTTATGACACAACACTGTTCAAATACAATTTCTCCCTGTTTTTTTCATGAGTTTATAACCTTTGGCATTGTTAAAGAGGATTAATGAGAATTTTGTTCAGTAAGTCATGAGATAGTTTTATTTGCATTATAAGATTTCAAAGAATTCATATATTTAAACCTAAAACCCACAGTTTTCTTTCATAATCTGGGGTGTTCTTGTCATACATTTGCTGATGCCTTAGAAATAATTGCCTTAGAGTTTTTAGAGTTTAGTGATAATTCTTGAGATCTCTGAGAGATGAAAGGGCACATCTAAACTTTCTCATGGGTGGCTGTATGTTTTTTTAAAGACCAGTCTTAGCTATTCTCTTCAGTGTTATTTCTTTAGTCTTAGACTGACTCAATCTTCAGGTGTAGCTTTTCTGTGCTTCTTTAAAATAAAATAAATTTTAAAAGAAAAAAAATAGTTCAGTCCATACTTAGCTTTGTTGGCCTCTTTCTGAGCTGCTTAATGGACAACTGGTTTGTTTTATTTATCTGACAGGGTTTCTTCATATTGTCTCAGGTTATCAGCACTCTTGCAGATCATATTGCAGCTTGTGCTCGGATTTGACCCTCGCTAGGGTTCACTTTAAATCAGATCCTTATCATTAATGCAGTGATAAATAGAGATGCTTTGGAAGCAGTATACAGATTATTTATTTAGTGCCTCTCTGTATCATGTTTTATACAACCAGGGATCAATGTCAGACCTTTATGGATATAGCTTAGGTTGCATTCAGTAACTACAAACTAAAGCCCTTTAAATAATGTTAACTTAATAGCTGACATTTTTATGAAATAAGTCTGCTAGGGGGAAATGTAATATTGCTCTACAGTGAGGAAGATTTTGATTTTTAGTTGCATCCCAAACCTAAAGGGATGTTTTTAGTTTAACAACTGCCTTGAAGTCCCCATTAAAAAAATAAATAAATAAAGAGACAAATGCTTTTAAGGAGGAAAAAAAAATAAAAAGTGTGCTCTACCACAGGTGTGACCTGAGGTTATTGCTTTTGTAGTGATACTTTTTGTGAGGCTTTAAATAAATTTTCCCCTTGTAACTCTTGATGGTTCTTTTATGTCATAACTGATTTTCTTTTTTGTCAGATAAATTCAGGCTGAATTAAAACATACTGTCCTACACTCAGTCATAGTCTTATAACTTTATACAGTACTTCTCAAGTGTCATTCTTGCTCTGGAAAAAGGCAGATTGTGTGTGTTTCCTGTCTTGGTTACATTTCCAGTGATTTTAATGTCTCCTTTTAGAGCACATAACATGCTCAGTCAGAATGAAGAAAACAAATTTTTCTATTAGAATTTCTGTGCAGCAAGCAAATTAAACTACAGCTAGGTTACTGAAATAACTCATTTAAGACTTTGTATTTTTGCAGACCATTTTAACAGAAGGCTTTTTAAGCAATTTAATGGCACCTAAATAGAAAAGATGTTCCCGGTCAAAAAAGTGTTTTAGCACAAATTTAAATTTTAGCAAAAGTCAGATAATTAGATTTGAAGATATATAATGAATAAAATTGGTTTTAGGTTTGTGTATAGATACCAAGATCTCAGGAGTTATTCTGGATCCATTTTAGCCCTTACAGTAAAATTTCAAGTGTCTTCTTGACTGTTTTCTTCCTGTTCTTAGCATATTTTTTCCTACTTGGAAATAAAATCTTCATAGATGGGTTATTGGATTCAATTAAAAATCACTCTTGAAAAAAAATAAAAACAAATAAAAAAAATTTTCAGCACTGTGGAATGGTTTTGAGATTTGCAACTTTTACATTACATTCCCCTACATGGTCTGTTACTGTAGAAATATGTTCTAGAATGTATTAAGCGTTTGAGGTTCAGCACATTCAAGAAGAGAAGCTATGGGAATCTTGTTACCTTTTCTGTTTCTTCCACTTATAACTGCAGTCCAAAATGGGAATTTTATGGCTAAGACGGAGAGAAAACCAAAACTGAAACAAAATTCAAGTCCTTCAGGACTTTGATTGATCTACAAGGCATTCCATCATGCTGTCTTTATCTTGGGAAGGATAAAGTGATGCTTTTCAAATGGATCCAAGGAAGTGTAGGAATATATTACAATATAAGTTTTAAAATTGCTGAAACACATATTTTTATAAATGAACAATTCACACCTGAAGTTGTGCTGATCCATTCAAATATTCAGGATTTAGCTGATATACTCTATTCCCCGTAAACAGAGAAAACAGGAGGTACATGATTGATAAGGAAATTTAAATAGAATGCATTCTTCCTAAGCTAAGTATTAATTCATTTAGCTGGAAGCCATCCAAAAGAAGCAGCTGTCATCTCGGTTAAGTTTGTTCATATACTGTAAACTGTATTGTTCCATGTTTGTGGATGATCTTAGTGGCTCACTTAGATGGATTCAGAAAAATATGACTGAAATTACTGCTTTATGCATTTCCTTGTTATGTGAAATTTCCCAGTCTTGTAAACTGGGGAGCCTGGGGAGTGATTTGGTGATTTTGGTTGGTTGGTGATTTGAAATCTTTATTTATAACTTTGGTTTCAGGAGGTACTCTCTTGCTTCTTCCCATCCATACTGGCCACTCTAATAAAAGGTATTAATTAATTCACTGGTTTCATCTGGTTTACAACCTTCAATATTATGATTGAAACAACGCTGAAACACTTATTTCATGTCATCCGTGGTTCAATGTTATGTCTGTCTTCATAAGTATGCACATAAGCTAAGAATTACTCCAGTGATTGATAATCCAAATTTCAAATAGTGTCTTGTATAAATGTCACTTCCAGGTCAGCATTAATAAAGCAAGTACCTATGTGGAGGTACTCATGCTTGTCCCTGCTGCTGCCTTCAGTACATGCTTGAGAAAACCGTGCATGAAGGGGCTTTAGATGGATATTTAACTGCATTATCTGTGCTTGTTGACGTGCTAATTGGCCTTAATGGATCCTGACAAACACTAAGTTAATGATAACTGAGTGCAACAGATGGATAATAATGGAGTCTAAAAACTGAAACCCAGATTTTCTCAGTAAAGGCTGGATTTACTATACAGTAGGCTGTTTCTGCTACAGCACATTTTCAGATGAAATGCTACTTTTTGCAAAAGTGCACTGTTCACTTTCTCTACCATATTTTCCCCATTTGGGGTGTGAAAGGGTTCTAAGCTTTGCATGAGGCAAGATATTTCAAAATTAAGGGGAGGGCATATTATCAGGCAAGGATCTGGTGAACATTTTGGTTTTGAGTATATTTCCTGTGAATATTTGAGAAAGACAAGGTTGCACAAAGAGCTTATTATGCTGTGTTAATTCAATTCTTGCACAGTGAAATGAGAGAACATCCTTAGACTTTCTTCTTGCCAATCACCAGGAGTTTGTGATACTGCTGCAATATTAAGCAGTGGGAGGTACAATGCCACCATGCAGCATAGGCCTGTCTTTAAGATGAAAGATGTCTTGATGGGCTTTAAAACCCACTTTAAAGAGGATGATGTATTTAAATCTGGATGCAAGGGGGAAGGGCAAGAACTTTCCTGAATGACAGTTATTGATATTCTCTCAGTGTTTTTAGTGATTATTTTTACTCACGCATCCTTGTGAGAATGTTAATATTGTTCTGTTGGCTTGGAACTGAAATACCTATAAATCCCAATTTAAAGGAAAATTTCTAAACAGGAAAATCCAGAAACACAAGCATTTTAATTCATATTGAATATGCTGTGTAGCAAGTTGCTAAGTGCTGAAACACTCCACAAATTCGTCTTATGAGCTTTTATTATATTGGGATAGAAATTAAGTGCCAAAACTTCATGTTTAAATAGAATTAGGGATTTGACAGTGCAGCCAGGCCATTCCACATTATCCTACTTGCTGGCCCATAGCATTTCCATCAGACTGTGTAAGACCCGAGCACCCAGTAGCTGTTTGAGGAGATTTAATATTGCTCTGCAGCTGTCTGTGTAAAGAGTATGTGTCCTGCTAAAAAATATATGCCACCTTTTCAGATTATGCTGCTTGGATTACAGCTATTCAGATTCAGTCAGCAGCTAGGAGGAGGAGAGGTAGGCACCATGAGCCCTGGAAGTAGTGGAGAAATGGGGTTTAACAGTACTGGAAGCCCTGCTTAAGGCAGAAACCAACTGACAGGGTTTGCAGCCCATGAGTGGCTCCAGCTCGATTAAAAGTCTTGAATCTCTTGTCATTTCTACTGGCATTGGTACTTATTTAAAATGTCAATATAAAAGGTTGGTGAAGATTAAAGATAACAGAATATAGAATCTGTAGAGGATGTCTGTCGACAGGTCTGCAGAAATTTTAGAGCACTTATCCAGTGTGCTAAATTAAACCCAGTGTATTTCTCATCCATTATCTTCTGTCTGACCAGAGGCTTCAGAAGTAGGTGAATGAAATGCACAAGCCCTCTTACATCATGACAGTGCCATAATCTCCATATGGAAAAAGGAAAATCTTTCCTAAACCCTAAAAGCCAGTTAGATTCTACCTTGATGATTATCTGATGACCCAGATCTTAAATTCTCAGCTTGCACCATATGAATTCCAAGCAGGTCTTTCAGCTTTAGGTGACTCTTGGGCATACTTACAACATTGTGTCTGGGGTTTTTCAGCATCTCTGATACATTTTCTGGTTCCTAGTCCCTAACGTAATCTCGTCTGGAAATGGGATCTGCAAATTCAGCTTCCCAAGGCAGCCAGAATTTGGTCCTGTGTGTGACATTCCTGCACAATTCACACATGCATGGTGTATTTGGCTGGTGTCAGCTGTGAGCACACTGATTTATACTTTATCTCCTGCCCTGGAAGAGTGGGTAAGAAATAGACTCAACCTTAGCAAATGCATTCCTAAGAGCAGTTGCCTAATCACTAACCCACACAAAGGTGATTTAAGGTGATTGATTCTGTGCAGAACATTGCTGAAGTTTTGAGACTTTTCATTCAGTGACCTTAAGAAATATTAAATTAAGGTTAAGTAAAAATGATGGCAGATAAAGATGAAAAAAAAATAATACTACAGATAAGTTTTCTTTGAGTAGATAAACAGAATTTTTATAAAATCTATACATGGATTTTTAGGATGTCATAAAGCTAGCAATCCTTCTTTACATTCAGTTTAGAAAAAAAATAGTAGGAATTTCCCTTCTTTTTTTCTACATCTGTGACACTTTTAGGAATTTTTCTCTTTTTCTATGCTTACTGCTGAAAGAAACCCCTGAAAATTAATAAACTTAATTTTAGTTTATTTAGTTTATTTAATTTTAGTGGGGGGTTTGGGGTGGATTTTTTTTTCACCAATAAATTTTCCGTAAGATGTTCTTATCAGTTTTCTTTTAAAAAATATCAAAATTTAAACCTGCACTATAATGGAATTTGGCTGCCTATTTGATGGAACCAAAGTTTTAAAAAATGTTACTGATTTTATTGGGATGAAATGAAACCTTTCAGTCTCGTGGATGTGTGCATGTGCATTCTGTGCTCCATCACCCCCTGGATTTTCAGGGTAAACACATCCAAGTCTCTGTTCTGAATTGAGCAGGGTAATTATTGCAAGGTATTCCTCCCAGTGCAGGTAATTATCCTGGATAGCCCTCATTGGTTTGGAAGCTGTTTGCATCTGACTAGACTTCAGGGTATGCTGAGAGACCTTCCTTGATTAAAATTTTGTTTGGTCTGAAAAAGCAAGAATTTCCTGATTTTCCATTGGGGGGGGGGGGGGGGGGGGGGGAAGATGTTTTATTAAGAAAATTATTGACAATACTGAAATTAATATCTCATTTTAAAGAATTCATACTTTCTGTTCCCAAGTGGCTGTTAATGAAAGGATTAATATTCCTTGTTCCAGCAGACATTCACATATGTCACTGTGAAACAAATTCCGACTGTGATATTTGGGGAGTCATTTCAGCCTTTCATTCAATAGCATATAAAACTAACCTGGAGACCAATTAATTGTCTAAATGATCAATTCTACATTTATACCAGTTTTCAATATGAAAACTGTACTACGTTTTATCTTTTCTATATTTTATATTCACATTGTTGTGGCAAGTTACTGTTGGATTTTTTATCTCAAGGAACAGATCATATATTAAAGATATATTAAAGATATATTTTTTGAAAAAAAATTACATATATCACTTTATCAGCTTTTTCCTTATTTCATTACCCCTTTAAACATTTCTCAAATGAAGCTGCACTATGCCTATGCACTCTATTTTACAAGGTACCCTGGGTTTATATTTTACATTTGTAATGCTTTTCAACTGTAATTTTTCCTTCATATTATCTTCTTTCATATTCTTTCAGTTTTCCTAAATGAGGCCACCTATGAAACTGCTGGCAGGTAGTGAGAAAATAAATGTTTAATGAGTGAGGAAACTATTAGAGCAGTCAGGAAAGGGAAATTACAGCATATGTAATAGGACAATCATTACTTTTATAAAATTCAGTATTAAATTGTTAATGTCTCTTGACAGTTCTTTAGTAATTAAGATTTCATCTTGATTGTCTTTCTGTTAACATGAAATGATATGATAGTTAATATTGTTTAAATCACAATGTTAAGTGAATGAAAAATCATAGTGTAGAATCCTCTGGATAGTATTTGTTAGAGGCTTTAATATTATATTCAATTTAGAAAAAAGTTTTTTCATCAAACTGTGAATGTAGGTTTATAACATTTAAATTGTCTCTTGGTAATATTATATTTATAATATATTTATATATATGAATGCACATTCATACACTTTTTTGGCTTTTTAAAAATATATAAACTGTATAAATAAAAGCTAATTATGAAGTCCTACTAAAGGTAGAGTTTTGGACTAATTTATAATCCTGTGAAACTCAGTATGTGTTAAAAATATTTGTAACAAATCTAGTTGCTATGAACATATTTATGAGACAGGCAGACAGTTATTTTTTCATATTGTAGCTGAAGTAGCATTTCACATTAGATATAATCTAGATAAGAAACAGCAAGGTAATAATCAGGCTAAGCAGGTACTTACTCAGAGGATAAAGGATGTCATGGAATCAACCTCCCACAGAGCCACGAGAGAAGGTTTTACAATTATTTGGTCTTGTCATGACAGAAATTCACTGGCCCCCTGGCTAAAAAATAAGGCAGAAACTTTCCACCATCCAGAGAACTAGGAAGGGCACATTAACAGAAATAATAGTAAAATATTACAAAGTAATTAAATAGAGAAAATGATACAGTCAATTTACTATAAAATGCAGTCAAGGGCTTTTTACCAGCATAGTGTGCTCAAATTTAAGCAATCATAGTTGGGACCTATTCTGTGGCTTTAGGAGAGTCACTTAGTGCTGAAATCTACTACAAATTCCTACTGTGGTCCAAAGATCTAAAATCAGTTTCTTGATTCAGTTGTTGAACCACTTCACTGGTTCAGTTCCTCAAATACAAAACAGAAGGAATGACAGTTTTCTGTTTTGAAGGCTCACAAGGTTGAGCTCATTCATTCCTTAGCTGGGACAGCATGCAATGACACAGGCACATCTGTTATAGTATGATTAAGAAAAATAAATAACACTGTGTTAAAGAAAGTCCTCATCAGAAACTCTAATTCTGACATTTTTTATAACTTTTTCCCAAATACTCTGTTACCCAGCAATGAACACATTCTCAGACACCAAGTGGAAAGCGGTGAATGCTTACAGTGTGGAAGGTACACATATATGAAAATCAGTAGGGTTACTACCAGGAACATACTGACTTTCACTATCAACCATTTAAAATCAATTTGAAGGCATTTGGAAAGCATTTTAAAGAGCAACTAGGCATCAATAAAATTTAATTAATTTGGTCTATGGATGCACATGTAAATTGAGTGCTAATTGTGCTAGCAATGCTTTTCCATTAAAAATTAAACTCATGATTAGTAACTAAGAAAAAATCGAGCCAATGTTGTCCCATAAACAAATCTCATTTTCTTTAATTGTGCACCTACTTTAGATAACAATCATAACTCTCCATTTGCATTGTTAAATATGAGCATCTCCTCAGCATGGGAAAGACAGAACCATTGCCATTTGTTTTAAGATATCACAGAAGTATCATTCAAAACTTCTGATGCAATGTTTAAATTGTCTTATCCCTCCTTTGAACAAGAATAGAAAGTACTTTTTCTCTTATTCTCTGACAGACTACTTAATTAAGGAGAAAACTAAGCTTGTCAACCATATTTTTATGAAGATTTAATATGTGGGGATTAATGGGGCAATCTACTTTATTTACCTATGGGTCTGAGTGCACAGAGGTGAGATTCAATATGAGGGTCAGTTCAGGGTGCAGGTATTTGAAGCTTCAGTTCTGTTCTTGCTCTCCCACAAACTCTGCTGCCATAGCCGAGCTTTCAGAAGAAATACAAATCTAGGTACTCAGTCTGGGTAGATTGAGTTCATAGATTTCAGGAGTGAAAGGTAGGACCTTGTGCTTGTCAAACAGAAGTGTATCTTAAAAAGCTGGGCTGAGATTTCTGAAAGCAGATCCTCTCACTGTACCATGCTGAAGTAACTGCACTGCTCTGGATTCGGTTCCCGGGGGACAGGCAGCTGGGAGTTGGGAACTGGAGACCCTAAATTTTATTAGCTAGATACTCAGAATGATGTAAGCACTCATTCAGTTCCTGCACCAACAAAATGTGTCACTTCATTATCTTGTTGTTGTAAAGATATAAACATCTTAAAAACCGCCAAGGACTCGGGGATGAGTTAGACGTGGTTATAAGTAGAGGGCAGTGATGGTGTTGTGTTTGAATACTATACAGAGGACAGCAGTAAATAAATATTAAAAACACAGCAAAGCAAAAATTATGTGAACCAATACAATCCATGGATTCTGAATCCAAATCTGAACTATTACTCTTATTCATGTCACCTCCTCTGTAGAGCTTCACTTCACCTGTGGAAAAGTTATTTGTAGTTTCCTTTGTCCTTTCAAATCAGCTTGTGACCACACATATTCCATAGTAATTGTTAACTTGTGCATTTCATCAGGAGCTGGGCTTGTGGGTGGAGTTTAAGATGACACTGTTTTAGAAGGATTTGAAGTCCAAATTAATTAAACCAGGCAAAACTTGTCACTAGAATCTAGGCAGATAACAGTGAGGTGTCTGTCATGTCCCACCTTTGCAGAAAAGCAGTCAAAAATATTTCAGTAGCAGTAAAAAGAAGCCTGAATAAAAGGCTTAGGAGTACCAGGACAGTGTTTTGCAGGTAATGTAAAATCAATAAAAATATGAAAAGAGTATTTAGTAACGTTTACACCGAGCTTTGAGATTCCTCATTGGGAATTTGGGAACTGCATCCCTTTGAGTAGCACCTTCATTTCTCAGGAGTGTATTTGACAGTGTTGAGCAGAATAACAGGAATGATAAATTTTGAGAAATATCACAGCCTTCCTTTTGTGGCCTTATGCACCTTCTTGCCATTCATAACATACTGTGACAGCTGGGAAACAAGGCATTCTCTGCTTCCATGCTGGACCAGGCAAGTCCTGTTCAAGTTCTTCATATCCTCAGGGAGACAAGTACGAAAACCGTTCAAAAGTTAATTTTCAAAGGCCAAGAAATAATTTTCTCTCATTCTTAAAAAATTAGGGAAAAAATACAAACTTGTGGAGATAAAGCCTCAATGACCTGAATCTCACAGTCTTAAAAGACAGGTATGTGCTTAAATTATTGATTAACTTCTCTCAGATAATGTGGAACTTTTGCCACTTGTGTGAAATTTGGAATTTAGGAAGGTGAGCGCAAACATCCCGCCAAATGACTTTTGTATTCCATGGGTTTGTGGGTTTGTTCCCTTCCCACATCAGCCATCCTGCTCTGAGGCACCCCATGCCCATTCGGCTGAAGTACTCCGTGGTGCTGCCTCTCCTTGGGTTGTGACTCACATGTCAGAGGTGCTATTAACTATCTCCAGTTCCATAATTGCTTCAGCGCCCATTCAGCACGAACTAGTTTGGTTTTCCCAGCTGGTATGTCCTATTCATCCCAACATATTTAGACCAAAGTTAAGGAAATGAGTGGACAAATTAACTGGAGTATTGATTCTATATTTCATGTAGAAAACAACTCCAGGAAATTTGTGCATCTGATTGTGGGCGGGGGCTTGTGGCCTTTCACTGGAGTTTGGAGAACTTGCAAATTCCAGATGAGTTATTAGAAAACAGCACAGAAGGCGTACCAAGAATAAAATGAGCTACTTGAAATCCTGGCAGTCAAAGCGGCACTGATCATTTGTCTGATCCCACAAATGTTTGTCCACTTAAAGATTTTCAGTGCACACAGATGTTCAAGTGGGCCTGGGTCTTTGTCTTACCTGCTCAGGTAGAAGGAAAGCAAAGTCTCTTCAGAGTGTGCACTGCCTCGTACCTGACTCACAGAACAGAGCCTGCTCAATTCCTATTACTCTTGTCACTCTGATTTAAAACCCTGGTCTGCCATTAGGTGGACAGAGAGTTTAGGAGCAGCTTGGTTTTAGTTTCCCTCTCGCAAATCAGAAAAAGAAAGTGTCTTTTGGAAGGCAGTCCTAGCTGACTGTTAGTGGAGGGGCAGTAGAGAAGGCATTTCAGACCAGGCTGAAGAATACCGGGAGCCTCTAAAGAATCCTGCTTGTAGCTGCCCCCTCCTCCCGTGTCACACAAAGTTTGCAAGCATGCTTTCAAGCAGCTTAAACCTCCTTCTAATCTTATAAGAGAAATGGTACTATTTGCTGTTGCTTATATCTACAGTGGTTTCTATCTCTTCTGTCTGTCAGGTGACCCAGATCCTAAACCTCTTTGTAAACTTCAATTAAATGTTTAGCCATGGATGGGGGATGTGTTTCACACAAGCCTTGGTCAGGGCACCAACATGCCTTGAACAGTAAAATGAGATGATAAAGAAAGAAGATGGAAATTTTCTGTTCCAGCTCCATCTGATCTGGTAAATTCCCATTTGTTTTCACACGAGTTGCATTTTTATGAGAACTAACAGTTAAACGTTCAAAACTGATGACACAAATTTCAATCTCTTTTTTGGTAAAGCCTGGTATTCATTAGTTTTCAATCAGAATGGATTAAGAAGTGGGAAACACCACTGTCCTAAATAGAAACAGAGAGATAAATACAGTTTGTTCTTTGAGGTTTGAAGTTTTGGAGATTTGGGTAGAATTTTTTGGTTGTTTTGTCATTTCCCCACACTCCCCCCCCACCCAACCAGTTAGCTACCTCTGAGTTACAATATCATTCCTCTAGACATGGCTGCCTTCCTGAAATTCCTTTTATAAAATTTTAAATTATAAAAAAATAAAAAGTTTTTCTGTGGAAATAGAGTTATTTTATTTCAAATATTTACTCTCCCATGCTTATTTCCATCATATTAATAACTGCAAGTCTAAGGAAACAACCTGGGAAATATCAAGATAGTAATTTTCCTTTAACAAAAGCTGTTTCCACAAACTTATTTCTTAGCATTATATTAATTTTATACACTTAAATATTAAAAGGACAAAATGTAAATATTTTATTTTGCAACATAAATCTTAAAGTAGAAATATTTTATTTTGAGCAATAATTCTTTACCTGTTAATATTTTTTTCTTTTTGTTACTTTATTCAGTTTTAAATTTCACAGCATGATAAAGTTATGATGCATAATGAATATGAGGTGAGAATTTATTTCATTATTGCAGACAAATTGTGCTTCTCATTTGGAAAAGTTGATAAAGTAGTTCAAACTAAAGACCAGAACTAAACTAAATTTTCAAACTAGTTTAAATCTAAAAAATTATAATCTGTTTATTGTCATCCTGTAACATTTCACAGGCAGTAGAATTAATGACAGGCTAATATGACATTATGCCATGCATTTCAATGTATGCCGAATGACAGATTCAGCTATAATGTGCCAATAGTAGTATTTTATCATATACATTACTCCTACACAGATATGTAAAAGTAATGAGAAATGCATACAGTGAAAGTATGTGTTACTGCTCTCTGAAAGAGAATACCAGGATCTGATTGATTATAAACCAGATATTATTGAAAATTAATTGAAAGGGATTTTTTTAAAATATTATTTTTATTTAGAATATAATTCTTCATGAAAAATCAATAAATGGAGTGCTTAATTTAAAACAGAAATTCCACAATTGGAAGTGGCTATTCTAGGAACTAGGATGGGAATTTCATTTTTATATTAGATTAAGGAATGCAAAGACCAACCATGTGAGACAGTTGCCACAGTCTCTCTTCAAATCCAGCTGCTGTATTTGTTCAATTGTCAAGCAAAATCTCACTTTGATAACAACTGGACATACAGTAATCAGGTGCCAGTCCTTGCTGTCTAAAAATACAGGAAGGAAAGACCAGGGAAGAGCTGAAAATGCTAAACAACTCTCCTAGACAGCAAAGTGGCCAGATCCAAAACTTTACTTATTCTCAGGATAACATCTCAGGATTCTCTCTGTTCTATGAGGCTGATTCTAGGTTGTTTTTATTTTATTTTTTGTTTGTTTTGTTTTGTTATTTTTGTTGTTGTTTTGTTTGTGTTTTGCCTATAGCATTATTTTTATTTACTCTATAATAGACAATGTAAAAAGGCCCATAATGAGAAATGCTTTTCCTCTTGGCTACTAACTCACAAGCTGACCAAGCTTCAACACTCCTAATCATTTCCTTGATAACTGCACGTGTTGATGGTTATTTGATGTTATTCTGTCAGCAGTACCCCATGCTGGTGACTCCTCTCATGTGAGCTGCTTCTGAGCTCTGTATGTGGTACTGGGACCTTGGGTAGTGTTAAAACCTAACACAATTTTTCGTTTTCCTCTGACCTAAAATGCACATTACTTACAAAAGGAAATATCAGAGCTTTATGAAATCTCCTAGGAAGAAAACAAGAAGTAGAAAAAGTCTCTGGTGTTTGTTTTTCTCATGCTGCTTTTCTTGTGTCAGGTTTCAGACCTTGAATGCCTTTTGCTTTGTCCATGTACTTTTTGTTTGTTAAACTTCATGCGCTTATCTAACTTCCTAATCTCCTGTGGGGATTTGATAACCTTAGTGGTTTTTTCATGCTGATTCTAGTGCCATGATTAATGGGATAGACCACTAAACTGGCCACCTCCAAAATTATGGAATGTGTTAATCAGATGGGCAGATGACCTCAGGGAGTGCAGTGACCCCTAGGATCAAAGGTCAGATTTTAACAATATGACAAATACAAGGATGTTGTCATTTCAAACTAAAAAAGGGTAGATGGATAAAGGGTAACTTGAGACTGACATACTTATTTCTTGCAGGTTTTAGGTGTACAAATCAACTTTTGCCATTAAATAGAGAGTAATGTATCTTTGATGGCTTGCTATATGAGATCAAAATTCCAGGGGAAAGGTTGTTGGTGAGGTACATGACACAAAGAACAGATGATTGGGTTTCAGTTTTAGTGTTTGATGCAAAACAACCTGTTATTTCGGTGCCTAAATTTTCCTCTCTATAAATATTACAGAATGTGATCCTTGGTGAAGCCATTCAAAAGTCAAGCACTCAGGGCTGTGCAGGAGGGCAATGCAATGTTGCTATCAGTGCTGCTGCTGAGTAGCTCTTTCCTATATTGTCCATTTTGCTGGAAACATGACACCATATGGTAGTTTAGTAAGGAATTTTATTTTTCTCTCTTAATTGTTAAAGTGAGCTCAGTGGGGTCATATCACAGAGAGGAAAAGACTCAGTCTTCAGCCTGCTACAGCTGAGAAGAAAGAGAACTTAATACAAATCTGTGCTTCCATTACACTGAGTGGCCAGATAACACAAGAGACTTTGAAATAATTTAAGACAACTCTAAGTTACGCTGGCCGAATATGCTGGGAACCTGTCAGAGGTTTTTCCCAACCATGGCATGGAGTCTGCTTGGTACTTTCTAACCCCACCTTCTACTAGGCCTTAGAAATATTTAGTACAGAAATGCAGCATGTCAAGGAGAATCATCTGTTCCCTTTATGGCAGGTTTAGAGTCTCAGCTTTAAAAACCTGCCCAATGTAGGGCAGAACTTTGAAGTTAAGTGTGTTAAGCCAGTGAAACAAGCAGACAGTGCAGTATCTTTAGTCCAGTTTCTATTCAGAAGGGCTTGTAGTGGACAGTATAGTCTAGAGTTACCAGTTATTTAACATTTTTTCTTGTCTGCAGCCCCCAGTAATTCACAAATGGCACAAAAAGCAGTATGGAACCCCCTCATCTCTAAACAATCCAAGTACTGGAAGTGATTGATAAACTTTCATAGTGGTACTGCTGTCCTAGCTGTGATGGTCCAAGGACACCAGAAAGTCAAGTTTTGTGCTGGATCATAGTACCATTTGTTATTATTAGCATATCAACTTATTTGTTCTCTGCTTTCATGTTCTTTCCGAGTTTGTTGCTTCTGTTTCAAACTTATGAATTAGTCGAAAACATCCCTGCTGATTCCCCACCTCCTATGTTGTTGACTGGTTCAATAAAAAAATTTCTTCTCCCCAGAAGTCCAGGCTTGCCTTAGGAAATTCTGTCATGAACACCCAGATGCTCTGCTACGTGTTGGTTGTATTGACAGTAAAGGAGACAAAGCACTGAGGAATAACTCATAAACCATCAATTCACCTTTATTACTTAGAGAGAGCTCTAACTTGGTTGTGGCAGTGTGAGTGAGTAAAGAATGTAGCCCAGCACAGGAACTAAAAAGGCTAAGTCAGACTGGAAATGTGACTCTGATATTTCCAATTAATATTCAGTTTTAAGGGTAACCTCCTAGAAGAGATATATTTCCTTAATAGGTCTTCAGATTACTTCTGGTTTGTAGCTAATAATGGAAGTGAGTTCTACTGAATATGGCCAGTTAAGACTTGGAATTAAGTATTCTGTTCTGAGGGCACATGTATTTATGTTCTATGTTCACAAAAAAAATATAATGTTTTACCACAATAATAAAAAAGAAAAGAAACCATTTTGCATGAAAACATGTTTTAACGGTATTTGTAACACTCAGTAAATAAATTACAGGTTTTATATCATTCAGAAAGAGCTGCGAGTGATTTATTCAGTTATTAACTTCACACGCTTGGAAGAATGAATTAAATACCAGTCCTTGTTGAAGGCTTTTGGATTATTCTGCCAGCATATACCACTTAAAAGTTTCGGCAGCTCAGCGTGTGTTGCGTCATGAGCAGGAAGGTTTTGTTGGAAGCTGAAGCAGATGAGTCTGTATCTTGACAGTTTACAGCATCTTATAAATTCCATAAAATGAAAATGAATTATGTATTATTGGGTTTACATAAGGTCACCAGATGAACTCTGACCCTTCTCTTTTCTCATTTGGCTCAATTATTAGATGAAATGACAGATCTGATCTCTTTTCAAATTGTATTAGAAGGGGCCTCTTTATTTTGCCCTCTAGCAGCAATTCTCTGACAGAACTAGGCAAGTGCATTAATTATGATTGATTTAGTGGGTCTATAAGGTGATTATTTCTCAAATTCTACTTCTGTGAGAAAACCTTTTGACCTCTCTCAGGCCACACAGCAAATGAAATCCATAAGAAGATTTAAGAGGGGACTGACCAGCACTGCAGTTTCTTTCTGCTGTTTGAACTCAAAACACTTTGGGACACCCAAGCAAATCCAAAGGATTGAATTACCAGGACATACTGTGGTTAGAATGTTTAACGATTTGATATCTCTGTTTAAAGTAAATGGCATGAAATTGATCACAAGGGGGGAAAGTTACCTCTTTTTTGGTGGGGGGGAGGGGGGATGGAAAAACGATTTTTTGCTTTGTAAATTAGACATGTGAAAATGACCAAGATGCCTAACATCGAGACTGATGGAGTGTGTTACATTGCAGTGAGAACAGAATTTCATCCACGTTCTTCTAATGAAGTGGCAAAATAATTTCATAAATCTGTGTAAGAGTCTACCTTTTCTTGGTATGACATGTATATTTACATGTGTGCGTATAGATATGTTTATATACACTTACATAAACATAGTAAAGAATACAGTTTGAAACCAAATCTGAGTTCAGAAAGAGAAATTGCACGCTACTCATTTGTTCCTAAGTCACGCTGATGTTTTGTTTATAGGCTAATAGAAAAGCCAATCCTGTTTCCAGATAAACTCCTCTGGTTTTGGCAAGCAGTCTCTGGGAGGCCTGCAGTAATACACCACACAAGCGCAGTAACTCTGGATATGAGCTTGGTGTAACGATGCCTTTTATAGCTCTGTTGTTATTAGCCAGTCACAGGATATGTGCAGCAGGAGAAGTCTCTTGGGGGCTGAGCTGGCTGCTCCTCAATACCAGCTCAGAGCAGTATCCCCTCTGCCTTGGCCATTTCTCCCCATTAAACTTTTGCTGAGTTGCCACTTCTGATAACTAGTCTCCAGAAATAGAGTTGTAGAGGAATAGAAATAAGGTTAAATAAACTTCTCCTTGTTAACCCAGTTTTCTCACTCTATTACTGGAAGAGTGAATGTCTTGGAAATGTGAGATAAATGCCTTTTTCTTTTCATTTTTTTGGAAAAGAGATATTTGTAAGGTGGTAATCATGACTAGTAATCCAGCTCAGTAGCTGAATCAAGCCCGTATTTCTTTTAAGCATATCTGTTATAATTTAGTCATTAGGAGTAATTTAAATTTGTTAGGGAGTTTTTCATATACTTTGTAGAGATGGATGCTATTGTTCAAGTGATCTTTCAGGAACTCGTGAAAGAAATTCTAAAAATCCAGCTAATCAAGATGAGGTTTTGACAGTAGACTTTACTTTTCTAAATGTAAAGCTAAACAAGAAAAAAAATCAAAATAGAATGAGAATTGCAGACAGATTTCAGTATTCCACAGGTAAGGAAGCTTTAACTGAAGCTTAACCTACTACTGTAAAATGATGTAGTTTTAATTATTTTCATGAAGCAGACGGTGAACAGAAAATATCAGATGCTTTTTTGTGTGAAATAATTTAGAAATTTCTCTAGGATGCAGAAGGATGTTCACATCTCCGCTCTGCTTGAGATAGGGTGATCAGAGATGAGAATTTCTGCTTTGAATCAGGCAGAAAAAGAACATGACCTGGCTCTTGTGATGCAGGAAGCATCCCTGCTGTTTGGTACATGCATTTGTGCACATACAATAAAAATGGGAAGCAGGAAACAATCGTTTTTCTATGGAGCTGTTCAAAGCAGCCTGTGCAAAACTTGGACACCAGTCACAAGCAGTGTTGGTTGTCCTCTAGTCAGATCTGATAGTGACACCATTTCAGGGGAACAAAAAGCTTGGGCAGTTTTCAGCTACCCTGGACCATGTTGCCCCCACACTGAGGCCTTGCTTCTTCAGATGCTCTTTTCCCATAAAACTCTTGCTGCTGATGAGCACTTATTTTTCAAATTCCTTTATCAGTAGGAAATGGCACATGATGCCTCACCAGAAAGTGTGGATATTTCACTTCACCAGCATAAATGAGAACACTGTCAACAGCTTCATTAGCCTCCTTTGCAGTGGGCACAAAATATTTGAACAGTAAAGTGCCTGTTCAACATTTATTGCTCAGTTTTCTGGGGAATTCCTTACTGTCTGAATTAATCTCTTCAGCCATTCAAATTCTGGTGCTGGAGCATGTGCAGAAGCAAGAAAAGCACAGCAGTTGTCTTCGTGTTATGTATCAGCTGTTCTTCCAGATCTCTGCAGGAGATCTTAGCACAAATCCTGTCACATTGAATGGTTTGGCTGCTTTATCACTCTGCTCTGCCAGTAGCCTTGGTAAAGGCGTAACACCTGCATTAGTCAATGCTGTGCCTCTGCTCCTTTTCAACAATACTACTCGTATTGAACTTATTATGGTTATTACTCACTTGCTCTCAGAGCTCTGCTGGCATAGGCACTCCTGCTCTGGTGTAGTATTTCTGAGGTTAAGATGGTTTTTTTTTTCTTGTATTAAAAAATTAGGCAAAAGTCCTAATGTCCATTTGGTGACACTGGAAAAGTAAGGAATGTCCAGTGAAAATAAGCTAACTGAAGTAATGCTAATGAAATAAATCGCCTTCATGTGGACTGTTATTCAAAGGGCTTCCTTAGAGCTGCCTAGTGTGTCCTGGCATTGTGTGGGAAGATACAGCAGCATCTTAGACCTTAATAAAGAGGTTCATTCTCATAACTGATAATTCAGACATTCAGTGTAAACATTAGAATCTTTCAAAAGACCCCTTTTTACTGCAGTAGAATATAAATAAACCCTTCCCCAGCTCCATTGCTCCTCTCTTGGGCATGCCCATTGAGACATAAAACAAAGGAGATACAAAAATGGGGAAGTTTGCTCCCACTTTGTAGGCAATACATGTATACCCGTTGTGAAGTTCAGGGATGTTCCCAGGCATGATATATTATTGTTTTCTGTATGATTCTTAGGGGTTATTTGTGCTGGGCTTACCACATTTGTGACTTTGTAATTTTTTTCTTTTATGGTTGGAATGTTTTAGAAAGCACACAGACTTTACCAGTGTTTTCCCCAAGGAGGTGATGGAAGACTTTTTCCAAACATGTTTGTATTAATATCATAGTACTTTTGATTCCTCTCCTGACAGGTGCTGCTGCTATGTTTGCTATGTATTATAGATACTATATGTTATGATATTCTAAAAATATCTAGCTAGCAATTATAGACTTTGGATCTCAGGAGACCAGTGGTAGTTTCATATCCTCTGTCCTGTGTGTGACCAGACACCTGTGTGTGGTGCTGCTCTGTCTTAGGGCAAAGTCCTGCACGGGTGCTTAACCTTTGAGATGCCCATGATCATCCTTCTTTGCTGCCCCATCCTACTTGGCAAAACTATACATGCTCAGTCAAGTAGCAGAAGTTGCCTTTTTCCTGTAACTTTACACTTTTCCTTCTGTACTTCAATCAACACTGATGTTTGATGTGTGAAGGAAGGGTACTAATGTGTGCAGCATTAAGTTGTCCAGGTAGAAGTTCTCAAGAATCATTTATATGGATTCTGCATATCTCAGTATTCATTTTGATCTTACCATTCTGATAAATCAGCTTAGATTTCTTTACAATAAATAGCCATTAATAATTCCAGTGTCTGATGATGTCAGACTAGGCCCCTAAAAGCCTTGGGTTTACAGTTTGTTACTCCCTTGCAAGTAGTAATGTTAGTTATGATAATGAGTATTGTTTTTTTGTGAGCACCTTGAGCTTGGACCTGAGCTGAGACCATTGTTCTCAATATATCTAAGAGCCGCAGCCAACTGGAAATGATGTTCAAGGGTTACATCTTAATTCTCTGAGTTCTTTGTGCCTTGTTTAGAGATAACTTTCTGCTCATAAGGCTCTCCTCACTTGGCTTGAATCTGAAAAGAAAATGTATTGCATTTTAATACTGACACAAACAAATGAGTTGGTTTTAGATTCTGTCATCCACAAACTGCTATGTTTATAATACCACGAGTATATTAATGGGCAGATTTAATGATATATATATTATTTCTGTCAGGATCCTCTAAATTACTTTTGCTAGCACGAGACACAAAATGATGATGTATTTCAGTGAACAAAGGGAGGTAGGTTACATTTCTAGTGCCCATAAATTCTTTGTTCTAAAAACATCAAGGCCCTTGATACAGTACAGTCTTTTTCAAGAGTTTTGCTAGTAAAAATTAACCAGTAGGGTGGAAGAAGGTTTCCTGATGTACTTTCCTTTCCCCAGTCCATTTTCTCCCTTTCTAGAGGTGGCACTGACTGACTCCTGCTTCATTACAGTTTCTCAGTTTTGGTGGGTGCTGGCACAGCTAATGTGCTACAACAAAAGCCATGCTGAACTGTGGAATATAAATATGTTTGGGGCCAGAAACATTTTACCATAATCTTGGAAACCTTTTCATGCCACATTATTTATATTTATTTCTCTTTAATGCACTTCCTATCTCAAAATATCTAGTAAAGAATTTTGCAGTTTAGTTTATTCCCAAAGTCAGTCCTGATAGCTGGCTAATATCTTCCTGCTCCTGTTTTGGGTTTTGTTTCTCTTGTAAGAGCAGGAGATTGAGGGTATCTCAGACATATACTTGTTCCCTTGTTTCTTCCTCTGTTCTTGCCATGAACAAGATTCAAATCTTCTCCCTCTAGAAAAGGTCTCTCCTTTGTGAACTAACACTAAGTAGATGGAAATAATATAGGCAGTTTATTTAGGTGAAGATAAACCCAAATCCTTCCTCTTTCTATTTTGAGCTCTACAACAAGTAGAGTAATTTTACACTCTAGCTTTTTGGTACTTTTTAATTATTCTTATCAGAATTTTCTAATCTAGCCTGAGAGCCTGTTGGAGAAGAAAAGGATATCAGGTGACTTGTGTTATTTTGGTATTTATTATTGAACTTAAATGTTTGGTATAATTATTTGCTCTTGATTGGAGTATGAATAAGTATGTATTGGCATAACACATTTTCAATTTTCTGCAATGACAAGTAGGATTCAGTTTAGCATTCTGTTTGTGAACCCTTAATCTGAGTAAATAAAATTCCCAGCAGTATATAGCAGTTAGTTGAGGATTATAGACTGTGTGCAAATGGGATAAATTTGTCAAAGTGTTTTAAAAATCTAAATAATCAGAGAATGGATAAAAACAGCAAAACTAATTACAGGTGGAGGGAAGAGTTGTGTGTACTAAATTATTTCCTGCAAGGTGTTTGCTTATTTTTGCTCTAATAGAAACTAGAATTTCAGAGCAGTTGCCATTCTTCAGAAAATGACTTAGATATGAGAAATATTGCTTTGGTTGAACTTGTACAATGAAGTGACAATTGCAATTGACTAGATGATTAAAAATAAAAAAAGAGAAATCTTTGCATATAAACAAACAAGATAATTCAAGTCTTTAACTGAAAGGGTGTTAAACTATTCCCACATTGTTGCCTGACTCTAGAGAATAGTTTGCCTCACAGGCTCAGTAGTTTCACATGGACCTTCTTTACTCTGTCCTGCAACATTTTCTCTGTTTAGAAGTGGTAGGCACCTTAATAAAAGAATAGAAGCACCACAGTAATATAACACAAGAGGAGACTTAGTAAAAAGAATCAGAGCAGGGTTTATATTTAATAAAGAAATACAAATCCAGAGAAAGATTCTGAGAAAGGGGAGGAGGGGAGTAGAAAAAAGCACAGATGCTCAAGTGTTCATTACCCAAATCTTTGCAGGAAGCAATTGAATAGAATTACCTACAAAGAGAATGTGGCATTTTAACATTATACAATCAGGTTCCTCATGGCAGGTGACATCTATCTCCTTGATGGAGACTGTATCTCAAAAATACATTCACCGAGCTGTCTATAAATTCAAATAAACCCTGCAATTTAATTTTCAACATATCCATATGTTTGAGAATCAAGCTTTCAGCAGTTGAGTACAGTTTGTGTTGATACTGCTGTACCCAGTGAATAAGGAGGAAACAATGTAGTGCCACAGCAGCTATAGCCAGGTTTAGCAGGGGTCTGCAGGGAGAAAGGATTCGTCCCAGTGTTCTGGGTCTAATTCAAGATCCAGTCAATAGAATTTCCAAGAAGTTCATCCTTTCTTGTTTGGTCAAATGCAACCTTTTTCATGGTTTAGAGGAACTATGTCATTGCTTAGTTAGAAACACAAAGAACCAAATGTGTCATTGTGCACCATGGAAATGCAGCCAAGAATCTTTTAAGATAAAATAAAACCCTTAATTCTTTAACAAAAATAATACAGTAGAATGCCCATTCATTGAACTTCTTAAGCATAGATTTTTAGAATATCTGATAAATTATATTGTTTGCAAGAAAGAGAACACCTGAGGCAGCTGCTGTAACAAAAGGGAAAATATAGTTGTTAATTTTTTGCTTTTTAAAAAAGCTTTTCCCAAATAAATCTCATTTCTTGTGTGTGTCTGATTTTATTTTTGCTTATGAAAAATGTTGTCTGACAAGTTGAAGAAACAGCTTGAAATAATGAACAAACAAGTAAGGACTTTAACTGAATATTTATTTTCTCTTCTGGAATGTGATAGATATTCTAGGTTGAGAAATATACTCTTACAGTGGCAGGTCTTTTCACACCATCAGTAGGATCTATGGGCGTGTTGGGATCAGTCAGAAAATTCCTAATAGCCAAAAACATTCAAAGACACTTCTGACAGCAATCAGCAGCAGATCTCGAGAAGACTGACTGGGGTTTCAGTGCTCAGTGACGCCAGTCCAAGCTTTTGGCACAGCCCCTGGTGCTATGATGCAAATATGAAATTTGGGGTAAAAGCACACCAAAACACAAGCTCTTAACTAGGCTAGCTCTCAGGCCTGGCATCCCAGACCTCCAAGGGGAGGCAGGGCTCGCCGTGCACTGGCAGCCCCACCACGAGCTCGGTGCTGGGGCTGTGTGAGCTCAGGTCAGCCCCTGTGCTGCCAGGGCTGGGACAGCGCGGGGGGAACAGAGGAGCTGCAGGAGCATCCTCCATCTCGTGGGGTGGCCTGGACTCACCAGGTCTCAGACTTCACCCAGATAGTCTGGAGGCGACACATTCTGGGGAACTCAGCAGGCCAAATGGTTGAAAAGTGATTTTTTTAACATATTGGGCTTTTATAGGGCTGGCAAAATGTCGTGTCGTGTTTTGTCCCTGGCCCGTAAGGTTGCTGTATTCATTTGTATTCTTCAACCTTTTCAAGGCCACTTAAGATGTGTCAGACTTCCAGAACAATGAACATTTGGATAAGATAGAGTGAATTTGGCTACTAAAATGAGTAAAAGTCAGTACTATGGTTCTCCAGGATCAACTCTTTTCATCAGGGAGAACAAGATGATCTCCCATTAGACCCTTACTGATTTGGTATGTGAGAAGCAAGAAGACAATAATTTTTCAAGTCTTGGATCATATAATACTATTTCTGTACTTCAGAAACAGACTGAGCTGGCCCAAGTTGCCAAAAGTTTGTTACTTGTAGCTATAATGATTACAAGGTTCAATAAATTTTCCATGCCAGGTGTAGATCTAATAACTTAATTTTTTTTTTTTTTTTTGTGTGTGTGTGTGTGTGTGTGTAGAGGAGAATTTGGTGCTGAATATTTTTGGCACATTAAGAAATTAGACATATATAGCTAGCTAATAAATAATGAAAACATATATTTAGGTGACCTGATGTTAAGACAGACGCTTTCATGTCATCTTCATCCTCTCATTGTGAGGCCTACAGATTTGAACCCTGGCCACTGATATTTTTTAAGATAATAGAACTATGTTGACTTATCCTGCCAAGCATATGGTCCTTGAATTAGTGGAAATTTCTGCATAATGTTTCAGAAAACATTTCACTGATGTTAGATAGCAGCATTTTTTTTTGTGGAACAGCTATACGGGATACTTCAAATTATTTTTTTTTTTTAATATTTTAACTAAAAAACATGGGAGCAAACATTTAAAAAAATGCAGTGGTGGAGCTTTGAAAATTTATTGCACAGCTGGGGGCACTTAAAGAACTTAATTAACAAGCTCCAGCCTTAACATTCTCTTTCTTTAAAGGGAAAAAATCAGTTAAGGTTTGTCCAATTAAATTTTAGAAGAGTTTGTTGATAAAAAAAAAAAGCTGTGATTGTGAGCTTACAGTTTAAAAAGAGAAGCTCCAGAATAATGAAAACATGCAAGCTGATTAATTCAGTGGAAAGCTGCTCTGTGCATAGTTTCCACAAACTCATAAGCACTTGGGCATTTTTAGCCCAAATTTAATTATAGCCTTTGATAATCAGGCTTCGCTCAAAAGAAATCCCCTTCTTCCCATAATACTTGATGATGTAATGCTCTATTATAACTCAGAACTCTTCCCCCAGCACCAAAAACAAGCCGTCTTCATGTCAATAGGAAAAAAAAGGTGACCTCTCCTCTCAGAGTTTTACATTTCATGTTCTGCAAACTGATACAGATCATCCAAGGCTGCGTTGGTTTGGAGTTCTTTTTGTTGTGTTGTGGGCTTTTTTTGGTTTTGTTTTTTTTTTTAATTCACTACTGACTGAAAACAGCTAATAAAGGCTCAGTTCAAAGCTGTCTATTTCTTAGTGGGGGGGAAAGATGTTATTCTGACATCATTGCTCTGAATGAGCAGCCTGTGGTTCATACAGTATACGCTCCCCTGGAATGACAAATTTTCTGCCTTTTTCTTGGGGGGAATGTTCAGGCAAAAGGAAAAAATGCATAAGAGAAGCAAAGAAAATTCATTTGTATAAGCTGGCCCCCCTACTGTGGAATTTTCAATTATATATATCTAATTATGGCTGTCAGTTGATGAATTGAGAAAAGACATTTTTTGTCCCCCCTCCTTTTTTTGTCTCTTCGTCATCTCTTCTGTTAGAATGATTATAGCACACTTACACAACTAATTGCCTTACTGCTTATTAGTGATACAATTATGCAGGCCAGACTCCTTGTGTGAACAACCATCTGCAGAGAAAAAAAAAGTGACACTATTCAAAACTATCCATAATTTAACCAATGTTATTCCAATGCACTGAGCTCAGACAATTGTTGGGCCTTCATATTTCATACCCACCCTGGAAAAAGAGGGTTGTGGGTTTTTTTTCTTTTTTCCTCTCTTTCTCTCTTTTTCTCTGTGCACTGATTCACCTCTTTAGACTCACTGTGAATTGGAAAGAAAGAAAGAGAAAAAAGTGCTTCATATGTCAACAAAAAGGAGGGAAGTGAAGCATGGCTAATGCCCATTCCTCCTGTGGGCAATTTTTCTTCAAATTTTAAACTAATAGGCATTTTTTTTCTGTTTAGAAACAGTTGAGAAAGTGCAGATGTCCTGACCACAGAAATCTGTGTATGTACATTTGTTGTTTTTTAAATTGTGTTAAAGCAACTGATGTACAACACAGAGCAGAGTAGAAAGTTTGCAGCTCATGTAATTGGTTCTTAGGGGAATGTGCAAGGAATGTCTGTCGCAGCTCCTGGAGTGGTAGGTGTTGGAAACCATGCAGGTGAAGATGCAGGAGTCAAAACACAGCTTTGTGTGTTGCTGATTAAGCTAATGTGGAATGTTTAAATGTCTAAAAGATCCTACTTTTCAGTTGTAGCTCAGAGATAATGTCAAAATGGCTTCCCCAGCAGCGAGGCAGGGAAGAGCTTTATTTCTGTCATTTACATTAGCTCCTCTGTATGGCTGTATTTGTCAAGTCTCTGAAATGTCAGTCTACCATTACTGTATGCTCAGAATAAATGGGTAGAAATACTTGTGGAAACCAGATTTCATTTTTTTAAGCCAATATGAGACTACAGAAACACACACAGGAAGAAAGAGCAGAGCTTTGGTGTCAGCCCCTCTCAGTGTGTATTGCAGAAGGCCTGTAATTCTTTTGGTTTACTAGAATGTATCTAACTGTAAAATAGGGAAGAATACAGACATTTACAATATCCCCTGAAGGTACAGCTACAATTGTCTTGGAGATACGGTTAAAAATGCAGTTCTTATATTTCCAGGCTTTAAAAATATCAGTGACCATGTCAAGGAGAAGCCATCAGATGTCTTGGAAGAGGAATTTGTCATTCCATCCTCATTCCTCCCACTCTGTCTAGTGTTGTGTTTGGCTGTCGTCTGCACTGCAAATACAGACTGAAGTGTACTTGTTTCTGCTTTTGCTTGTATTTCTAGAACTTTTGGCTCTGTAAGTGAGTGTTCTGATACAAGCTTGGATTTGGACCACTGGATCTTGAAAACTTAGGGTTTAGAAATCTAGTCGTTCGTACTGATTCATTGAAACTCTACTGTCATTTATCTGTAACAATTTTAATGCAGTGCCCTGTTATTGTGAGCATGCTTATTAGAACAAGAATGAGCTCTATTTGTCTTCAAATAGGAATCCTGCTGGTTTTTTCATGGAGTCTCTGAGGGGTCTCCTTTAATCCCAATGATTTAAATGCACGTTCAAAATTGAGAACTCCAAATTCCTTCAAAATGCTGTACTTCTGATGTCCAATTTATTTGATAGGGGAGTTAAAAATACAGCTTCTCATGATTCCAGTCCTGAACTTCTCAACTGTGAGACTTGTCAACTATGACAGGAAGGGAGAAAAGCACTGCCTTGCAAATTCTTGTTTTACTTGTGCCTCAATGTCATGGAATGGACCCTTTCTACTTTCAATTTTATTTTTTTTTTCCCCAGGAGATGCATCTTAGCAGTTCAGTGAGAGTCTACAGTTTGGTGGTGGTGATCCCAGCAGGTATGAGTTGTATCCTGGGAATAGAATAAGGTATCACGTCTTTTTGGTGCTATGGGGAGAGAAAAACTGACAATCTAATTACACAGATTTAAAAAAAAAAAAAAACTACTTCCAATCAACATGGTGTGATGAAATGTCTGGAAATAATCTGGACAATCACATACCTGAACACTGGAGATCCCAAAACACAGATCAAGACTTTCTGATGTTACAGCCTATTTCATAGTTCCTGGAACCTTCCCCGGGATGTTACAGAGATTGTGGCAATAAAAACTACATTGCGCAACAAGGAGAACAAAAACTCTGGTAGTGTTTAAAATTGTATCTGCATGCATGCATGCAAGGCAGCTGAAGTATGCAGAGACAGCTTTAATGCGGGTGTATCCCACACTGTGTGCCCTACTTAGCATGCTTCAGAGTTTTTTGGATAATTTCTTGTTTGTCTGTCTAGACTGTCTTGAAGCAACCTAAGTGGAGTATAAGATGTAACTTAACATAAGCTTATTTATCTGCCAGAAGCACACTCTGCAAGTAGATTATTTTGTTTTCAATGGTTTTATTTGTCTCCTTTACCCACTCCTAAAAAAAAAAAAAAAATTCAAAGCATGCACAGGCTTAAAAACCAGAAAATAGTTCCACAAAGAGGCTGGAGATGTGACAATGGGTGAAGGATGGTTATTTAAACACTGTTCTTTGCCACTTTAAAACTTATTCAATATCTGTGCTCCTAAAATATTTATTGAATGCTATTCTTAGAGACTGTTAGGAAGAATTATCTGTAGGAACCTTTCCATTTGCAAAAATACTAATAGCAGACAAACAAAAATCCAAGAATGAGAGGAAAGAAGCATAAAGTTGCATAAATGCCAGGTTCCTTTTCAGGCAGCTCAAGTTTTTCAAGAGGAGTTTTTTATATATTTTAAGAACAGTCTAGAAAAGTGACTAGGGCACACTGATGGCATGGAAAATCATCATGGTTGGGATCGGGATTTTTTGGTTTGGTTTTCATTTAGGGTGTGATGTTTTGGATGTCACCTAAACTTTTGATTAATACCTCTGATCACCAAGCTGTTGAGTCAGTGAGATGTCACACTTTCTGGCAATTTTTTCATGGTAAATGACAGCAGATATTAGTTTTGTTTCTCATTGAAAAACAGCATAATTCAAAGTCTCAATTTTTCATGACACAGATGCCTTGTTCCCCACTGCTGTTAAGGGGGAGTGCTTCTTTCATGAGTTCCAGAGTCATCCAAATGCCTCCTCTTGGGTCTCACTAATTTCTGATATACCCTAATGGTTTTGTGTTTTGAAGAACTCCAATGGATATGCACAAAATTTAAAAACTCCCTTAGCTGTTACTGAAATTCATATGATTTTGACATGTTTGAGGAGTTGTTGGGGTATTTCCTTTGTAACCAACTTCAGTGTACAGAAATTTTCTCAGGAAACATTGCATTGTAAGGGATGTCCAGTCTCTTCAGCTTCAGCTCGAGACCTGAGGTCATATAGAAATAATCACAAATTAGTATTTTTCATTCCAATTCCTCCAACTCCATCAGTAAATAACTAATTATTTATAAACCATATTTCACAGCCCTTCTAGCTCCTGGTGCAGCACTGAGGACCAGGCTCACAAATGCACAGAAATGTGCTGACTGCTGTTTTAGCTTTGCTCCATGGATTCCGTGCTTCTCCCTTGGCACTCCTTGCACACACCAGGTGGAAACTCAGTTACATCCATGGGAAACACGGATGGCTCTGCAGGGTTTTCTTCCCCACACTGTTTCTGTATGGTGCTTGTGGGGACAGATACTCAGATCAGGGAGCAGGGAAGTCTGTTTTGCCATTTTAAATATGAAAAGCTACTGTGAGGGTTTATGATCTGGTCACACATAATATATTAGAATAATTCAGAAGTAGGGTATAAATATACTTGGCATTGTTCAAGAGAAGGAAAAAATGGGTTTTGAGATAGACTGCTGAGGCAAACCAAAAATTCCATCTCTCTTTTACTGAAAAGCACTAAGATCACAGAAAATGTGACAGCTTCAAGATTCCTCTGGTGAGAGAACTTTTAAGTGTTTGCTTATCTTTGTGGAAATTATTCTAAAACAATGCCAAATATGCACTTATATTCTGAGGTGAAATTTTGTATTTCCCTGCATTACATCCTAAGAGCATTTTCACGGGAACTTCTAGATTTTTTTCCTCTCTCTGCTTTGAAGAGGATAAAGCAAATACATGAAACAAAATGATTAAACAGTATCTTTTCTTTTTATCAAAGATGAGAAGATTTTTGCAGAATTTTTATGCAAGAATTTCTCAAGAATGTGTCTGATAAATAATGTCAAAGTGGCTTGCAGTAGATATAAAGTAGCTGACTATGGACTGAAGTTAGGATTTGGCCAATGCAATTCCAGGCATGAGTCTGCTAACGGAGGAATTGAGGCTTTCACTTCAGCAATCTTTTTGTCTTTTTTTTCCTAAAAAAAATAAAAGGAAAACTAAAATATATTTAACAAGAATCACCCTCTGTGTTTATCAGGAGCCTGAATCTTAGAGCAGAGTCTCAGAAAGCTGATACTTTAAAATTTGTCCAAGGAAACAAACTTGTTACCTGCAATTTTTTACATATTTCAATATCTATAAACTCTTTTACTTTATAAGTGTAAAACAACTCTTACAGAAGCTTTATTATGGTATTTTTAATAAACATTTTTCTTGTTAAAGCAACGTTATCTAGGACTAGAAGAAATCAAATACACATACTAACCAGTGTTAAGGGACTTAAATGAGGATGTATTTGCCCTCTAATTTTTTCTACTGCTGTAATAATTCTGCAAAAGCCTCTGGAGTGTAACATTTAAAACTAAGTTACATTAAAAGGATTATATTTGTCATAAGAATGGCAACAATTTAACCCTTTGAAACAAATGGCATACAAGTATGAGGACAAACACATTGCAGGACTATTTTGAGTGATACATTACCTGAATGAATAAAGACATTTCTGATGCCTGGGCTTTTAGGACCTTACAAAAGTGTAGCAATATCCATTTGTTGAGTATTCATCTAAACTGAAGTTAAATTAAGATTACCTGTAATTCTATTATTTATTTTTTTTTTTTTTTATCATGAAGATGAACTGCTGAAGCAATTTTAGCTGTTGGCACAACAGGTTTGTCATCTCTTCTTCAAAGATGCCACAGTTACTTTTGGTAAGTCAGACACTGCACTTTTTTTTTCTGGTTTCTCACTTTCATATTGACCAAATCTTATCTGGGCACTGACATGATTGCACCAACACAGAGACCTTAAAGAAGGCATGAACCATCACCAGTATTAAAGTGGGGCATGAGGGGGGAGTTAAATAATGACAAGTGAAACAACTTGCTTTGGTTGAGAAATCACTTAGCCTGTCATCATTTTACACAACCAAAAACAGTGCTGGCCATAATCTGCTGCCTTTCAAGTCAGAAAAAATACATTACTTATGCAGAGAATGTTTCTAATGTAACAAAGAGAAGGAATAAAAATGCCTTACAACAGTTTTATTAAAAACAAATTCCCACAGTAAATACATATACGCTCTAGTACCATGGTGAAACAGCCAAAGACATCACTGTTAAGTGCTATGGGAAGTACTTATAAATTACTTGAAATAAAAAACATTGTTGCCTGGACATCAGGGTTGAAATGCTGCAGTTTGTAATAAATTAACACAGAACTTCACTTCCCCTCCTCTAACAAAGCAGCCATTTGTCTGAATAACCCACATTCAGCTGTGAGTTATATTTTCACAACTGCAACTGCATTCATTTGCAAATCATTCTCCAGTTTTAATGCCGAAGTTTTAAATACCTTAAGAACTAATAAATAAAGCAAAGTAGAGCAAACAGTTGGCTTGTAGCCTAAAAACTGGCCTAATTTCTGGGGGGTTTTCTTTCTTCTTTTTCCTCTTTCACAGTAATTTTGTACATGTCTGACATTTCTTTAAGCTGTGTTTTGTTTTTCATCTGAATGTTTTTTCACAATATTTAAATTTAGTGAGAACAATTCATATTAGCAGCAAAAATAAAGACTATAGTTATTCAGGTTTGAATATTAAAAAGCTTGTAAGGATTTCATTCCTTGACTAGTGTCAAATAATCTTTGAGTTACCTTGAGATTTTTCTGTTGTAAATCACTTTTATCTCTTGAAAACAATTTTCTATTTGTATTGATTCTAAGCTTTATGCAGAAGTTTTACTCTAGAGTATGAATCTCACATTTTCCAAGATTTATTTTAAATATAAATCAGAGAGCTATTCTACTGTGAGGGAATCTGCTTATTGGGTAAAAATAAAATGCAATACTTTATGGATATTTAAATAAACTCTTCAAAGCAGTATGATAGAAACATTTATTTACAAAAGTTGTGTTCTGAGGGTATTTGCCTGGTTTTATTGAAGGCTGGTTTCTATAGATAGAATCTTGGGCTTTGTTCCACCTACTCATTTTGTTTTGAATAAATTCCTGTGGGCATGCCTGAAAGAGTTGGTAGTCATTTTCAGGAAGCAAAATTTAGGGAACAAAGTTCTTTGCAGGGACTACTTGGGAATCGATCAATTCTTCATAAAAGAGTATTTGAAACACTTCTAAAATCTCTTTTCTCCTTTAGTGAGGTTAGCTCATCTGCATGGTGAAGTGTTCCTTAGTATAAACTGTGTCCTGTGAAAAGAGGGATCCAACTTTAATGCAAAGCCTCTATTTACAAAAATATCTTGTGTTCATATCAGTTAGCATTGTACCCACTACTTCAGAACTAAGAGTATCAAGGTCAATTATTTGAAACTATTTCCTTCAAGTGTAACTGTTTATTTTTAAAAGATTACAGCAGTTTTTGAAGAGAAAGCATTCTGGTCTGAGCTCTTTTTTGTTCGTCCTGTCCCCAGCCCCCTGCCCCCCAGTTAAATGCATGTAAACCAACTGAACACAAACAAACGTCTGTGTGCTTAAAACTGAAATCATCTCATCTCTTTGCAGACTGAAGCAGATAACTTTTAATGTCTTTCTTCACAAAGCATCCATGCTAATATGAGAGTGAAGGAGACAGTTCTAGAAACCCTTTCCCTCCTATCCTCCATTTAATATAGATGCAAACCTATCTGCTTGCTGGTCCGATTTAAAGCTATTCTATTTTTCCTATCACCGATAGAAAATTTTCTATATTCTGCTGAACCAATGGAGGAGGGAAAAAAAAATGAAAACACCTATCTGACAAGATGGGAAGGGAAGAAACTGCCCCTTTGGAGATTAGATTACACTAATTAGACATTAGATTAGATTGCTTTAGCTGTGCCACGAAACTGCTCCCTGTGAGATACATTGTGGAACTGAAGATGGGGTGAGAAAGTGACACTGGGCTTATAGGTGTAATGCTACAACTCCTCAGGCATTTCTGCAACCCCTCCTTTGAGGAAACTGTCTGCAACTCTTCAACTAATGGAGAATTTATTTGTTTATTTATTTAGGAAATTAAATCTATTTAATCATCCATTTTATGGCCTTGCCTCTGATAAATTCCAGTTACATTCAAGACTATCTTAAGCAGGCAGCATTATTTTCCTAAAGGAAGTGAAGGATATGCAGGTATCCTCCTGCCTCCACGTAGCACAGATCTCTGTGAAGTGGGGCAACCTGCCATGTGAAGTGAGCAGCATTTTAATGTGTGCACTACTAATGTGTGGTACAATTATTAGGCACAGACTACAGACCCAAGCCTCGTTTACCTAATAAAACCCATTCCATCAATTAAAAAAAAATCTGAAAATAAATAGAGGCTTGTCTATGAAATTTGCAAGAAGTTTTCCTACTGTTTACTGACAATAAACAGAGGTGAATACAGTCCTCGAAATGCAGCTTTCATAAATTCTTAAAATCAAAAATGTAGTGTTACTAAATTGAAAGTATGCTTCCCTTATGCACATAAATGTTCATAACAACCAAAAATTGAGTTCCTTTTATTTGTGAAAGATTTGTATGAGGATAAAAAAGATTGGGGTTAAGATTAAGAGGTAATGATGTGACAGGCTTTAGCTAAGACAAAATCACTTCTCTAGTTAGCAGAGTAATTTCAGCAATACATCTTCCGTAATTTTTTTTAATCACTTAGTGATTACTTGTGTGGTGCTATTTGATTCATTGGCCATCAGTACCTGATTAAGATTCTATGCTTAGGCCATCATTACTTTTCAACAGGCCACCCATATGGTGTTAGTGTTGAGCCAGTGTAAATCCCTCAGCTTAGCACTGTATATTCTGTTAAAGAAGACTACGTGAAATGCTGACATTAGCATATGTTCTCCTCTTATTCTGTTGACCTTTATCCATGGCATTACACTAACGCTGGATCTTTGGAGTTGGTCCAGTAAGAAATTGGGTTGAAATTATAAAATTAGCCATCTGTCTATTAAAAACTTTACTGAGCCAGCAAGTTGGAACAAATGAGCACAATGATGCGATGAAATGCAACTATCAGATATAAGGTTTGCTTTGGGGTAGATTTTCTGTGTTTTTTTTTTTTTCTCTCAACTATAAGTGGACTTTCTTTCCATATCTTTCATTGTGATTTCTTATAAGAGTATATGGATGGTTGATATGAGTCTTGGAGTTTAAATTTATTAGGAAATCTCCTTCTGATCATTAATAATGAAAATACTTTTAAAAATGAAATTAATTATATGAACTTGATATTGCTGATATTCTTCTAAGTTATCTTTCTTTCAGTCTGGTTTCCTTTTCATTCTAGTTACTGTGATTTTAATTTTAGAAGTACTGATAAAAATATTTAGCTTAGAACATTATTGGACTAGCAATAATTAGTTCTTCAAGAGCTACAGTTTCCGAGAGCTTGAATATTTTCCCTCTTCAATTGCAAAGTCTCTGTTAAAAATAGAAACTACAGTAGTGTGGGCTATAAAGATGTTGGTGGAGTATTTTTGAAAAATAATTAATTTACTAATTAACAAAATGGTGTTTGTTTATTTACAGCACATAAAATGTTTCTATCAGGAAAGAGCCTGCTTATACTCTGCCTCTACCCTGCTGTGCTGACAGCAGAACATCTGCAGTTTAATTTAATACATTTACTAAATGAAGTGGGTAAATAAGGGGATGCTAAACAGCTACTTCCCAGACTCTGATATTTTTGCTTTTCTCTGGAGGTCAGAAGCACTGATGAATGATTCCTCATCTTCCTCTTTGCTGCTGTTCCAAGAGGCTCCCATGTTCCAGCGCTGTTCTAAAGGGTGCCATGTTCCAATTGTGGTTGATGAAATTACATTGCCCAATAATACCTCACTTTATCTGCTCATCTGTCTCTTTAAATGCTCTCTATGTTTACTCTCAGGGCTTATTTTACTCGGAATACTACTTTATGCCTTTCCAAGTGTATATATTTGATTCACTCTTGGTTCCGCATCTTGTTCCAGTCTGTAGGAGGGTAGATGATAAACCCAGAGTTAGAAAAATATTTGGGTTAATACCATAGCCAAAGGTGAATATTTTATCAAATATGGTGCTTGAAACAGAGGTGTCTTTCAAATGTTCATCTTTGCCTCATTATTTTTAACCAGAATCCAGTTTGCCAGGTGAATATCAGAAACAGCAGTAAGAGAAGCACTGAATTGAGTAGTAAGTGCTTAAGCCACTGCTTCTTGCTAGAAAAACTCATGAATTTATGATTTTAATCAAAGATTTATGGAATATGGTTCATGAGGTCTGGGACAAAACATAGAGAGGAATGCAGTTTCCCTCCTTTTTAGTCAGGTATCTTTAACAAAATTCCACTCCTAATAAGTATTCAAGTATTTTACACAGAACATTTGAAATATATATTTATCTAAGGCTGGGCTCTTTCTCTTACATCTTATAATAAGCCTGTAATTCATTCTAAAAATAATTGCTTGTAAACTTTTCCCTTTTTCTATGTGAAATTCAATTCTGGACCCACAGATTTTACAGGGTAAACCCCAGTACTTCCCTTAGAGCTGGTAATGGGGTGGTGGGTACCAGAATGACACTAATTTAGATGAACTCCTGGTAACTGATTCCTTTAGCCACTGCATGGCTCTCCTGTGTGGATTTCAAGGTTAGGATTTAGGAGAAGATCCCTTGCCTCACATTCTACTTTCACTGTCATGTGGCTGAACCACAGTATCTTAATTCCATATTTTAATGGCAGCATAACTTAAATGGCTGCTAAAAAAACTGTTCTGTAGATGCTGAGTGCATTAAGCCTATAATATACAGGTTTGTAATAACAGTGATAAAAAATCTATTGGAATACACAAAATCTGATTCTGGGAGAGTGAGTTAGCATGTTAACACCTCCTTCCCCTCCCTGCCTTAAACAAGGAATTTAGCAGGCTTGCAGGAGGGGGTCTCTGCTCTTGATAGATGGTGAGCAGAATGAAAGGAAGTACTTTTACATCAGCTAATGCTAATCTATTTAAAAGTCCTAAGTAGTACTGGAATAATTAAAGATATATTATATATTAAATACATTGGTTGTTACCAGCAGCTTGTGTTTAATCCTTGTGTGCCTCCAGAGGTGTGGGGGGTTTCACTGTTGAGAAGAGACAGCAGCAGCATTTCACAGCTGCTTCTTTGAGATTCCACCACCAGAACTCACCTTTACATTGAATATGTAAGGATCCCATGAACAGTTGTTTTCGGGGGGGCCCAGTGGATCAGATCTCCCACAAGCATGGCCTTTGCCCTGGCTGCCACCACCTCCACCCCTGCCCCAGGCACTTTGGTCCCTTGGGGCAGACGAGTGGGTCCATCACCTTTGCTTCTAGGGCAGTTCCCTATGTTGGTTTGTTACATGTGGAACTTCCCAGGAAATGAACAGCACCATGAATCAAGTAGAGAGTCAGGGTATCTGTTGCTGCAGCATCTGTTTGTCAGAGCAAAAATAAAAGTTATTAATTTAGCAAAACCTAATGTTTACATATTCATACCAAGGAAACTATTTAATTCTGACTCAGTTGTCTGCACACACGTACCTATATCAAAGATTCTCCAAACATGTATATGCATTCTTTTTTATTTTAAGGGAATGCATAAAAAGTTTTCTAACCATGCTTTGAACTTATTCATAAGATTTTATGTGTCTACCTGGAGCTGATTTGAAATTGCATTTTATAAAATATGCTGCATTTATAAAATGCTTTTTTGGATGCCTTTTTATTTTTCAGTGTTTTTATCAGCCCCAACTCTAGATTTCATAGAGCCTGGGGAATTTACAAAGGAGCCAACTTGGAGTAAACTTAAGTCACAGATATTGTACATACAATAGTCTGTCTGCTGACGCCAAGCCTCACTTTCCTCCTCCACTAATAAAAGCCAGTAAGAGTTGTCTGATCTTTTGCATCAAAGACAGTGTTTATGAAGTGGTCTGCATCGTTATCTTAAAATATACATATAATTCCTGCATTTAAAGCTTGAGAAGAATTATGAATCAACATTTCATAGTAAATTGTGCACAGATTTGAGTACTGAAATAATATGTTTCATTCATGAATACTGAGCCTTCAAAATCAGAGTACCCATGAAAGAGACTTTCCCCTGACTAATGATATTTATTTGCCTGATTGACCTTCTGTGCATTAACAATTTATATTTAAAAATATATTTATATTTTAGCATTTAAAAATTAAATTAATAATATCCCTTAGTTTTCCTGTTCACTGATTTGGGATATTGGATTCTGATTTAAGTGGGGTCCAGTTCTTTGCATAAGCAGCTTGCAGCTCAGAGTCCTCTGATGGTCAATGGAGAAATACAGAGCAGAATGTAGGAAAGTTATTCCAGCAGCGTCTCTGCAAGGCTTGGGGGTCACTTGACTCCACCTCAAAGTAGAGATCTCGTGTCCAGTTGGGACTGTTCAATCTGGCTGGCAATTTACTTTGTCATGAAGTTCTCAGGAGTGTGGCCTGTGGTCTAGGCAGATCGTCCATGCTTGGAGTCTACTCCAGCTTAGCTCAGAGCCCTCCTGCCCCTTATTTCTAAGGACAATATGCATGGTCCAAGCTTGCCTTGGGAGGGAACTTTGGAAAGAGCCTGTCAGGGAGCACCAGCCAGCTTCAGCTGCAGGACCTTGAGGGAAGATCTGAGGGTGGCCAGCAGCAGTGGCCCTGTGCACCCACATTTCACGGGCACTCTCCGGGTGGGAGCAGCCCAGGACCAGGATCAGAAGGGACACAAGGAAGAGCCTGAGCTGTGAACTGTGTGATTTGTGAACTGTGTGATTCAGGTGCTTTCTGCCCACGCAGGTGCTTTGCCTGTGGCTATGTTGCATATCCACTCCAGAACAGGTGAAGGAATGTAGTTCATTTCAAATGTTATCTTTGTTCTTCCATGATGAATCCTTAAAACACGAAATCCAACGGGCATCACTCTCAGGATACTTAAAGTTTCGGTAGATATCTGGGTGACTTCTGTTTGTATTTTCTTTTCCTGATAAATACCTATTCACGGAGTCCTTTGATTCTTGGCACCTAAAAGTAACGCTGAATTCAGGTTAAATTTGGTGAACGCACTCAAGTAAAAAAGACATGTTGAAATATCAAAATGCTGAATCTGCCTCCCTCCCTCTCTTCATGTATCTACCCCTATATTTCTAACCTGCAGAAACCTTTACTGTTTACAAGTAGTTAAAATGCTCTAAAGAAGACTTTAATTTTGTGCCAAACAGAAATTTTTATCTGGTTTCTTTTTGTTTGCATTGTTAGAGAATAAACTTTTTTAACCTGGATAGTAACAAAAAATTGATTCAAATCCTAAACGATTTTCTGGATTTTTTTTTTTTTTAAGTATCAAGCAGGACAGTTGCAGCTAAAATAATTCTAAATTTATTTGAAATTGTAGTTTGATTTGAAGGTGGAATAGAACTAATGTTTTGGAAAGCTTGATCTTTATTTACTTAGATAATCTCAATGTATAAATAAGTTATTTTGAATAGGCTTCAATATAGATCCATTATGAAATTATTTACTCGCTTATAGTCACAAATATGGTAACTGCTGAAAAGGTTTGGCAGTGATTTCAGAAAAACCTTCCAGAAACTTTAATATTTTTGCCAAAGTTCTGAAGATCTCCAAGCACTTTCCTTAGCCAAAGGGTGCATCAAGAAGCACAGGACAAATCAAATTAAGGGAAACTAATATTCATGAGAAATCTATCTTTAGCATTTCTGTTCATAAAATATTGAACTGGGAATATTTTGTGAACAAGGGATAATGGGGAGCAGAGGGATAAATCTAGGAAATGTATGTTGCTCCCTGAAGTATAGCAAAAGCAGTCCTTGAATGTATTTCCCAGATTATTTCTAGGTGACAAATTTTTTGGGCTATCAGCATTTACTGAAATAATCTATTATGTAATAGATAATAGATATATAATCTAACTGTTTCAGTGTAGGAACTGTCTTAGTTCTTTCATTTTCATCATGGTAAATGCAGTGTTTTTCTTTAGAAGGATTTAAAAAATATACCTGCGGTTAGAGAGGATGACTTTGATCATTTACTGGTATATATTTAATATAAAAATTCAGAGAGTACTTACATTTCCATGTATTTGGTGTTCCTGTTTCATAGCTCATGTTATAGATTACTTATGTCTTAGTCATTTGCATCAATTAAATTGAATTGGAATATTTTTCTCCTCCTACTTTAGCCCCTCATCTTCAGCTGTCAACATGCATATGCCAGTCAGCAGTGTAGCTGTCAAAGCTGACATCAACATCTGCACTTTTATTTTTCTAGTGTCTGTATCTGTCTTAATTCTGAGTATTTCTTAATGTTTTTCTTGCTGCTGATAAAAAGATTTGGAGAAATTAAGTTTCTACTGTCCCCATCTTTAAGGGCCAGTGGAAATTTCCTGGTAGAAATCTGACTTCAGCAGAATCACTGTATTCCCATAATTAGGGTCAGATTCTGGACAATTATAAGCTTTCAGCAGTTTTTTCCTTGCCATCAAGAAATCCTACCTTCACTGAGGTTAGTAAAAAAATGTTTATTTCAATTTAACCAGTTAGTCCATAATTTCATGGTTTCCATAATTCAGCTAACTCAAAAGCTGTGATTTCTTCTTCTGAAAATTAAAATTGGAGAGTATGAGGATAGGTGAAAGTGTTTATAGAAATCTTCATAGTAGTGCAACCAAGTAGTGAGAACATTATTGCTTGAAATATACCCAAGTGATATTTTGTCACTGAAATGGAAAACTTCCTCATTTGCTTCAATGGGTGCAGTATTTGTGTGTGTTCCAGATTACTGAATAAAAAATGAAAGTTTCAGATTTATACTTCTTCATGTGGAGATTAAGAGAATGCACAAATTAGGAGGAAACAGTAGAAGGAGCTCAGCAATAAAGCTTTTATAAATAAATAAAAAGCACCTAATTTTCAGAGCAAATGAGAGCATATGATGAGTGATGTGTTCCTAATGAGTACTAAAAAGCTTCCATTGTAAATAAACAGATGGTAAAAATACTTAAGTTACAAATTTTTCAAACCACAAATACCAAAGTCACAGGTCTGTGCTGCAGACTTCAAAGAAAAACGTCGCATCCAGCTTTTCCACGGTGTAAACATTTTCCTTCTCTTCAGAGGGAGATAAAAAATTGGTGCTTCCTTCACACAGGAATGTTGTGAAGCTTGTTGAACACCTCAGCTTTTGAAACCTGACGGTGCTCTGGTACAGCAGGTGTTAGTAATGAAGGGAGAGAAGTTTGGTGCGAGGGTTTGCCAGAAGAAAGTAACTTCAAATTAACAAACTGCAAAAGTAAATTGTGTCCACATGAGCTCTGGACTCTGGGATTATTTTATTGGCCTCCAGAGACACTTGGTTGGTATGGAAATGTGTTAGGAGACAGACATTCATGTGGAATGCATCTCACTGTGTGTGATAATATCTGCATGGTTTTATTCTAAGGTAGCTCACAGAAAAGTCATATACACTTCAGAAAATAAGGCAACATCATGGATACATTTTATTGGTTAGATCTATATTGAGCCTCAAAGCAAAGAGAAAATTGAAAGGATTTTTTGTAGTTATTATTTAGGAATCATAAAGAATTATCTCTAAACGTCAGGATAGTTCAAATAGTGCTCAAATCAATACTTCACTTCTGTCTTGCAGGCCTAAACTGATAAACTCATGTCTGTTACACATGTCCATTAAGTTCCAGTGTGTCTATCATGTTTACATAACAATATCATATGTTCTGATATGTTCTTTCTGGGGTTTAACATGTTTCATATTTTGATCAAGAAATGAATATGGGGAAGTCAAATGGGATTTTTTTCCTGTTTCCAGGACTGAGCACTCAGTCTTTTGCCCTGGTGGATCAGCAACCACTGATTATTCCTTTTCCTTGTAGAAACTGGAGTCCCTCTCAATTCAGGGAAAAGACTGAGTTTTTAATTTGGGTTTAGCCAAAGATGATTTCTCAGGAAATATTTCTCTCATGTTTTTTGCAAGGTCCTGTGTTTGACATTTCCACTAGAGAAAAAACGGCAGTAGGAAACAGTTTCAGGCGCTCAGTAGTTGTTTAGATTGTTGTTTTGATTCAGTTGTTCTATACACCAGATTAATTTTGTACCTAGTGCTTTAACCAAAATCAGAAATGTGTGGTATGCATCGAATAAACTTACTGTTTGTCTTGATTTTGTTATGCTAATCTCAATTATTAGCAATGATTAGTTTCAGAAGAGTCCAAATAACCCCCAGGGCATAAAAGCAAATTCCTTTCGTGGTGACTAGGACATGACTATGCTTTTTCTCTTCCCAGGAGACTGGTATATGAGTTTAAGAGACTTTTCCTAGCTTCATGGAAATGGCAGAGTTCAGCTGCTGTTTGTTTACATGTTGGGTGTCCTGGGTGGGTCAGATCCTTCAGTCCACTTCTGAATCCTATCCGGATTTTCAGATCTTGTCTTGGTGCTGATGAATTCCCTTCAGTGCACTTCAGAAACATTTGTGCTTCACTTGTCTCATAACCAGATACTCCACACAGCCTGTTGTAAATGATTCTGCAGTATCTTTGGCTCCCAGCAGGAAAACTCTGAATTGCTCCTGGTAATTGCTTCAAATCTGCAGCCCTGACAGGTATTTTTAGGTCTGTCTTGAAGAGATATCAGCTCCCATTCACTTCAGCTTCTTTGCCTGGAGTCAGTGCAGCTCCAGACATATCACTGGAATGGGATGTAATTGTGGGCTCATGCCTTCTCCATCCACCCACCAATCTCAACTGCCTTAAAGCAGCCTCCTGCTGTGCTACAGGGAGCATTTAGAGCCTTGCTGAGCAAAGCAAACTTGAACTGTGGGTTGTGCCTGAATTTAAAGACTGCCTTGGAAGGAAGAGGAGTGGAGATGCATTGTGAAATCCCTCCTTTATATGACTTACAACAGTGGAACATTTCAAGCTATGAATTTCATTGGAATTCTATGATTTACGCTGCTTATCCTCCTGAAATGCTGAATTCCCAGTATTTTCTGTCATTATAGCCCAAGTGGTAAGATGCTGTAAAGCTAATTAACAGGATAATGGAGATCTAAACCATACTGCTATAAAAGTGAGTAGGATTTGGTGAGAAGTAGGGAAATAATCTGATAGCACGTGAATGTTCAAAGAGATTTTACCAAAAAGGACCAGAGGAGGAGAAAAGCCCTTTTCACTGCTTCATTTAGACCAGGTTGTGTCCATGCTTGAGCACCAGAACATTTATTTCCAGAAATAATCCCTTTGAACTCAGCAGAGCTAGTAATTGAAGTTTTGTGTACGGGCTGCATGAGGCTTCACTGGGCAGCCATTGGCTACTCATGCAGCTTCAGCTTTTTCCTTTTAATAGCTTCTCAATGCTTTATAGTTGATTCTTAATAAAATGGGAAAGGAGGTGGAAGGAAGGGCTAATATGGGGGTTGGGAAGTCTAGAAAGAAGACCAAGATAGGAAGGGTTTTTTCTTATTTTTACTACTTTTATGCAACCCAAAGGATAAAATTAGCAAGACTGGAAACTTTTTCAACTGGTGTTGTATTCTCACGATTAAAATATAACTTTTAATCTTCCGTAGCTGTTGAAAGATGTGGCTCTGGCTCACTCCTTGCTTCTAATCAGTGAAGAAAGTACAAATACCACCAAGTCTGTCTTTCATCAAGCAAGTGAGAAGTCTGCATGGTCACTCTAACACATCTTACCAGAGAGCAGCTGGGATATGCTCCGTGCTTTGGCAAGCTGAAGTTTTTTAACTGCTGGCATAGAGTTGATTGAATTGTTGGCTTTTTGCAACACAAGTTTTTATGACTTCTAATATAAAACAGAAGATAAAGGGGAAACAATACAAAATAATGTATCAATGGCAGATAATGTTAACCTGATAGTGTACACTATGGAACAGTTTCAAGAAAGATTTCGGACCATTCAAAATGCCTTCCCATCAATTTATATTATATATGAAGAAAGCAGTATTAAAGCCAGGAAAATATCAACTATATGTCAGTGCACTTACTGCAGACAGCAAATGGACAATTACCTGGATAAATTTTTCTGAAGAATGGAATATACAGGAATCCGTCTCCTAATTTATATCAACTCCATGTCAATCAAATAAGGTTGATCACTTTTTTGGAATAGTATATTAAGAGAGGGAAAATGCACAAACATGAAGATAAACCAGTAAACTAAACTGGTAAAAGGACAATTTCAACTTTTCCAATATGGGAAATATAACACATCTATCTATTTAAATATTTTTGTGGTTGAACTACAGCCGCAAAAAGAAAAGCAAACAACAGCAGTAGCAACCACAACCATGTCTTACATAGGGTGGAAGTAGTCTGTTACAACTAAAGCAGAACTATTTTTCTCAGGAAGTATTCTGTAGAAACAAAAACATACAAAAACAATTGAAAGAAAATATTTGCTCTGGTAAATGAGTTCGTACTCATTGCAAGAACAATTGCGTTATTTAGCTTAATTGGCACTAGTGCACAGAGAGAAATACAATTATGTCTATCAAAATTTTCAGAAGAAATAGTAGCACATGAGGAAAAGTGGGGAAAAATCAAGTCATTTTAGTGTCAGAGAAACTTTTCAGCAACGGAAGTACCTAAGCAGAAAAATTATTTTCTTATTTGAGGATAAAGCAACAACTATTTCCTACTGAGGTAAATGGCCTCTGTGCAGGAGCCCACTGTGCTCAATGGTAATCTTTCCATGTGGTTCTGTGGGCTTTAACCAGGCCTGAGTTTTCAATTTGTCTGTCTGCATCTGTTTGTCTGTCAGCAACTGGTCCTTTGTAGCTCCTTCTGGGCTCACTTTATAAAGGTTTTACAAATCTAAACTGGAAAGAAAGCATTTGTTTAATGTCACTTCAGCTCAAAACACAGGCTCAGCTGTCAGTCTGAACTTCCCCACTCATTGCAGGGCTCTTTGCTGGGTTAGGGCAGCCAAGGCTCCCAGCACTGATCTACCCTGGCTTCAGCTGGACTAGTCCCAACTTCAGCCGGGGCATAAATGGGGAAGGAACCCTCTCAAGGAAGCTGCATTTAAGGCTAACAAAAATGTCAACATCATGTCAGTGAGAATATGTCTTGTTTTTCATGGTTCATCCTTTTAATATCTTCACTGTCTCCCAGGTCTCCCGGGCAGTGATTACTTCTTTGTGTGGGTGTATGTGAGACTTGAAAGGGCAGTCACTGCAATAATGCAAATAATATTAATGCAGAATTTAAAGTAGAAAATTATGCTGTGATACGGTTTTGGGGAATTTAAAAACAAATATGCCAAAATAATAGCTTTAAATTTCTCCTCTAATAATACATCTGTGGTTACATGCAATATAGGCTGTGTAAATGCACATTCTCTTCTCCCTTGCATGAATTTAAGTCTAATGCAAAATTGACAGATCCATTTATGCCTATGAAATTAAATCCAAAAAGGTTAGTATAAGCACTAGGTTTAATGATCATTGCACAATATAATTAAAAGATGATGTTACTTGAATATCAGATTTTCTGTATGTATGTTTATTTGGAGTTTTTAATTGAAAATAAACAAAATCAGAAGCACAAAAAAAAACTAGAAAAGATGTGGGAAATGTAATGATAATGGTTGACTTCTAAACAGCCAAGGAAATTATAGTCATCTTATGTGTGGGACAGGAACAAACACCTCTTAATTGCACTTCATTATAACGTACCTTTCTCTTCTCAGTTGTATATATTAATTATAAAAATCATGTTTCAGAGACGAAAAGCTGTACAATAGGGTTTTTTTTCTTTTCCCTCCCTCCCTTGTGCTGTCTGCAGCAGGATGGAAGAACAATATCAACTGTCATCCACAGGAAGAGCTTAAGAGCTTTCAAAGACAAATCATAAAAAGAATGAAAGGCTATTATAAAAAAAGGAGGAAAATGCTTTGATTTCACAGATTTGCTACTTCTTAATGTTTAAGGTTCTCTCTTCCTCTTAAAAATATCTTCTCATATTGTTTTGTATGTGTTATGTGCAGGTACATCACTTTTTGATGACTATATCACATGACACGTGGATTATGTGGATCATTATTAACAGATGGAGGTTGAGGGGATAAGACAGGGGGAAAGGCACTGTAGAAGCCCTCCAAGACTTGTATCACTTCTTTGGGCAAATTGTAGAAAACTTGGACATTAATATTGTGACACCAAGTGACACTGTCTTTTGAGGTTTTGGGGTTTTTTTCCCATTCCAGTTAATTCATGTTTCACTGGAGCAGTACTTATTTTGAAAGTAAGGACATGATTTTCTAAAGTCTTCTGTGATCACCTGTGACCCAGCTTTCCCATGCTTGCTCTCTTGGTTTGGATTTTCAGTTCTGCTGTTTCCTACACAATTAGCCAGGATGTTTCCTTAAAACCTGCCTTCCTGCTTACAAAGCTGAGTATTCTCACAGGCTTTGTTGAATCCAGGAGCTTTCTTGCTGAGGAAGATTTTGTGATTGCTGGATGTTGCCTTACAGCATAACTAAACACTACATGACACTTGGTGTGCAGTACCTGGGTGATAAAGCAGTGAGCAATTACCTGGTTATACTGGCTTTTATTATCCATCCTCTTGAAGCTTTTCCCACTTATTCCATTCTTTTCTATTTCCCTCTACGCCTTTCCTCAGAAAGGAGCCTGTGGTGTGGAGGGCTCAGGTGCCTCCCAGGCTGATGTTTGGTTTCTCCTGAGCCTGACAACATCTCCTGCAGCCTCTGAGGACCTTACAGATGCAATGTCTCGGTCAGAGTTAGACACAACCTCCGGCTCTTTGTTGTATGCATGGCCTATTGCTGGCAGGTGAAGACCTACTGTTCCATGTATATTATATATAACATACATATTTTTGCAGGAAAAAAAAAATCAGTGAACTATATTTCATTAGTAGCTATGACTGTCAGGGTTTCCTGAAAAGTTAAGTGCTCACAGAGATACAGGTGCTGAGGTTGCACTCCATGGTTTTCTGGACGTGCCTTCTAAACTTTTAAACCAGAGTTCCTCCAGAGAATAAAGAAAAGACATTCCTGCCCCCATGGCTGGTTTACTACTTCAGTGGGTTCCTGGGGTGGATGCTGGCTTCTGTCAGCTGACGTTTTCCTGCTACTGCAGTCACATTTCAGTTGTTTTTCCAGACAGATGAGGGAACACCTCTCAAAGCTGCCATTTACTTTACTAGACCTTATGCTTGTTCCAGTGGGAGGGAAATCCTCTGAATCTGAGAACTTGAGGCTTATTAAATTTAAAGTGGCTATAACATAGGTATGAAGGAGACAGGTACTATCAATAGGTACTCTTCTCAGAATACTAACTTTTACTTTACTAAATAATTCCTTTATTTTTTTTCCTGCCCCTGCAAAAAACCCTAGCAGTTATTAGTGAAAATGGCAGTACCTATCAAAGGTAGAACTCCTTTTCCCCTCTCATGAATAGTTGCAGTTTGAATATTTTTTCAGTGGATTGGTAAATTTATTAAAATAGATTGAATAGTAAAAAAGAAAGATTACTTATTTACAGAATTACTCTAAAGTATGAGCAGGAACTAGACTGGCTAACAGATCATCCTTAGAGAACAACAAATAGTTCACTCTTTTACTTCTCTCTCTTGTGCAGTTCCATAAAGCAGTGCATGCTTCTCTAAATGGATTTTCTTCATTCTTCCTCTTATGTACTTTGGTCTGATTATATGTCATAGTGATTCAAAGACACAACAGAATCAGTGGAAACTCTCTGCACTCCTCTTTGGTTTAATATCATTTCTGAAGTAGTTTAACCATTAACATGTATAAAACCACCTAACTACATGAAGAATAATCACATGATAGTTTTTTTTTCCTAAGGAAATATTAACTTTAAACTGGGATAACCAACTTCCAAGAATTCACATAAAACATAATGAAGTTAATATTAAATAAAAGGCTTGTGCAAGCTTTTATTTTTACAATATGTGCTGATGTGTCCCTGATTTAATCATGTTTTGTTTATGATTAATGAATGATTCACCTTGAAGATCAAAGTTTGATGTATTTCTCATTACAAACTGGAAGAAATAATCTGTTTATAAAATAAAAGCAAGTTGTTTTGTGTCTTACCCAGTACTAAAAATTTAGCCAAATACTGAGAATTGAAGGTGAGAATATATGGGAAACTTCAGTTATGACAAGTGTCATCAGACCTCAGACTGTTCAGGAAATCTTCATGTATAAATTGTGATCATTTAAAGCATGAAAAACTAACTTTTTTTCCCTACTGTGTTTTATCATAAATGTTGACTTACGCAGCTGAACTAAAAATTTAAACATTTTCAGTTTAATTTCAATGTATTTATAAGGCAAAATGAAATACATTCATAAAGAAAAGCAGCTAGAAATGTGACCAGGATTCTTTTGTTGAAATAAAATGCACAATTGTGCAAGTTTCAGTTTATATTTCACTAGGGGTATAGCCATTTCTGTGACACTTCACCTACATAAAATATTACTAGGTAACAGATTTAGGAAAGATCTGAAGTAAACTTCAACACTAAGCAAAGTATCTCTGTTTAAATCCGGAGCACAAAATTATTTGTCTCTATGTTATAAGTTTATCAATCTTAATGTGTTGGTTTTTTTCTGCTCACACAATAAGGATTATTTTGTAAAGATCCATATTGGAGTGTGAGCAGGTAAATTTGCAGGAAACATTATTTTTTAAAAAACCCTGATATAATGGGAAGGTTTTCATGCACCAGTGACCTGAGAGCTACAATGTTGTATCTTTTAATTTTTAGAGGAGAAACACAACCTGAAGATTGTCTGGGGTGGATAGATAATGGTTAATTTGATAGCCTAGCATTCATTGTGAATGCTGAAAAAATGGTTTTATTACAATGACAGACAGATGACCATTCTGCTCTTATCAATGGATGACAGAAAATTGTTTACACCCTAGAATAGTGATATAACAGAATTATTGTCAAAGTATTAATGCAAAATTCATTGCAAAATTAAACTCTCGACTCATATTTATCCCTAGTTCCCTGATGAAGAGTGAGTGAGCAGGTTTTACATGTTAGTTCTGGGCTGTACTGCATTTAACTTTCTTAGAATAAATCTTTGGTGGTAATGATGCCTGAGCTACAGGATGACCAATTGAAAAACACAATGAAAAACCAGACTGTGTAAGGTGAGTGGCAGTTTATGAATAGTTCAAAATGTGTCTCCCCAGAGAAAGATGTTGCTGTTTTCCTGGTGGAAGAAATATTTCTGTCTCTTGTTTTCTTCATTTACTGCTAGAAAAGTGAACAGCTAATTACTTTACTTTTAGGTAAAGTCCTGCAAACAGAGGATTATATAATTCAAGTCGATTCTAGTGGCATTAACCTACTACAGTAACATAAGAATGTTATAGTTAATTTACTTTCCTGTGAAATTTTCTTGATTATTTGATGTATAACTTTGCATTATACTTTCCAACTTAAAGAAGTTTGAGAACTTTTGAAAAAAAAATATCATTTTTCTGGTTCACTGAGTTCACTGCTTTTCATGTAAACTCCACATGCTTTACTTGGATTTTACATTTCATAACTCTTTGTGGCACATTTCATTCAATCTGGTTCACCTTGATATTGACATCACAGAGTTCAATGACTTCTGTATGGTTTGTTTCTCCACTTAAAAATAATATAGCTCTGAGAATTGAGTGATCTTTGTCCTGTGGTTTGCTTAATATTGTGGGTTTATGTTTTTTCTATTTGTTCAGAACTATTTGTACTTGGATTATTAATCTATAACTAAATGTTGTCCTCTGTGTTCATCCTGCTGACGATATCTGGAATCAGACCAAAGCTATTTTCCTTAAAATTGTGCAAATCATGTTTATTTTTACTTTTTTCTTCACTTATGATCTTTTGGGTATCATGTCAAAAAGGGAAAATATTAGCACAGAGCAGTATTAGTACCTGTGCTAGTTCCATCTTTTTACAGGCAGAAGCCTTGAATATCCTGCCTAAACCAATCCTCACCGGGAATTCTGCCTGTGTCTCTCAAGGGCCGTGTATCAGGCAGAGGATCTGAACTGCCACTTGAACAATTGTGCTTTAACGGGAGCTATGGCCAGTCACTGTCTGAGCTCACTGTACAAATGCCAGCAAGCATTCCTAAGGAAATATCCTGTCTCACAGGGAGCTGCTGGGGAAGTGGACCCAAAGGCACTGTGCCATGGCCAGGTCTCTCAGAGGAGGCACTTCAGTGCAGTCACCCAGCCTGGAGCTTTGTCTTCCAGTGTCTGTGCCAGTGGCTTGGCTGGAGGTGGGAGGAATCCTTCTCTCAGGGAAAACTTCCCTCAGAGTCACTGCCACAGTCTAAGACATGCACAGTCAGGATCACAGGTTTGATCCACTCGAGTCGTACAAAAAATTTCAGTCTTAGGAATTTGAAAGTTAGTACCACCTTAACCTAAAAGGAAACTAACCAAGCCTGAGACCATAAGGAAGCTTCTGTTTGGGTCAAAACTTCAGATTTAGATGTTGTCCACTCTTCTGAAAGATTGAACAGATTAAAATGAAAGGAATTCTTACTTATCATAGGTGGATTGAGTTCCCTATCAGCTTCCTGGCATGAGGGCTGCATAGCTTCTCTACTGCTACTGTCATTGCAACCTGTGCTGTTGTTAAAAGCAGCCTTAAATGAGACAGTTACAGGATGGATTTTTGTGTCCAGGTAGAGATCTATATGACAAAAAAATATGAGATTCTTAATGATCATGTAACAGTTTGATGCTAGTCGCTTAGTGTGCTTCCCTTCTCCTTTTCACTATGATAGTGTGTGACAGATGGTATAAAACAGAGCAACTCAGCTTCCTAAAAAATTAACCCAGTTTTGAACATCTGGAAGCACAGAATGCTCAAAAATAGTGGCTTTGTGCAGAGTTTTCAAACAGTTGGGGGGACACGCACGTTCTTGTAAGTCTGCTTCATTGGCTGTAAATGTGCCATGCTGTTGGTAAGATTTCAAATTGGGCAAAATTTCATCTGCCATCAGTTTTTCTGAGTAATCTGTTGCCTGATCTTTAAAGACATTACATTGAAAGGAAGTGAGGAATTTCTAATGCTACAGTTCAGATGCCCGTCTTAGAAATTAACTGTAAATAAGCATTAATCTATGCCAATGTAAATGTTGAAAGTTCTCTATGGGTAGAAATTCTGCACATACCTTTTCCTGATTGTTGTCACTGTGAAAGACTGTGTACCAATTCTGTTTGGATAAATCTTTCTGTCCATGTATTTATCTTCAAGTGTATAAGTAATCAATTTTTAAAATATGTTCCCATTCACATCCCATGCACAAATTTGAGGGAAAATGAAAAACAAATTACTTGTTCACATTAAAATTAATGAAGTTGGAGACTTCCATCATTGTATTTTACCAAGAAATTAAGTGAAGTGAGGAAGTTTGATGACTGTATCAAAATCTTCCTATTCATAACTGGCATATTTTAAAGAGTGGACTCCTTCTAGATGGTATGTGTGTGTACCAGACCACAAATATGCAAAAGAACAAGAAATAAAAGTGCCAGTTTCTCTTCCTCTCCTCTTTTATATTTGCATTATGTATCAGTAAGGTTTGTTTCTGAAACTCGTTGAAGACAGAAGAGTTCAGCAGTTTTTAAGAACCCAGTATTTGATGTCTGGTGAAATGTATATTTACACTAATATTCACCAGAGTGTACACACCAGGTCAAATCCCTGAGTCTTACAAAACATGATACGAATGGCAATTTTTATGTCAGTAATAGAATTAGAAATTATTCCAAAGATGTTGCTGGGCAGGGGGGAGAACAAGTGTGTGAAAAGAGAGGAAGCTTTAGTTAGCACTTTTAAAATAAAATTTTCAATGCAAGTTTAAAAATTGCATCAGAGAGTTAAACAGACTCTCATGATTTTCGATCAATTTATGACAGGTTTATAAATTAATGGCATGCATAAAGAAGTGGGAGATAGGACCAGAAAGTAAAAGGGCTATTTTATATGGTGATTATATATTTATGCTGAACTGGACCAAGTATATTTCCATCGTTTACGGTTCTAGTAACTATTTGGTCCTGTTCTTGAGGCCAATGCAGCCTGATTGCTCTAGAAGAAATATACCAGATTTGAGTTGCATAAATGTAGATCAGAACATGGTTTGTTAGGTAATAATACAATAACAAGCATGAGGATGAATGAATATGCATAAAAAATATTACAAAAGCCCTTAGTTTTGCTGACAGAAGTAGTTGCCTTAAATTGCACTGCAAATGGGACTGCGCAAACCTTTTGAATTCATTTAGTTTCCCTGAAGGAATTAATTTCTAATTATTTTATTAGCAACGCAACAAGCTGATAAAAATTGAAGCTTGTACTGCTTCATAGCCAAAGCCTTCCTGACATGCTCAGAGCCTTTTAGTTCTTCTGTTGTTCCTGTGCAAGAATCAATACCACAGGCAGCAATTATGTGGCGTTGTTTTTTGGCTAAAATTCCCACACATCTGGGATAAACAGATATTCTATTCGAACTTCCTCTGTTAACTCCACCAGTTTCCATGGAATGACTCTCTATATGCTTGTTAAGTAAATGATTGTTATAAGACTATGGAGACATGGTCGATCAAATTAACCCCTTTTGTCCAGCCTCCAAAATGGTTCCCTTCATTTGCCTAAATTCAGCTGCTTTGGGGAATTTTTTCAAGCTTGAAGGACTCTCTGGATTCATCACATTAGCAAACTGTAACCTGAGAAGAGGGTCTTTGGAACAGCAGGAGTTCTTTGGCCCCCAATTGTTTTGCTAATCAAGATTATTGCCACTATTGAGATGTGGAAAGATAGCCTAGCTGACAAAATTTGTCAGCTTCCCATGAAATAGTTCTGTCAGTTTAGTCAGGGTGCCGGCTAATATTAACATATAAATGAAGTCTCTCCCCCTCACCCCTTAATAGATGCAGAGAAAATATAAACACACACACAAAAAACCCCTCTGTGCTTAAATCAAACAAGCTTCTTTTCTCAGCTCTAGCCCATGTCCCTGGAAATCCTGTGAGTAGTGGAGCTAAAGGGAGGGGGGAGGGAAGCAGAATTTGCACAAAACTACTTTTAAGCCATAAAGCAGCAAAGCCCCACTCCCTGCTGATAGCAACAGGAGATTGATTACGCCTGCAAAAGTACAAATGGTTGCCTGAATGCAAGTGGCAGACCTCCAAAGCAGAGTGCTCTATGTGCTGGTTTTACATTTTATAGCGGAGGACTTGGATACAAAGTGGAAGAGCGGAACAGGGGCTGTGAAAGAGTTCTCTTCGCCCAGAGGTCAAAGCTGTGAGCGCCTTCCCCCGGGTCCAGCCCTGCCCGCGCTCCGAGCCCCATCCCTCAGCACCTGTGTGCTGCCTTCCCCTCTGTCTTCTCATAATCAGAATACATATTGCGTTTTCCAGCTGACCTACGAGGTGATATAATCTGATGCTCTTTCACCCACTTACACGAATTTTGCATTACTTTGTCAAAGGCAAATGCCTTGCATCACTCTGGCGGCAACTCTTTCAAACCCCAGCTGTACCCGGATTATAAAAAAAAGTAATTCAAACTTTCATTCCTTTTAATTGTAAATGGATTTATTGAAAGTTCTCTTAATCTTTTAGCCTCATTTAAATATAAATAAATTAATATCTCGTGATATTTGTAATCTGCAAATCGGCAATATTGGCCTTTTGGTACTAAATTAGCCCTTGAATGGCAACTGTGCAGCAGCTTTGTGTAGTTAGTGTAGGCATCGGAGATGACTCTTCTGGCAAGTTCAATAGGCTTTGCAAAGCATAGCTTTAAATAGAAGAAATCCTTCAATCATGATTTGTTCTTGCTTTATGAGAAACAATCAGATTATTCCTTTGTGCTGGACTGTGACAATACTCTAAAGCATGAATGAAAACTGGAATATATGTTCCCCCAGTGGATTACATCAGCCTTCTTGATCATTGGGCTAACATGAAAAATAGATTTAATGTGTAAAATATCTGTCACTGAAGAGAATATTAAGAAAATTACTTAGGAGCAGTTTGTAAGAACTTCAGAAGCAATGAGTTAATGACAAAGCACAGTATTTGTTAAGAAGTTCAAGGCAGATTGTTCCTAAAGATTCCAGGCAAGTTGCTAAACTCCCTGCTTCATGATTTCAGAAGATGTCATACAGAATTGATTTCAACTTCTCCAAAGTAAAATATTGTGTAAAATATTGCGTAAAATATCGCATTAGTTGCCCAGAATGTGAAGCTAAAGAAGCATAATCTAAACAGTTCCACTGGTACATCTTCCCCTGAGGTAATTCAATATTTGTGCTCCTACCCTTGATCTGAACCTTCTGAAAAAAAAGAACTGGGAGACACAATATTTAGCATTGTTGGCAATAAGAAAGAATTCATAATAATCATAATAAAATAAGAATTCTTCTGGTTAAAGTCATAGTCTGCTTAAAATTCTGATCTCAGATTCTTGGTGAAATTCCTGGATCTCTCTTCTAGCTCAGTAAAGTTTGCCTACATTGAATCCTGCTCCCTCCTGTGACCCGACTTCTCTGCTGGAGAGTGCGAGGCGGGGGAAGGCTGAGGGATATCTTACTGCCCACCATGCTGTGTGTGGATGTTTTTATACAAACAAAAGGAGTAGTCTTTGTCCCAGGGAGTTTACAGTCTGGAACAGCTTTTAATTATCCGTTACAGTATCAGTTCATCAAAACCTAGATATTCTAAATGTTAACTTCATCCAGCTCTAGAACCTCTTGCAGTCTGGCTTCTGTTACAAGCATCGAGTCTAAAACTTCATAGATACATTTAAATAGTTAAAGCAGTAATATTGGCAGAAAGGAGTCAGTCTTCTGCTGAACAGCTGTCTTGCAGAGCAGTGCTATCCAGAGCTCATGTAGTTTCCAGGAGTCAGCAAGACACACTTGGCCATATGCTTTGAAACCTCAATTTACTGCGCATGACTTTTTCTCCTGTTTGTTTCTGATCACACTCCTTCATTTTGCACCTGCACCCCTTGTCAGGTGTATGGTTCCTCTAAGAAAAAGCAGTCCTGCCCAAAGGCCAGGGTGTGGAGCTTTGTCCAGTGCAGCAATTTTCCAGCTTTGGGACTTGCCTGGCAAAGGGAGCGGGGAGGTGCTCATAACAGAGCCCTTCGTACCTCGGCAGAACAGCTGCCTCACGCTCCAGCGCACACAAACAAAACACCTGCTTGAACCAGCAAAACCAGTAAGCAGTGAGACTGGTATCTGGTGGATGGTGTTCAGACTTTATCTCTTTTGAGATGCTGCAACATATTTTTCAGCATTGTAGTCATTTTGAAAAAAAAAAAAAAAAGTGCAATTTTTTTTATAGAACCATTTTTTGGTCTCTTTGTTGAGAGATGTTAAAAACCACTGCTAATATTTTGCTTTTCTTTCATTAGCAAAGATAAACCTCCTTAAGGCTGGTTTGGGTAAGTGTCCTGCAAGCCCAGCTTTTAGACTTACTTCAAACTGCATCACTTTAACTTGAGTAGAGGCAGCCTTTCATTCTTACCTATCCTTTTTTGAGGTATTGGACAGGTGCTGAATTCTGCTTAATCTGGTATTCCTCTCTTGCGTGTTGTAGATATAAGGGTGTATTTCTTTCATGCAGTAACAGTGTTTCATCGGTTCTGTTGAAGTGTAACTTCAAGGGTGCAACATCAAGGATCTTTGTAAGGCACACGGTATTTTGACATTCTAATGTTGACTTTCCCTTTCAATGTATCAGGATGGGAGACAGAAATGGCTCTAAGTAATCCTCTGAAAATAAGTATAGAACACTGATTAAAAGATGATGAACTTATATCTCAAGTTCACCAATAAAATTCTGTAACTTCCCACTTTCTGTTTGCTGAGATTCATCCTCATTTCTGACGGATCTCCCTTGATTTCAGCTGAAATGCCCATCAGTGCAGGGAAGCTCTCCATAATGGCTGCTGTCATATGGCAGCTGTTATCATTTGCACTTTGTTATACAAATTTATCATCTCTGTCAGTTCATAATAAGCCTGACTGATACCATAAAACCCTATAATGCCAGCAACAATAATTGTCATTCTACTTGGATGTTGTAGAAGAGAGCTTAAGGATTTAATGTTTAAGTTTTAATTGAAATATTCTCTCACCATTATGGGTGGTCTCCTTCTGAAACCTTGGTAGGACAGTATAGTAACACTGCCCAACACTACTGCCTGAACTAAGCATTAAAATAAATTTTTAAAAATCCTCGGTGTTGTCAGTCTTTAAATGTTCTAAGTGGAATATGCGCATAGTGTATGCCTTAATCAAAATAAATTTCAACTTCCCTTTTTTATTTTTAGATCTGCTTTAAATTTTATCAGACTGACTAATTCCATGTAATAAGCATAACTATTTTATTTAACCAGGGGAAATGAGTGGGAACAAGTTCTGACTGACAATGGCTCTCTGCTGGAACCCAGAGAAGCAAATGCAAGCAATGCAGTAAGGAAGATCAAACTTGTTACACTGCTGATATTCTAAGAGTTTGAACTCGGACTCCCTGCTGACCTCAATTTTACAATGATAATCATTTCCTAAAATGTCTTCATTTTGTAAATGAAGCTGTACCTCCCTCTGAAGCAGGGGTTTGCAAAGATTAAATAATTTACATTTCAAAGGGTTCATTTTTTTGCCAGTGTGAGAAATACTCAAGCACGAAAATGAGTGCTCCTTTTAATTTCTGAAAGCTGGGAGAGCATTCATAGTGAAAATAATCACAGCCTATTACAGCAGCCTTGCTTGCCCATTCCCACTTCAAAAGGATGAGCCTATCTTTTCCCCGCCCAGCAGTGAATGACCACTTAAATGAGTGATGGCTTATTAATACTATGACTCAGCCACTTCTCGATAAGGAGAACAATAAGGGGTCAAAGCTTGAGCATCCCTTACAGGAATTAATGAGAACATGTTGCTGGTAATTTGGTCTTTTGGAGATTACATTTAAATTAAAAGGTTCTTGTGTCAGGCTTAATGGTGAGACTGGTGTTGTCACTATTTGAAATCCAGAGACTGCATTTTTGTCCTTTCTACCTGTATAATTTCACTGACTTTATCAAAGTTGCCTTGGGGGTTGGATACCATTTAAAGAACGAAATCAGAGAAACTGTGAAAACAAAACCTTAATTCTTGCTTCTCCAAAAGTAACCTCAAAACTGCACACATTTATTTGGGCATAGTGTTTTTTTCAGTGTCAGGATATATAATTACAAAAACAATTAAATGCACATATCTGAGATATGTTGCATTAACATTTCTGCATATGACCTGGAGTTAATTCATTGCCAAAGAGTGTTCACTCTGAAGTTGTGTGAAAAACAATTTACCAGGCAGTATTTGTGCAAATTCGAGGGCCTTTTCTTTGGTTCCTCATCCTTCTTTCCATTAAAAACTTAGCACTTGGGATGTCTGGCTCTATTCTTAACTTTTATTTTCACATTTTATTATTGATATTGAAATTGTTATTGTCACTTTTTAACAAAGGCAAGAAGCACAATGGTGGGATCAAAGTTGCTTATACTGTGTGTGTTATTAACTTCAGCATAGAAATCCAACCTACAGCTTGTCTATTATCTGTTTCTTGAATTGATGAAAATACTGTATTTAGCATCTTTTCTGACCTGAAACTAGTGCAAAGATGGATGCTAGGTAGGATTACAAATATAAACCAGTGCTCATTGTGCTAATTAGTGCATTGTGTGCTAACTAATGCAGCACATTGCATTTTCAAGGAACTTTGAAAAGGTGGGAATCAACTGTTTATAAACATTTCAGATGTAATTCTAGGGAAAGTAACAATTCAGCTGTCTTCTCATTGTGCAATGGTGTTTAAAATGTAGAAAATTTGACTTATAAAAACAGGCAAATCATAAGCATGAGAAGTTTTGTGGTCTTGATTTTTTTCTGATGTATCTAGAAGTCATATAATAATTTTCCTTTTTTAAATCTTTTTTATCTATAATAATATGATTTACTATATCTGACGAAGAACTACAAATCTTAAAATATATAAAACTGATACCATGCTATAAGAAAAGCAAATATGGTTGTTCTGAGATGAGCTTAAAAACTTATGAAGCATTAATGGAAAAACATTCACTTACAATACCAATTCACAGATAAGATTCTCTTTTCCACGCAAGAAAAGTTTAGATTTGCACTGGAAAATAAAAGAACAGGTTCTAGTGCAAGTATACAAAATGTTGAATAAAGTCACAATGAACCTTCCTTATCAGGCGTTAGTTCAGCTAGTGTGGGATTCTTGGGGAAATAAAATATCATTTTGAGCAATAGCATCACCAGATTAGGAATTTAGAAGGTGGAGGGAGGCTAAGTCCTTATGGTAGTACCATGATAACTAATGACACCATGGGAAGGACAAGGGACTCCTTCCTTTGCCTTTAAAGATGCCTTAAAAATATTTTTTAAAAGTGTACTGGAAATGATCTCTTTCTGTATGTTGTTCTGCCGTTTTTCATTAAAACAGAGTTTCTGAGTGGCTGAGATTGTTTCTGTTTCACCAGGCTGAGAAGATCCCTTGATTTTTGTGGGCAGCCTTTGCTGACATGTGGGGTGTTCAAAATGCACTTGTTAAGTGCTTACAAGGACCATGCAACTTGCTTCTCAGAGGACTTCTACACCTTCTAGGCTCTTAAAGAATCAGAAGCCTTCCAGATCCTTTATCATGATCCTTGCTGGGGCCCCGGGGATAGTTTTTGTCCTTTATTTGCCCAGTTAACCATTGATTACTCTGAGCCTACTCATGATGCAGTAGGCTTGTGCATATTGCTCTTGCCAGAGGCAATGAAACTTGTCCCATTTGGAAATATAGAATGTGACTACCCCTTAATCAGAAGAATGTTTCATGGCTTGGGGTCTTAAACAGCCTCTCTTTGCTATGCAATGCCTTTTTAAAAAGAATGTGATCCAGAGCAATGAGGAAGAGTTGTGAAGAGAGGGGATGGCTGGGGATCCCAGTTTAGCTGGTGCCAAGCAGAGGGGCTGGCAGCCCCCAGCACTGGGCACTGGGAAGCTGGAGCTGCCTGGAACTGCTGCCAGCCAGAGCCTCCCTGGGGATGGCTGGCTTGATGCAAGGGACTCTTGTTTTGTGACTAGTGGCTGACTTATTGTTCCTGAGAAAAGTGGCAACAAGCCAAGTAAAAGCCCTTTTTGTCCTTTACTCCCAACAGGGGACTTGGTAATGGCTTGTCATGTGCCTGGGCATAATCCAGACAAAGTCCCCATATGCAATTAAAATAGATTTTGCTACTGTATGTGTTTCTTAGGAAGTGGCGCTCCAAGTTACGGGTACTGCTCATTCTTTTATTTAATGTTTTTGTCTGATTTCAATGCTTAATTTTCTTGGGGATTGTTTTTGTCTTTTAATCAATACTCGTTTTGCAGCATCAGCACTCCTTTAAATAATTCCAGTAGTTTGTATATTGCATAAAAGAAATATGATTTATAAAGAGGAATGTCTATGAGTAACCATCTCTCCTTAATGTAAATTCCAATATATGTCATGATCAGAAATCTCCAAAGTATTGGTTTGCCATTTAATAAAAGTATAAGTAGCACATACTTAAATCTCACAAATAAATTATATCCCTTTTGAACAGTCCTCACAGTAGTCTGTCATCACTGGATTCTATGCCCTTGTAGCTTTAGACTTTTATTTGTAACTTTAAAAATTATTCTTGTTATTCACTTTTAACATATTTGAATGTACGAGACCTAATGGTACTAGAAAATCAATCTTAGTTGGTTTTTGTAGCTGTTGTGCAGTTTTATGCCATTTTCCGCAGTTTGAATACTGTGGACTATAGATATCTTAGATGATCACGATAGATACGTGGCAGGCAGAGCCTCACAATTATTCACATTGAGCAGTAGTTCTCCAGTAGATTATTTCTATGAAATTCAGGGGAACATTACGGGAAACAAGGGGCTGTGCCTTGCACTGCAGCTACCTTTTCTCATGACAAATCTGTTTTGCAAGGCAATATTAAAAATCATTTTAGAAAAAAAATGTCTTTTGACAGAAAATACCATCTCTTTAAAAACAGAAAGATTCGTACAACACTCTTAAGTTCTAAAAATCGAAATTTTCTAGAAAAATAAAGATAATTGCATCCAGATTAAAGGGATTGGTCTAAGGGAGCTGCCTCTGCACTAGAATAGGAAATGTTTGGATTATGCCCTCCTATGTGAAAGCACATTTTGAATTTCACCTCTAGCAAATATTTCTACAGTACCGTAGAAATATTTATGCAATAATTCTATGTTATCTCTGCATAACTGTAGAAATTCTACATTAAAATCTTAATAGGAGTAGTTGAGAAAATTGATACAGAAGGTGTCTAGGAGTGGTTTAGAATATTCACAGAGAATCTACAGGGCAGGTGAATGCTGCAACATCTCTATGACTGATTAGGCCATATTAGATGCCTGTTTTTCCATTAAAACCTTAAACCATTCCTTTTTTTCTTGTTCAGGTATAAGGGCAGAACTGGTTGGATGTCAGACATAGTGGATAAGAGGAAAGTGGCATTCAATTCTGCCTTTTAAAGAGTATCCTAATTGTAAGTATCCTCAGTAGTTGTTTATTTCCTGTGATTTTAATAGATCAAGTTATCCTGCTATGTAATACCATTGCTATGTACCTGATGTAAGGTAGAGCAAGAGGTATCACTTATTCTGTGGGGGGAGCACTCTGGATCTTATCCAGATTGCTTAACAGAACACTTTCATTAATGAAGCAGTGCTGGCCATCACAAAATCAACTGTATTCCTGTTTTAGTTATTGTAGCTCTCAAATTCTTCATGTTTACTCAGGATTGGCTCTTTCCTAATGATATTAGAAGTAACATAGTTCCCAAAAACATGTCTTAGCATTTCTCTTATGAGTAGCTCTGAAACACTCAAACACTTTCTGTATATTTAGTTTTGTATCTCATGGGTCCTGATTCCTCAACTGAAAAATTTTACCAGGAAACATCTGGCAGTGGTTGACTAATGAAATGTGTATAGTCTAGAAGGTAGTGCACTCTTGCCAGATTCAGTGGGAATCCCAACCTGACCTGTGAAATTTGCCCCATGAAGTGCTCTGAGAGCAAGGCCCAGCACAAAGTGGAATAATTTAGGCCCACTTGCCTATGTAAAATTCCTGCATAAATAATTATATTTCTCTTGATGCAAAGAGAAATGCAACATACTCTCAGTTGCCATCTGATAGTGAGCACACACCAGTTTGATTGACCAGGTGGAATTTCTCCAACTTGCTGGAGTTAATCTGTGGCCAGGGTTGTGTCCTGTATGTAAATAGAGGAAAGACATATCCTGCTGGAGACTTTATTCACAAAAATATATTTTTATTTTTAAACAACTGGCATTTCTGAGAAACTGTGTAAAATGTTTCAAGATAAAAGAATGTTAAATATAGCTAGAAATAAGAGAGCCACATGTTGAAAGCATATCAGCTTTGAAACCACACACTTAACCCTGGAACTCAACAAGATTTCACATTTTAAATAAAAAAAAATCAACTTCCTGGAAAGATAAAATTCATTCATCTTGAGGGTAGTCTAGAAAAAAAAAAATAGGGAAATGTGATCCATGGAGAAGCCCTTCACTAAGATAAGTATCTTTGATACTTGAAAAAAATATATAATGTGTAAAAATAAGATGGGTCATATCCATTCCAAAAAAACCCCTGTCGTTATAGTTGTACATCAAAGTAGGAGTAGAGTTATTTTCTGAGTGGTTTTTCTGGCTAACAAGTACATTATCTTACAAAACCATTGCCAGAAACATAAAATCTTTGCTCAATGGGAAAGAAATGTACCATTTTAGAGCTCCTATTTGAAGCATTATGCAGAACACAGGCTGTTCTTAGTTCAATGCAAGTGTTATGCAAATATACTATTAAAAGTTTGGTCCACTAGAAGAAATTTATCTGCTTGGTTCTAAATCATATTGATAAATGTCAACATTTGTGTTTAACACAATACACACGTGTTTGTGCAACCATCATCTCTGTTCAATTGAATTAATTTTATTTCTTGCACAAACTGAGCTTTCATCCTGGAAAATGTTTTCCAGTAACACAAGGGCAGATCAGGAAATGTGTAAAATGGATCAGTGCCCAAAAGACTAAGTTATACATCTATTCTTGGAAAAACATGAGGACATGTTGTCTTAAAAAGAAAGGCATAAATTACAGAACATTAAGTTCATTTGGACTGGCATATTGAGCTACACCACCAGTACAAATCCTCAGCATGTCACTCATTGCTACACGTAGGGTTTATTTTGAAGGTAGCTGCCTAGATATGCACACGATGGGAGCCAGTGAGTGCCAATGGGATGGAGGTGTCAGCTTCCCCAGGGATTTTGCTGATTTTCATGGGGGGGCTCCATGAATGGTCTCTGTGTCAGCACAAGAGGGTGCTTAACCTTCACTGGAGCTTGCTTTCTTTCAAGAGGCATTCAGGTTCTTGCCATTTTGCACTGCATTTGAAAATGCTTTCTAGGCTGAAATCTTACAGGTGTCATTAGCTGTGCCCAAATTTCAGGGCAGGTGCCCCTTGGGGCCCTGGTCCATGGCCCCACCACAGCTCTGCCCTCTCAAAGGCCTTGCTCACCTTGTTCAAGAGCACTCCAGATGTGTGTGTAGCCTGCTTAGACCCTGAGAAATGCATTTGGTGTCCAACCCCTCCGCTGTACCCAATAAAACCTGTTGAGTTTACACTCCTTTTTCAAGGAAGACCACAGCTGAGCTGTTGACACAATGACAGTGCCTGCACACTAACTAGTCTGAAGTCCTTTCAGAAATCAGCTTTAGCTCTCCCCGTTTGTACTGGGCCCTCCATAAACACCAGGAAAATTGCTGTCACAGTGGAGAAACAGCACATGGAGCCACTGGTGAGAGCCTCTGAAAAACAAGGAAAATTTCAAGAATTGAGGGTACAACAATCTTCAGTAAAATCTGCCCACCTATTTAGTATCATAAATGGCTTTTTGAACAGTGTCATGTTCATTTTATACTTTAAGAGAATCAAACACACTTTTGATTGTCTCATTAAGAGAAAAAGTAATATTTTTCAATAATATCCAAGGCGTTTGTTTCAAATTGCTGGAGAATCACTGCTTAAATAAATGCAATGTCTTTATATGATGAATGCTTTCTCTAGATGCTGCACTACCTTCTGATGATTGAGTCTAAACCTCTTTAACTACTTTGACAAGATTATTGCCTGAAGTAACTTTTTTAATTAGCATTCTTGTTTGTTTACATCTAGAGATTGAGGGGAAATAACTAAAAGCTTTGGAACAACTACTGAGTCTGCACTTGCTCTAAGCTGGATGAAAACAATTTTTAGTATATGTTTAAAATTATATAACACGTTTCAGATGTTGGTTCAAATTACTGTTAAAATGACATTCAAATCTGGGAGAGTTTCTTGCTGGTTTTATCCTTTTAAAAATTTCCACTGTGCTTTTTTTCATCTTTAATTAAATTTCAATTCATTTTATAATAGTAATTAAAGTATTTACATCAAGAAATTCTATCCATTTGCAAAACAGCAATAAATTGTAACATTTTCACAAAAACCAAACTTTTTAGAAGGCTTGAAATGTCTTTATCCTGCATTTGTATGGCATTGAAGGGTAGATTATCAGCTGGTATAAGTCACTGTCATTCACTAGAGTCAGAATAGTAATTTTGATTTACAACAGTTTAGAATTTGGCCAATAATGTAGTTAATATAATCAAAACCATGTACAGACACCAGAAATAAACAATACCAATCTGTAAGGCAAGTAACCTATCTTACAATGAAAATAAAATAAATGTCCCAGGCTTCTTAAATCACTGTTTCATTACATAGCTTTGCTTTCTATCATCTTTGATCTCCTTCATTTCATTAGAGCAAACTTCTTGTTAGAGGCATGACTGTCTTCCTATGAAACTGATCTCACATTCAGCACTGATACCTAGTGACTTGTTCCAGTTTCATCTTTAGTCTTTTTATACAGCACTTAGAAAAAAATAAACACAAATTATTACATCATCAGCGGAAGAACATATGGCACATCCAAAAGTGAGTACACAATAAATATGTTTCTAATAAATACTTTGGTGCTGAGTAAATTTCAGAAGAGAGCAGACAATAAACCACCATTCTGCTATTAATGCCTTTCCTTAGCATGGTAGCAGTTATTACATTAGTTTAATCACAGCCAAGCAGTTGAGGTGCAGTAGCACTGCTTATTACACCAGCCATTATCATCTCACTGTTACCTTGGGCTTTCCTCATCTGTTTTGTATTCACTGTATCACTCAAGCTTTCTTATGTTGCATAAAAAATGGGTGCATTTACATGTCACAACTGGGCCTTGATATATGATTATGGCCTTCAAGTTTTTTCAAGAATAAATATTGATTACAATAATTTCAGGGCAATGAAGGAAAAGAAATAATTTAGCCTCAGGATAGAACATTCTGTAAAAATTTTACCTTGTTTTGCTTGCGTTGATTCACAGCTGTGTAGAGAAACACAACAGAGAAAGCTTAGAAGAGCGTGGCTACTACATACCAATTTTGGCAATTGTTGCCTCCAAAGTAAATTCTATAATGTTATGTTCATGAAGTGATGCCAGTTTATTTGTGTTGTTTGTGAATTCTCAGTATTGGGACAAATTAGAACATTTTCAGTGGGCTCCCTTATCTGTAATAAAAGTAATGGATGACCTGAATTTTGACAAACTATGTATTTAGGAACAGATTCTTATACATGGAGTCTGGACAAATGAGGCTTCTGCAAATACACTGTCCCATTATGGCTTTCTAATTCAAGATCAGCTGCAGGAAACTGTAAATTCAAAACAGTGATGACAATACTAAAACCTCCTGGGGAAAAAGGAGAACATTGGAGATAAGGATGCAAATATCTCAATGAAAGAAATAGCATTAAATGCTTATGGTGACTCTAAGGCGTTGTGCAACTATTCACAGTGGGCTGTAGATGAGAATATGAAAAAGATGAGTGTTCTAACATCAAGGGGTATGAATGACAAACAGATGCTAAACAGACAAATGAGCTATGGCTGAAGGAGGCCAGTGCTGTTGTATGTGGAGGGAAGAGAGAGGAGAGGAAGAGGTGGATAAAAAAAAAAATATAGCCCCAGAGAAAGCTGAAAACCATGCTGAGAAGTAGTCTGGAGAAGATCACAGGAAACAGCTTATGGAATTAAAAACATTTGGGAAATTACAGCACTTAGGAGGAATTAAATATAAGAAAGTAATGGTCATCTATGAAAATAGAAACTTCAAAAAGGAAGGGACTGCAGCACAGAACCTGGAGGAGAGCTAGAAAATCAGTAGATATGATCTCAGCATGAATAAAGAGAGTCATGCTAAGGACCCCGTGCAGCATATCAGTCTCTAGGAAGACCTTTCATGAACAGTTAACAAGAGACTTTGGCAAGAGAGAACAAGGAAATGTGTGAGAGACAGGAATATCTGACTGAAGTGATGGTCTTACATCAGTCCCATCATGGCTGGGAAGAATGTGTATCAGATATAAATAGCAGCTTAATTTATTTCAAGTGGATATAACTTGTTTTTCATTGATAGTTCTTACTGCTAATTTGTTAAAGATGCTGGGATTATATATATAATTATAAGCATAATTTACAAAATAATGTAAATTTACATTTACAGTAAAATAAGAGAAGTACTAAAGGAAGAGACATACTAAAATTATGCAAATGTATTTTTTATTTTCCTGATTAATTAACCATATTGAAAGTATTATTTTCAGACTCAATTACCCATGTAAGCCAGTGGAAATATTTGTCCTGTGTTCAGATTTAAGAAATGTGCCCAAGCATAGATAAGAAAATTAGTTCATAATGAGAACAGATGCTACAGAGACAAAAGGTATCTTTAAAAATTGTATATGGCTTAATCCCATAGCCATTTTCTGTGCATTTGGAGCCTAGCTTTTAAAAGAATTTGGCAATTTTTCTCCTCAACAGTGCAACGTGTCTGATGTAAAAGCTGCAGAATCAATGCTCACCTCCCTGCTTGTGGCAGTCAGGTGTCATTGCCTGGGTGTTTGCCAAATCATTCCTGTACCAAACATGACATGAAGTTTCATGGGAAACCAGTTTTCATCTCATTTCTTTTGTGCCAAAATCTCTAAGGTGCAGACCATGGGAATTAAGTCCCAGAATCTCATTGAATGGGACTGGGATTCGGTATCTTGGTACTTTTGTACCCAATTTTAAGTGCTTATTTATCTGAACAAAACCTGTTTGTTACTTTGTTAAAAGTTCTGTGAGACAATCCCAAAGCTCTTAAGGCTAATGCAGAGTAACCCCAATAGAAAACAATTTTTCCTTTCAAAATTATGCGGAAGGTAGAAAAAATACATTGAAATTACTTTAGGAATGGGCTCCAGCTCCCTCACATACTGGGCAAAAGAGGTGAAGCCACTGGAGGAAAGGAGGAGTCACCAGAGGTGCTTGGAGGATGCAAGTTCTTTCAAACCATGGGGGTGGTAGGGGAAAGAAAGCTGAAATTGTGGGTTCTGTGAATGGTGGTCCAAGTGTGCCCAAGGGCAGAACTTAAAGTCGGAGTGAAAACCTTTTGTTGAGCATGTGTGTGCTTGATCTCCTGCATGCCTCTGAGGATGAGTACCATGAGAGAGCTTCTGACCTCTTGGTTTTGTACATTCCTGTGTGAGAATGAATTTTCTTGCCATAACATCTTGTTGTAAAGTTACAAAATCATCAAATGTGATCATAGTAATGGTTACATTTTTCAGTTGTGTTGCAGAATGGCTGTACAAACTGATCATCAGTGTGTTATGCATGAATTAATTCAAGAAACGTAACATCAGAGCAGTGAGAAATTTTGGGGGAAAATAGAAAATCTCATGAGCTACTTTATTCCCATAAGTCTCTATTTTCAAGAGCAAAAGTGTAGCAAGTTTGTCAGGAAGCCTCTTACAGTAATTAATTAGAAGTTGACCCAGATATACTGTTGCAACAGTAAGCACAGTTTGGAAATGTGTATTAAATGAAGTTGACAGTAGAAGTGAGAATAGGAATAGGAATAGGAATAGGAAAATAGAGAAGGAAATATTTTCAGAATAGGAAAAAGAGAAGAAACCAGAGTCAAAGGTTGCTCTAAATTCCATATGGCAACAACAAGTGCGAGGCAAGCTAAGATTACCTCACCAACAGGAGTCTCAAGTGCTGAATGCCAAGTTAGAGCCCCAAAATAACAGTTTTCCCTCATTCACTTTTGCAGAAATTTAGTAACTGCAACTCCAACTGCAGCTGGAGAACAAGAGGAAATGAAGCATTTCTCAGAAAATGTAAAGATAAGATAGACGTGTGTTAATCAGGCAGTGTTTATATCCTCCTCCTTTGTTCTTCCCTGTCCACTTTCCCGAATTAGAAGGGTTCCCTCAGTGCTCTGGCAGCAGGAGTATTCAAAAGAGAAATATAACTGTTTTTCTTAGAAGTTCAGCCAAGTTAAGTGCACCAGAACCCTCAGAAAGCAGCATCTACCTATCCTAAAGAAGCTGAAGGATGTTTTACTCCCAGAAGTACACATTATTCCACCTTATATTTCTTCAGGATTTTAATTAAATCATTGCTACTTGCAACTTTGCTTCTGGGTGATAAAATCTCATTGCAGTCCTTTTGCCTTCATAATTCAGAAATCTGAAATGAAAATAACTTGGGCTCTAGGACTTCTCCTGGTTACTCTGAACTTGTGGCTCTTTTCTTATTCTCAAAGATGTCCTCAAGCCAGCAATTCGTAACTAAAATTCTCTACATGTTCCAGTTTTCAGAGACCTAGAAGTCATCTTGACCTGGAGCTTTAGAACTGTGAACAATCTTATCTCTAGTTAACCTGCAAAACCATCAGATATTTCCAGGCAGAGAACAGAAGTCTCCATGGGCCAGGAAAGTGGCAAATGGTATAATATCTTAATTGCATCAGCATAATACAATGCCATTGTGTTCCGGGGTAGCTTTTTTAATTCTGAGTGCCTCAAGGTGCACACTAAATTTTTGTGTACTCTGCAGCTTAGTTCTGTATTGATAATATTGAAAGTATCATTTTTACAAATTTTAGACAAAGGTTCTTATGTTCTATACTCTTAAGTAAATAGGTAAAGAATGAGGATTTCTAAGCCTTTTGAATGCAGTTTATTGTGGTAACTACATCTAATTATTATATTTTTCTGTATAGATTTAATATTATTTAAATACTCTATGGTGATGGGTTCTGTGCATGTGATACATGAGTGTTTCTAAAAGTAGTCGTCATTGTGATCCATTGGAGTCTAACTAATGCAATATCTATCCTATAAAGTCAGGGATTCATGAGAATACAAAATAATTATTATGATAATAGTGAAAAAAGTGAACAAAACCAAATTATGTAACATTAGCATTGATAATTTTTTGTTACATAAAATTAGTTTTTGAAGTAGAAATTTACTAGGTTGAGCATATAAATATCTGCTCTGCAAAAGCATATTTTCTCAAATTAAAAATATTTTTTCTTACAGCATTGGCTACAAGTGTCTTTTCTTATCTCTTATGATTTCCAGTACCATGTAAATTCATATCTCAGAGGAATGGTGTAATTCCACATAAGGAGTTACATGATATACTGAGCCAGTTTTAATGTCTCTTAGTTTGAGAGAGGATTTTATTCCTTTTCCCGAATATTTTGTTTTTTCAACTTTACCATAAAACCTCATTCAGATAACTCTAAATATCTTCTTTAAAGCTTACACAGGCACCAGAACTGAGAGGACATGGACACAATGCAATCCTTAACTCACCCTTATTGTGCAGGGACAGAACAGGAGCCCCAAAGCTGCTGGAGGTCTTACATATCTCATATGTGCTGGAACAATGAAACAAATTATGAACAGGGCTTAAGGCTCAACTCTAAATTCTTGCCTTTGTGAGTTTGTGTCTCATGCATGGAGAGCAGTGATTTTGCAAGGTACTCTGAGATGTGGCCTGTCTGTCTATGAATAGAGCCAGATGGATTATTTTCTGAAGTTTGACATTCAAGCAGGGACCTCTCCTTCTTTTGGTCTGGCACTTCTATTAAGTCTGCACATGGAGGTTTTATATATTCATTAATTCATTTCAATAATAATGTATTTATACTGATAAAAGCATAATTGTTAATCTCACACATTGCAATGCAGTTCCGTTCTGCTTTAAAATGTGCTAGGGTAAAAAATGCAATTACTTTAATGCACAGAATCTAAACCCACCCAATTTTAGACTGTGCTGAAGAAATTATTATAAGGTCAAAGATGCACATTCAGAATTATTTCACAGAGACTATCTGAAGTGGTAGCTAGTTTTAAAAAATGTTTCAAATGTGTTGAATTGGCTAGCAAAAGAAGTCCTTGGCTGATATCATGACAAAAAATGTGTGAGTGTTCATGGCCCCAGAGTCCCACCAGTGAGACAGAGCCAGGTTACAGGAGATGCCATTCTGTTGAATCTGTTTTTGGATAACCTCCATGGGTTTACTCCAAGACGAAAATACTATTCAGTATGACAAGCTAAACCTTTAGCTGTTCAGAAAACAAATGCTATATTAAGTTTAATTACTTCAACCACCTACTGATGATCTGAACATTCTTTTAACAAACCCAGTGTTCTCAGCTTGGCTGTTGCCTTGGCCACATGATCTTTCACTGTACAGCTGTGTGGAAGTGCAGCAGTCAGAGTTTAGATTATTCTTTTGGCAGGTCATGAAACAGAAGTAGTTTCTTTACCTTAAATTTTGATTTGGTGTCATTCTCAGATTTATAAAGATGATCTGCATCTGCCAATGCAGAGAAATAAACAGAGGGGGATGATGCTGTTACAAGAAAAAGAGGTCCATAATTATTGGCCAAATCCTGCTTTGACTGAAGTGACAGAAATGGCATGGCTTTCAACAAAATTAAAAGGCGCAAATTACTCACACTAAAACCTAATAAAATTTTATTTCTATTCATAAGATCGTTCACAGTTCATCTTTGTACGATACAAAATAAACTTTGAAAATCCTTAGCATCTTTTATATTTTATAGGAATGGCACTTTTTCAGACTACTGTGAGAAAAACACGGTAGATGTTTTTCTGCGATCAAGCACTGGCGTTCAGTTTGGTGTATATGTCATACAGGAATGCCACATCTTGCCATGAGCATCAGCTAGTGGATGCTGTTCTTACAAAACTCAGTCTTATTCCTGATTCACAGTCCTGTGACTCTGAAATGCAAGTTTCTCAGAAGATAAAAAATCAGAGTAGATACCTTGACACTTCCTCTTTCTGAAGTAGAAAGACTGAACATCATGAGATTTTTTTCATCCTTGAAATGTACTAAGTGTGAATGTTAAAGACACCTCAGAAGGAGGTGCAGCAGACCTGTGTATGGAGTAGGGAGCTCTGCTTCACTTGTTCTTTCAATGTGCTTTATGCACATGGGTGGAACACACTCAGGAACTTTCAGAATGCAAGGTTTGTACAATGGGATTCTATTAACTGGACAATTGGATTATTTTCCATTTTTTGAATAACTACTGCATTTCAGAAAAGCAGAGGGAAGCTCTTGTAGTTTCGTTTTGGTTACAGCTACATGACAACACTTTCTCAACTTCTTAATAGAGCTCACTTTCTTACAAGAGGAAAAAAAAAACACTGGCCTGTTCACAGAAAAAATGTCTTTGGTCTCAAGGCTTATGTATTCACTAGGGAGGTTGGACTGTGCTCCAGCAAACAGAATTAATCAGCAAGTCATTGCCTTCCAGAAGTAATGTGTAACACCTTGTTTTGTTCCTTGGTTCAAAAGGCACTGTCACTGTTGTACACCAGTGTGGGGTTTTTTTTTTAAGGCTATAATTCATATGCAAACTAAGCAGGGATTCATGATTTCATAATAAAATGTTGAAACGCTTTGATCATGAGCTGGAAGGAGGTGTGAAACAGTGCTTCAGAAACAGACAGATATTTGTGTAATCAGCCTTTATGTATTGCCAGTTCAGAATAATAACATATAAAAAGCCCCAACTTACCTCATCTGCCTGGTACAGCCAAGGCATAAATAAAAGAGAACAATGGAATTACTATTACTCACTCACTGAGCCCCAGCTACATCACTGTATTCTTTATAATTGCTGGCAAGAAGATTAATGTTTTGTTAAATATCAGAGTAAGGTCACAAGGGGGCTTGCAGGACTGTCTAAACATCTAGGTTTTAAACTCCTTCCTTCCTTTATTCCTTCCTTCCTTTTTTTCTTTTTTTCTATTTTTTTTTAAATTATTAATTTCACAGAGCTGAACTTTCACAATTTCCTTGAATTATTGTGACTTCTACATTTTTGCATTTGAAAACTTTTGACAACACAAAAAATAAATAAGGACAACAATTGCTGTATGGCTGATAAAGCTTAATCACCATATAGATAGGATGATGGTAAGGGGTTTAGTGCATTAGAAATAGACCCATTTCATTTTGCCTCTCAAGTCTCTGTTTTTTCATGTCTATTAGCTCTGTATATAAATTGGGTGGGTTTTTTTCTCATTATATTAGTGCTAGTTATCCTAAATAACAATCTATTTGGTCTTTCTAAATGTCTGTTAAATTATAGCTCGTGAATGCAACTGACAAGAGCAGTTGAAGTGAAAAGATCATTTTTTTATAGATTGAGGAGATTTACATCTTCTACACCTTCAGGTATATGTGTATATATATATTTCAGAACTTTTGCATCAAACAGGTATTGACATTTTCTCTTTCTCCAGATAAAACCTAATAGTTGCCAGTCTTCCCTGTCATTCTATAGAAATAGTCAAAGAAATATTCCATCAAAAATTTACTCATCTTTTTTTTTTCTTTTTTTTTTTTAGAAAGTAAAATATCTGATCCATATGGTAGAGCAGCCTTAGTTAGAAATGAATGTTCACATAAGAGATTTCTGGTAAATATAAACACAGTTGTTTCTGGTGTAGGAGCAAAGAAATTATATAGTCATCTTAATCTCTTGTTTAGACTATTGCCAGTCATTTGCAAAATGCAAATATCTTCCTCATTTGGCTCAGATTATCCTCCAAATTACACAGGAGCAGTCTGGGCAGCAGCAATCAGTCTCATACAAAAATGGTGAATGTGTTTTTCAGCCTAAACCCAGATCCATCCTTGGTAGAAGGTCTCTCTGAAAAAAGTGCATTCGGCCCTGGAGGTTCTCGGTGTGGGGCCAGCTCGAGGACCTGAGTGCCACAGGACCACGGCATGTCCTTCCCTCCCTCCCTCCCTCCCTCCCTCCCTCTGTCACTTCTGAGAACAGAGTGGGGCATTAATGGGACCAGTAAAGCAGAGAAGGGTTTGTATTAAAGAATTCTAATTTCTTGGTGTCATTTGCTCACTAACACTGAGAGGGCTCCTTAACAAAATTATGTCAGTAGAGTCCATTTGTGTTTTTTAGTGTAACAGGTCTTTTCTCATAGATGGGTAATTTTATGTGGTATTACTGATTTTATGAATGTTATATTCAGTTATCGAATATTAAAGAGAAAGAAGGACTTCAAAGATTAATATATGGGCAGCAGTGGTGAAAGCCATACATTTAAATTCTGCCACTTTGCACAGAATTAGCAGTGCTGCCAAAAAGCAGAATGAGCAGTCCAGAATACCTCAACAGCTCTGACTGGCTTCATAAGGAAAGGTTTTACAGTCTGAGCTAAAGGAGATAACAGATCCAAAAGCCCCTGCTCTTGGTCCAGTTTAATCTATGACTCTTGGAAAAAGTATTTTATTCTGTCTTACTCAGTTTGCCTGTTAGAAATTAAAAATAATGAAAGATCTGCTCCTGTTTTCCTAGAGGTCAGTCATGAAAGTACTGTTTGATTAATTATATACCAAGAGGTGTTAAAGTGTTGTTATAAGAATCCTTTTTCTACATTCTTCAGTGTGAGACTGTGAAAATTAACTTAGAAAATAAAATTTGGGACTTATATTGACTAATACTGAAAATACCCTTCAGTTTCATCATTTCTTGTTATCATGATTAGATAAACCAAGATGTATTACCACCTTATTGAAAAACTACTGCAGTTTTTCCCTTTTGTTACAATCCACTGGAATTTTAAGGACCAGGAAAGGTGCCTAGAAGGAATTCGTTAAAAATATTTTAAGAAATTAAAATGAGAAAAAGTAAGACCACTTCTGATTTATTTAATTTTAAGAATTCTTTATGAGCCATGGCAATATTGTGAACTAATGACTCCATACTTTCAATTTGTAGCTCTACCCTGGAGACATGAATGCTATTCCCATTTGTATCAGCCAAAGATCTGGTGCAGTTTTCTTTTCTTAGCAACAAGTGTAAGTAAAAGTATGGCCTGGAGGACCTGGCAGTCTTGCACCTAATTTTGGTAAAGAAAACTAAATATCAATCAATAAATGTTAAACTTAAATCTGTCCCCTTGTGACGTTGCAGCCTCAGAGGGGCTTGCAAAAAGCCAGAGTGTCCAATGAGATGTTTTGAGTTTTGGCACTGTGTGGCTGATAACCAGGTTCTCTTCAGAGAGCAGCTACAGGTTTGCACACTCTGCTGTTGCAATTACGTGTTCCCCCACCTGGTTTTGATATGGATTATCTAAAGAGGGGAGCTGAAACCCAAGCCTTTGGAAGGAAAATAAATGAAGTAGGAAAACAGTTACAGGGAGCAGGTCTGCTTCTTTAGTTTCTCTTGGTGCTAGAAATTGAGACTTGGACAAGTTTTTAAGTTTACTTTCAAAACTTTCAGCTCAGCACCACAAATCTCAAATTAGGAGTTTCTTACAGCTTCCTCTCTCAGAAATACCAGTGAGATTTACTCATCAGCTCCTGTCAGACCAGGTCACATAAGTCTTAAAACCACCCTTCATTCCTTGCATATGCTTGATCAAGAAGCTCATATCTCAAAAGTCCTTTATCTTTCCTCACGTCACATTTCCTTCCTTGTGCATGCAGCTTTGGTGATGTTTCTGTAACAATCAGGTCACTGAAATCGTCAATGAGGTTTGAAGAGGCAGAACCTAGGCTTTGCCAAAATTCAGGGTGGTTTTGAACTAAGCCAAACCTTTGGACAATCAGCTGAGACCTACAACGCTGAGTTACTGCAGTTCTTTTAATCCTGGGTCTTGTCCAGATAATGCCTTAACCCAAACACTAGAAAATATGCTTCTTGAGTATCCTCAGTGGCTCTTTCACATAGTGTGGATATATTTCTTCTCCATTCCTCTGGAGTGGCAGGAAGCAAAGCACGCTGCCATTGTCACATGGCTGTGTTAAGGGTCCCTGAAGGGCTGCTTCAGTCCTTCACACGGAGGATTGGAATCAAATACTGAGGAACCCTGAGCACCAAGTTTTAGCTTGATGTCTAAAACGTCTCTTTTTTTCTTGATCAAAAAAAGAAGTTGGTAACCAAATCAGGAACTTATTTTTTCAGACTCAGTTTCTCAGCTCTAAACGTGATGCATACTAACAAAATAAATGTTTTAATTGTACATTTAAAAACTGAAATTGTTGTTCAGTTGTGAGATTTCCATTGGTTGAATTCAAAGTATTTGCAATAAAAAGTCAATAAAAAGTTCAAAGTCAATGAATGAAAGTATTAATCAGTGAAATTAAATAAAGCAGAGTAGAACATCTTTAATATAAACAATCCTTTATAGAGAGAGAAGGCACAGCATTTGTATGTGTAGAAGTATGTGTGGTATGCATAGGAGAAAATAAGGTGGAATAAACAAGACTAGAAGTTATTTATTAAAGACATACGACACATTAAAAAGTTAAATGACTGTTCAGGTTAAGGACCTATAAAGGGTATTAACATGTACAAAAAACAAGAATGTGAAATTAATTAGTCTTGCTTTAAAGAATTTTCTAAAGGCTGGAGTTCCTGTAACTTATGTTAGGAAGCTATGGGAAAGCATAGTTCTACTTATTTGTTGATTGATTCAGCTGAACTTAACGTAGCTGTTTGTAACCTTGTTAATTCAGACAGATGTGATGTCATCTCTCACTGCTCCCATCCAACCTCTCTCTGCTGCAGTTAAGTTAAGCCACTGGAAAAAGCAGTCCGGAGCACAGAAGGGTTCCAAAATTGAAAATAGGCACATTTTTCAGTTGAGCATTCCTGCAATTTGGATCTGAAATCAAAGGTGAATATGCAGCTTTAATCCTGGGAGAACAAGAATGGGAATTATTCTCTACTATGTCTGTTCTATGCAGCTCAAGTCAGTGATCATATTTTAATAAGTACCATCTCTCCATTATTTCTAATACTTCTAAGTACAACAATGGTATTATATTAACTCTTTTTCTCAGGTGACTTCTACAAAATAAATTGCTAAATGTCTAGAACAGGAGGAGACACTATAAATATCAAAGGTAAGAATGAGAAAACAGAAATACAGTGTGCCTCTGATAGACTTCAGGCTAGAATTTACCAGCAGAAAACATCTTTTTAATCAGAAGACGACACTGGCTTCTGGGATTCTGTTTTGCCAATCACCTTGGGATAGCTGCAGTAGTGTATTAGTAGATAGCAAAGAAAACAAGAAAGACACTGAAATCCTGGAGAGGGTTCAGCAAAGGGCCACCATGAATGGCTCAGATGTTGGGTTTTGTCCAGCATGGAAAGGACAAGGCTTTGGTGGGACCTCTCAGCAGCCTCCAGTGCCTGCTGGGGGAGTAGGAGTGAACAGGGACCAGGTCACAATTCTAGAGTTAAAAGTAAGCTGAGTTTTCCTTTTGAAAATATGTTTAAATATGTTCATTCAGTTTTCATTATATTCTAAACCAGTCAGGGAATCCAACTCCCACCTTCAAAACGTCATGTTAGGGCATGAATTAGCAAGTAAGGTATTTTGATTAGAGATAATATCCAAGAAAATTGTGTAATTGAGAAATAGAGCCTTGAAGCTTATATGCCTAAACATTGACATTGATGGTTCTTTATTGATTAATCTAAATGTAAAAGACAGGCTGCAAGAACGTGTTAGCAAGCTCCCTGGGAGTGTTTTCTTCTTACATTTTTTGTGATGTTACATTGATTTTTATGTGGCTGATTTTCCTCCAAAGACACCTGTGTATCCCTCAGATTCACCTGCAGGGCTGGATTTGTCTGTAGAGTGTGGTCAACATCATCGTTCTTGATGGAGTACATGGTTCAGATTGTAAAGTAGCTGTATTAAGGCTCTGTGCATCAAAAATAATCTATCAGTAAAAAATAATTTTTTGAGATTTCAGTAAATGTGATGAAAGAAATTAAGTGGCAATTTTGCAGAAGCTGGGCATTCAGATTCCTTTGAAATTCTGGAGTATTCACTGGAGGTAGGACACAGCACACGGGGAGGTGCTCCTGGCAAAGCCCATAGTGATGTAAATCAGACATTTAGATGGTAAGTATATTCTCTTAATTATAAACAAATTTACTATACAAATTTTACTTCTTGTTAAACCTTAGATTGAAAGAGAAATTCTGAAATGGAAAAGATGGATGTGACCTGGGTTTTGCCAAGTCACAGCTGCCTTTAGAACCTGGCTCTGTGAACAGACTGGTTGGAATAAACTTTAATTTTAGTTGCAAGACAGGTTAGACAGATTTTATATTTGTAAGCAGTATTCAGAGGGACATTGTGACAGGCCTTAAAATACCACAGACCTCCAACAGTTTAGTTTTGAACAGTCATCACATTACTTCTTTCATAAGGTCAAACTTTACAACCCAGCCACTGCCTCTAGTGTTATTATATCTGTTTCATCTTTCCTGTACATGAGGATGAGAACTGCTCTTGCAGGATTACAGTTTGGAAAAATCAACCATGCGAAATTTAATTTGTTAAAACGCCACAAAGTATACTAGTACATGCAGGCAAAAATCAATGAGAACTGCAAATTTATTCTTTTAAGTTGTAAAAAGAAATAAAAACCAATCTAGCTGCTAAGAAGATGACAATTATTATGAAGGATAAATTTAAAAAAGAGTATTATTAACTACTGCAGGATAGATAGTCTCAGCATTCTGAACATGAAATATTTTGCCTGCCATTCCATGTACGGAAAATTCAAAATAAATAGAAGTAGCAAAATTACATTGCATCACGAAGCTCAGGAATGAATGTTAATGGGTTACATGGGACACAGCCCTTTGAGTCTTACTGCTCTCCGTATTCACTTACATTTTTCAGCACTTGAGCAGGGGGAAGTGTTTTTGTGCTGTTTTCCTCCCAGCTGACGTATCAGGGGAGCTGCCCGGCCGTGCTGAAAGGCTGCAGGCTGTGGCTGCCCGCGATGGACCAGTACGGCGGAGTCGGGGGAACGGCATCGAGCGGGACGCGCTTGTGACTCGAGGCGCTCCGAGCCCTTCGCTGGCACGGAACTACCGAGAATGTGCGGGAGGAATAGCAGGAGGGGACTGGGACGAGGACGGGAAAGCCTGCGAGGTCGGACGGGGTCTGCGGGCGAGGCTGGAGCTGTGGCCGGGGCTCGGGCTCGGTGCCCGGGGTGGGCGGGCGGGATGTTCCTGGGTGTGCACGCTGGAGGGTGCTCGCATTTAGGGAAGAGGGAGCTCCTCGTGCCGGGGGCTCCGGCGGGCAGGGACAGAGGGGGAAGAGCTGAGCTTTCGGCATCTGGTTGGTGTCGGGGAGCAGGCGCTGGGGCGCTGCTCTGACCTCACTTATCACCCGGGCTGCGCGAACTTCAAGTGATGTTTCGTGCTTATTCAAAAATTTGGGCTCAGCTCATGATTTGCGTTGCTTATATTGCACGTGCTTTACGTACCTATATGCAAGCCTGTACTTAAATGATTTTCCTATTAGTGTGCTTCTTTCTCCTTGTTTATATGTGTATTTATTCGTGTTTTCCTCAGGCTGTTTTGAACGTCATTGGGAGTTAAGATGATGCATGGCACATTCCAAAGAATTGTAATAAAAGATGGTAAAGTGTATTTCTTTCATGCCTGAGTATATTAATTCTTGCTTATATAACACAATGCACCAAAAAAAAAATGTAAACAAGGAATCAGTTGAAATCAAATTATGCATGAATAATGATATGCAGACTCAGATAGAAACAACAATAAAAAAAATCAGGTTTAACTGCTAATGGGGTTAGGAAATATTTTTCTTTTTCAAAGGAAATTACTCAATGGAATAAAAACATGCTTTTTAAAATAAATGCATTCATTTACCTTTTGTTCAAGATAAATAATCATAAAGACTGTACTTAGCATTAAAAAAGGTATCATTCTCTCACACACATACTGGTGTTGGTGATGCAGTTTGACCTTGGCTTTATGACACTCATATCTGCTTTCTTTAAAAACTCTTCCTGGGTTTTATGGCTGCTCCTCTACCTGCAGTCCTGCAGTTTGTTGGTCACTGCATCTGATTCAAAGCATATCAATGGGAAAATTCTTTCCAGCTTCACGGGGTTCTTGTATCAGGCTCTGATTTGATCTCATCCTTTTGCCCATAAAGTTCCTTGCAACACTTCCAGAGACTGCAATGTCTCTTCTGGCCAGCACTTCTGTGTATCATTATGCACCTACAGCCATACTTCACTTTTTTCATTGACTTTTCCAAGTCTGTTGCAACATATTTTCTTTTTCCACATATTGTTTTTTTAATGCAGTTTCAAAAAGGTTGTGGAGTAGTTTTCTCTTTTAAAACACCAGTAACATATAATTTCTTTCCTGCCTGCATGATTTTAACCTTAATGCCAGAGGATAAGAAAATAAATAGCACAGTATTTACATTTCAGATTCAGTTTAAGTGTGTGAGTACAGAAAGAGAAATTTTTCCTTTTGGTTACATGAATAAAGCTCCATAAGTGTTTGCAGGATTGAAGTTTTAATTTGTAACCCTGATCTGGCTGCACGAACAATTCTAATAAAGTTTAATGAACATTATTAAAAGTTTATATGCAGGCAAATAGGGTTATACATTTGGAGCAGTCATTACTACCCTCCAGAAGAGAAGTGGCTTGAGGTAGCTCCAATTTTCCATTCACAGAAATAGGGGCATCAGGACAGTAAGGAGCAGAGCAGGATCCCCTAATCTCCCAGACAAAACACAACAGAATAGTGGGGCTTTTAACGGGAGCCAGAAGTGCCTCTTTTGCAAAGTAAGAAAGAACACACTTCCACAGAATGCTGTTAGTTTACACCTGAGGTGTGACGCACGTGCCTTAAGGTTCCAGCTCAGCAGCCTCAGAGGGCAGAGACAGAGCTCTGTCCCCAGCCCTGTCACACCTGCGTGCAGTAAGGATGAACACAACATCCACTTTCGCTGGTGTGCACCAAGACATGCAGTGGAGCTGTTTCTCAATCACTGAGTAATTTTTCCGTCTCAATCGAGAAAATATTACAAATACTAGTAAAAGACTTTCACTGAAACCAACTTACCAGTACAAAAACTGCTTAGATTCCCTCTTTCTTTGCTTTGGCTTACCTTTATCATGGAACAAAATCTTTACCTGGAACAAAATCCTACTGCAAGGTTTGCTCAGCAGAAGTTAGCTCCCAACTCAAGTAGTTATTCCCATGAACTGAGTTCTTCACCTGTGGCTTCAGACTGAATGTCTGAGATGAGAGGGTCTGTCCTGGAAGAGATAATCATGTCGATAAATCGATTTTTTTTAAAAATCTCATTGGTTCCAAGGGAGGTTAGTCCTGCAAATGAAGTTATTTGTGTACTTAACTCTTTGGTGGATCAGGTACTGTAAACTCTCTGGGGGAGGACCCATGTTTTCTTTTATTTGTCTGTAAAGTGCCATGTATACCTATGGCACTGTATAAATAAATAATAATAATAGAAACAATAAAAACCATCTAGGGATTAAGCAGGCCTTTTAAAGAGGCCAACTGCTCTTCACATAAATCTTGGATCTAATTTGAGCTCTAATAAGCTCCATTTCCTGCTTTTCCAATATTTTTAAGCCGCGTTGCAATAGCTATCTCTCTTTTTTTTTTTAACAGGTGTTTTAAGAGGGCCCTAAGGCAAGTATCTAATCAACTTAATGGAATTTTCCATGCAGTTAAGTGTTTTATTCAGCTCAAAACATTGTCTTTGATTAGACTTACCACCTTCCCTTTTGCCCTTTTACATTATTTTGGCAGGCTCTGCAGGTGGAAAAGCTCCATCTCCACTGCAGCTCCATGATGTGTAAAAGAGCCTCTGAGTGAGCCTGCTTGGTTGCCTTTGAGCCAAAGGAGAAAACTTCAGAGGCAGCTCCACATCCCCAGCCTTGGCTGTGCCTGTGCCAGTCATAGCTGTAGGATAGATTTTGTACAAGGGACGGAGTTTTTAATAAGCCAGCTGCCATCCTGTGAGTGACCCCATGCCAGTGCCTGCAATCCAGGATCACTGTTCTGCAGGATTTGCCTGCAGTCCAGGCTGGGCTGGGAAGTCTTGCTGAACCCTGGCTGCTGAGCCTGTGCTGAGCCTGAACTGGATTAATTAGAGCAGACTCATGTATGCCTGGCAGAACCACAGTCCTCCTAGGTGGTAGTGGAGGTTTTTCTGTAGAATGTGGCCAGCTCAGGTAATTTAAACAAACTCTTTTAGCCTCCTAACCTTCTTTTTAACTTGGTTTTCTAGAACGAAAATTGGTTTAAATCATATGAGGATATAACTTATTACATTATGCTTAATATTTTCCCACCTCCTGAGGTGTTGTGAAGATTCTTAAAGTAATATTTATACAGCATTTTGAAGATAAAAAGCATTGCATAAGTGATAATTATTATCTACATTTATTTTCATGCCTCAGTTGAAACATCTTTTTCTCTTTGTCTAAGATACTTTATTTTTCTTTTGCCTTTTTTTTTCTTTCTTCTTTTTTAATTACTGTGTTATTTAACTTTGAGATTTCGGGGTATAATTTTGGAGAAGAAAACTGCTGTACAGATTATATTGTACTGTGTCAGATAGTTCTTCTCTTTATTGTTTTCCATCCTATGATGAACTGATGCTTTCACCAATCCAATCTGCAACCAGAGGTTTATTCATGCCAGAACAGAAGAATAGTTTGATTGTTCAGGAAATCAGCCAAGACTCAGAAGGCCTAGATTTTCTCCATTCTGATGCAGGTTTCTTGTTTGACATTGGAAAAATCACTTAATTTCTTCATGCCTCAGCTGACCATCTGCAAAGCAGAAATGGTGCTTCCCTACTGTGTACTTGGGTTTTAATATTGCTTTTCTATATGAGGCAGTGTTCATAAGGGTGATAGGAGAACCAATATACTTCAAAAGGTAGTTTTGATCTCCTGTCTGTAGATCACTCATAGATCCAGTGACTTACAAAGTGGATATGAGGCCTATATTTCAGAAATATATACTAATTTAACTTTCAATTAACTTTTTTAATTTAGTAATTTTTTTGATAATATTGTATTTATGTTTTTATTTAATTTATTATAGCTATATTTAGTCATTAAATAAGACAATTTCTATCTTCTTTGTAAAGAATCAGTAAACAATCTTTTCAAGATAATTAATAGACATGTCTCTTATCAGTCAGCATCTTCTTTCCCAAAAGAAGATATATGAAGTACTTAGGTTTTGACCCCCAGAATAATGATGAGGTTGTCTTTGTACATTTTGCTTCGGATAAGTATTTCTGTAATATTTTGCCAGACATAAGCAGCCATTTCATTCTGCTACCTGGAGACTATTTGTTTCTGCCATGATATGCAAAGGCATATTTTCATCTCTCCTTATACCTTCATCCATTTGTGACATTGATTGCTGCTGGTGGACGGTATATTGGTAATTAGATATGGAAACATATGTTTATCCTCCTTTCTAGGAGGAAGCTGTTATACTCAAGTTATTCTCTACTTTACATAGTAGGAGAAAATATGAAGGCATTGTACAACATATAAAAAAAGCTTCTAAACATAAACACTCAAGGCTTCATTACTTTCTTGATCACCATGCAGTGCAGAAAAGGTAGGCAAGATGGAGATAAAAATTTATCATATTTCAATTGAATTCAGTTGTGCTTTTCAAATGGTTCTTCTATCCCAGTGGGAATGAACCATGGCAAGATAATGTTACTTAATAGTTTTATTTCTAAAATGTATCTTCTTTTCTCTATGCATGCAAGTGCTTTACAGCTTCAATAAAAACCATTGTGAAACCAACGCTAAAACATTATCCTAAATATCATTTCACTTTCTGCCTTAAATGTAGGCATTAAAGTAGTAAAAGGAGGTCTACTACAGAAGTAAAAATGAAAAACAGAAAAGTCTGCATGTGGGGATAGCAGATCATTCTAATTATGTTGGAGTTTCTATCAGCTGCAGTTCCAGTATCTTGAAATTGTACTGGATAGACTCAGATCCAAGTTTCCCCCTTGAAAAAAGGTTGGTTGTTTGAGATGTCAGACATATTCTGAATGCATTCCTATGGAAGAATGAAAATGAAGTTACACCCCATGAAAGCCTTTGAACTCTTTACACTTTGGGAGTCGTTAATGTTCAAATAATTGAATTGGCTCTTACTGGAAGCTGATCCCATAGTGTCATGGCATTCCTGTCCAGTTCTGGTGGTCTTCCCTTCCACATCCAGTGCTGCAAGGGAATGTGTTCTTCAAGGCCATGGCTGCTGTGATCCTCTGCATTTGGTCCAACTAACCAGAGAAGCTGCTTGTAGCCAAGAACTGCTTAGGAGAAACACACCTCAGGAATTCACAATTCATTCATGGCTGTCTGAAATACAGCTTGGCACTACATCCAGAACATTTGTGTGTTCAGCTTTGCCTTGCAAAAAAAAAAAAAAAAAAAAAAAAAAAAAAAAAAAAAAAGCATTGAAAAACAAATTTGGTCCCACTAGAGAAGAAGGTTTGTAAGTTGTGTCCTGCAGCTACTGTTGTCTCAGATAGAAATAACAGAATCTGTTAAAATGACCGGCGCTATGGCATCTTGACCTGCACATCAAGAGGTTTTCTCTTAGCTCTCTGTTCCTATCTGTGATAAAAACACCAAAGTATTTTATTGTATTTTGATATCTTCTGGCTTCTGACAGATGTACTTTTTAACCTGCACGTTGCTATCATTAAGCTGCCTAAAGACTTGCTTTTCAGCTGAAGATTCTACAGAGCTGCCAAAGGTGAAAATGCCTCAGAAATTAATTTATTTGCCATTCACGGAGTGTGGAGATGCAGGCAATATAAGACAGTACTGTGATTTCTTGAGTAAGAAAAAGTAGCTATCTACTATCGAAAATTCTTTTGCCTAAAACTTGAAGTTAAAAATAGCAATAAAATCTCACAAAGAAGTGAATACTCAAACCTGAGGTGTTAAATGGAGCTCCCATTTACTAAATTTTAATTGTTTGTTTGGAAGTTATAAAACTTACAGAAAAGACACCTAGAAATGAAAAAGCAGGGCAGTAAACTCTCAATGTTACAGAACCAAACATGTACCTACTAAAAAGGGAAGCAAATGTTACGATGCCAGGTAGATCTTAGAGTGAAAGGACTGTGTGTAACTCTGGACAGTTAGCAGGAAACAAGATGATGTCAGGAAATTATTTCCTGTAGGTCAATGGTTGTGTGGTTAAGTTGCTCCATTGTAGTACATTGATAAGTATTTTGATGAATTTGCCAACCATAAGGCCAGAACAGGTGTGTAAGACCCCTGATAAATCCCATTTTAGGCTGAGAACAAGCTGAAGTAATGAATCCACTGAAGAATCACTTAGAGGAGCCCCAGGAGTTTTCTGTGGTCATTGCCTGGAGTGGTGTCACACTTGAATGCTTTCCTTTCCTAGTGTAAAAACTCTTCACACACAACCCTAAATTTGTTTTCTCCCCTTCACTGAGGGAAGTCTTCCATTAGATTCTCATCTGTTTGTCACCTTGGCATCACTTGTACTCATGATCTTTTTCTGCACATATCATTAATTCATTACAGAAATACACTCTGTTCAAAGAATTCAAGTCAAGTGCTCCCAAACATTAAAGCTATTTGAAAGCCAAACCCAACTCGGCATCTAAATTTTGCAGTCCTTAAAGAGAATGAAGACAAAATGCATGGGTGTGATATTGGCTCAGTAACATAATTAGCAAACTTCTAATTGACTTCAGGAGAGCAAGTTTGCTTCCCAAACATCAACAGCTTCAGCCACCAGGAGGGTTTGAAATAAGAAGCTGGATGTGAATCCAGCTTTATTAATTTCTGCTGAAAACTGAATTTAACTTTTTTAAGTGTTTTCTGCTTACAGTTTATTTTACTACTGTCCCAACTAAATATAACTTTCCTAAAACAATCTGAGAATTTAAATGAGTTTCCTGTCCATGCACATTTATGATTTTTTTGTACCACTCATTTCTTTTTTGATAGCACATTGTTTTATTCTTTCGGTCTTTAAAAAAAAAGAGAGAGAGAAAAGAAAACCTGACACAAAAGTGAATTTTTTTTTATTGCATTTCATTTTAAGTCGTCTTTTTAAAGATCTGTCATTTATACAATGACAAGAAAACTTTCTAAATTGGAACTAATTTATGAATTCCTTCTTTTTGGCATAATGTCACTTTGCAAGTTAAAATGATAATGACTGGAAAGATCAAATATGTTTATCTAAAAAAGGAAGAGGGGTTTTAAGAGTTTGGGCTCATTAGAAATCTTTGCAAACTCTGTACACAGCAGGCATTATAGATTTTTTAGTGCAAAAATCCTTTCGTTAAGAAAAAGATGTGTCTGAGAATGGGAAAGGTTGAAGAGAGTTCAGAATCTCTTTGTCTAGCAACTGTAAATGGGTGAAATATCTTTTTTTTTACTTATGTGATTTTTAGAATGAGATTTGATTTTGTCGTCAAACCAATCCTTCATACTCCATGTATGTGATTGGATTCTTCCCATTCAACCTTCCATTCATGAACAATCCCCCAACTGCACAAATATTCACAAGCCACTGGGTTACCTGTTGTTTTTTAATAACTTCTCCTTTGTAACAGTGATTTAAGAATATGCATCCAAATGGCTTACAGTGGACCTTCAGGACACTGGGAAACTTTCTGACCTCTTTCCTTTCATTATGAGGATTTTGATGCGAAGGAAACAACTAAGCTGTAGCAAATGAAGTAGAATTAATACCATTATGCTCACAATATGCCCACTGCCTGGGGCAATGCTGCTGACTGATCTAATAATACCAGAATCGCATCCTCACACCATTGTAAAATTCATCCATATGTTTCTTATCAAGGCCACTGGTGGCACAAGTCCTTGATCCAGGCAAATAATAGTCTTTAAAGCTGCACAGAAGAAAAGTTTCATTTGGTGCTGTTCCTGTGCCCTGTATTGTTGCTTCCTCTTACACTTCTGAATTTCTCATTCCTACCAGTAATGTTGGTATGTCACCATCTGTTTCCTCTTCCAACATGTCAGTTTGTGTCTTTATCCTATGTTTTAATCTCTCATGATGTGCTGCTCACCACTGAAGTGTTTAAAACCGGTGTGAGGAAGGTATTAGTCTATGATCTAAGAAAAGGGAAGAAATCTGTTTCTCACAGTCATTTTCTTTCAGTGAAGATGTACAGATTTTAAAGCAAAAATAATTATGAAAGGACTATGAAAATGCTACAGAAATGCCATATGAGACTTTTTAATGCTTTGCGTAGGCACAACTGGATTCAGTACAGATCTCAGATTGCAAGTGAATAAGAAAACAATTTCTGCCTTACATTACCAAAAATAGATGGGCTTGTAGTTTCACCTTACTGTCATTTTAGGTGTAGCTTTCACACACATACGAAAAAAAAAAGTATTTCTAATATCCGATGCAAAAGCATGCAAAGATTAGAAACACAAAAAGAAACATGAATAAGATAAAAAGTATTCAGACTACATGGTTTCATTTTTGAGGCACTCTGAGGATTGTTTCCGCCCTCGAGATCATGAAGAAAGTTCCTATCCAGGGTTCTACGTTGGCACCACTTGTCACTGAAGAATGTCTCACAGCTGAGTGGTGAACTCTGAACACCTGTCTTATTCTCAGAGACTTCCACTGTCTATTTTATTTTATACTAGACACAGCTTCTGAGGATCAGTTGTTTTGGACATGCTCTAAAAAATAAATTAGTGAATTAGTACGATGATATTACCCGGCGACAAATCAGTATGATTTGTCTTTTTGTTTATAGACTATTTTGTTGGGGTTTTTTCATCTTTAGTATGTGAAATTTCTAAGGCAGTTCCAGAGTGGCATGAGACAAAAGCCCTCTTATATGTGCAGTACTCATACTGATACTCCTGAGTAAAGGATTCAGTACCATTCTCCACTTTATATTCAGTGTTGTGAAGACAAAAGCTTAAACAAGAAGACTACAATTAGTTAACATGCCCTGTTATACAAAGCTTCAAATCTCAAGTGAAATATGAAAAGTGAACACAAGAGCAGGTGCTGCAGCTGGCTGGTATTAAAAAAAGAAAGGTTTCATTGCTGTCACATATTTGAAGCACAAGAAGATGGGAGTGTCTATGATCAACATCATATTAAAAGCCTTTTCAAAGAAAATAAGTGATCCCAAACTATTTGGATGCTATCCAGATTTCTTTGGAAGCACTCTAATATGAGAATAATTGAAAGCAAATCTCTTTATAAAGATTTCATGTTTATCTTTACTCTGAGATCAGAAATTTATCCTACCACTTTACACTGCTCAAAAGGTGTGTGGATGTGGTACTTGGGGATACAGTTTAGAGTTGCACGTGGTGCTGGGTTTACAGTTGGACTCGATGATCTTGGAGGTATTTTACAGCCTTAAGGATTCTATGTTTAGCTGTCATATTTATAGGAACATGTTCTTGACTTTGTTCTTTATTTCAAAGATAATTTGAGAAACAGGAAAATGCACTGAGGTGCATCCTGCTAAGGATCCATAGCATTTGTGCATCAGAAACCTTTTCATGAAGCTGTAAGACAGTAAAATATAATTATACAAAATATTCCTGAACTAGATTATGTCAGTCTGTTACACGCAAATATAGGTAAAGATGTCCTTGAAATTTTATATTTTAAATGTTTTAAGTTATTTGCCGAGGGTGGTGGGGCAGAATTTAGATTTTTAATGAAATCCAACAAAAGTACAATTTATACCAGCTATATTATAAAATAAAAGATAAGTTTTGATTAATCTTTTCTCATTTTTAATATATTAAGCTAGTTTAAAAAAAGTCCTTTCCTTAGGACACATAGGACAGTGACAATTCAGTTCCAGCTCCAGATCATGAACTGAATGCGATTCCCCTTTCTTTCTGCCTCTCTCCTCACAGATAGAGATTTATTTAAAAGCATTAAGAGACTGTTAAAATCTTTACATTTGTAAAGACTGACAGGGTATAAGAAGAATTAGTTCATGGTTGTTTTCTCCTTCCATACTTGTGTTGTGATTTTAAGCCCAGCTAGAGATGAACCACACAGGTTTTCAGGAAGGAGCAGGAAGGCTGAGATAGATCTGCTCCTGAACAGTTATTTGTTGCTACAAAAATTATCCTCGTATATTTCCTTGATATATAGTCGTAGATCTGCCTACAAGGGGTGACAGAAAAAGATTTTTCCTGAAGACACACTTGGGTATTGCAAATGTTGAGTCACCAAAGTGGTGTCGGGATGGAATGATGTGAGAAAATGGGCTTGGGCAACAATTTCTTTAGATACAGGTAAATAATTGTCAGTGAAAGTTTTAGAATTCTTCAAAGTTTCCACCAGTTCTTTCATTCTGGAGGCAATGTGTCTGTCAGGCAGGGGTTAAAACCATTAATTTTGGAATATTCTGCCCCAACTTGCAGTACTGCCATCATATTGTGATACTGCCATATTATAGAATAACAATACTGACCACACAACTGGTGTTTTCTCTTTCTCTCTAGAGCTGTCTATTCATCTTGACAGACCTTGACAGACCATGGTCACTAAGGGGGGGGGGAGGGGGGTCTGGGTGTTATTTTAATATCAATTCTTCAGATTTAGCATGAGTACAATTTCTTTCTACAGTACCAGTGCGTATGTGCCAACGGTACTCAAGTTCTGGTTTGAACGGATATCCAAAGGAAACTCTGCCAAGGTCATCGTTGTTGGATGTAGTTACAATAACTCTGATGGAATCACCCAGTGGTTAAAGGTTAAAGCCAGTCAAACTGCCAAACCCTAACACTTAGCAACAGAAATTTTTAAGATTGTTTGTCTAGTGTTCCTTTTCACTTTTAAAGAAATGTGGCTTAGCAAAATTCTGTCATAGGCTGGAAGGTTTGTGCGGATAGAAGGTACTTAGCAAATAGAATTATGTGCAAAAAGGCTGTAATCCCTGCAGCCCCTATATAAGAACATCTGCTTGAATTATAGGCTATACATAAATTGTGCGTGCTTGGTTTTGTCACTGATCCTTCCCTTCCACCCTCTGCTCCCCATATCTTATATGATACACTGAAAAAAAAAACCAAAAAAAACCAAACAAACACCCAGAACAAAAGCTAATTAGTACTTCCAGCCCCCCCATTAGTGAAACTTGATATGTTTACTAAAAAAATAATTGCGACATTCCACTCATAAATCTTTAGCAGTGTCAGCATTATACTGATGGAATTATGATGTCCCAGTACAAATTGTCTGACCTGCTTTATGTTCCCCAGCACATAATTAAGGTGGCGGTGTGTTAAAGGAAGTAATTTTGTTCAAAGCTTTGGCACCAGCAGTGCAATGCCTTTTGCTCGTATTGCTAACAGTTCCCAGTCAAGGTAGGAGCTGCGCCGTGTTTGACTCTGAGATTAGACATATTCCTGTAGCTCTGAACACAAGGCTTTGAGCAGCTCATGCAAAATTTACAATAATGTTTGGGGTAGTGACTTTGTCAGGACTTGAGTTTTACTCTCTTGAGGATTTGAATGAGCAAATAGGTTAATGAATGACGACAAGAAAAGCTTAAAAACAGCAAGCTTTAAATTTCGTTCACAGGTAGTTTAAAATGCAACTTGTTCTCTTTCTTTGTAATCTTTGAACTTTCTTGTCCTCTTCTTTGAAGATAGAAAGTTTAGGAGAGAATCTAACAGGCTCTTGAAACTTGTTAGCAAATTGAACTTTATTTTCAAAGTGCGTCTTCTGAATAATGATTTTAAAGGAACGTAACAGTGTAAATTTCTGGACAAAATACCAGTGGCAATGCCAGGTCCTGATCCCACAAACATCTAAGACTTGTGTGCCTCACTGAAGTTCTGGAGTAGTCACACTGACCTTGAGAATCACAATGTTTCTGTACAGATCAGTCATAAAAATGTCTTCCTCCTCATTTGCAGTCCCTGGTGAGGTCTCCAAGCCTGCTGCCTGTAACTTGGGCCTGAGCCTTTGGGGAATCAGAATTTATGAGCCTTTCTCATGTATTCTTCAGTGACTTCCAGGCACAAATCATATTAGAAATATTTCCTTACAGGATAGATCATAGGATTTGAGCATAAAAAAGTCAATAAAATGCACAGTAACTAATGAAGTAAATGTGATTAAATGCATTTTCCTTACCCTGGTGAAGCACTCAGGCTTAGGCAGATGACAAGGAAATTGCTACTTTTACTTTACTTCAGGATTTGAAATACCCAGTGTTTTGAACACTGTGAAGTTGCCTTTTGATTTCACTGGGCTTTAGCACACACCTGTAATGATGTCCTCTTCTTTGTTATTATTTATTTTATTCTCTAGAAAAACATAACATTTTTTACACAGCATTTTAAGATTTCAGTAAAGCTTGGAAGATATATTTTTATAGCATTGCATCTTCAACACATTTAAAACAGGACAATAACCCACAATATGCATTTTAGAGCAATTTGCCTGCTGTGATACAGTACAGCACTGGCCTTCCTGTTCTGTCTCTAAATGAAAACACTGACTAAAAGATCACAGAGGTTCCTTGAAACTTGGGTTGTACATTTCAGTGGGTCTGAATGATCCAGGCATTCATTTCTATTGCCCATTCAAACCTGCAGCTAATGCTCATATAAATTGCACATCTAAACATATAGAAATGAGTTATTGAAAGCTCTGGATTTTAGTCATCTTATACCAGTGTAGACCTGTCTTCTTATGTCTGTTACTTCTGAGGTCTAGGAAATATGTCATTGGACAAGTAGTCTTGTGAGGCCAAGATTAGCTGCTGCTCTTTCCTTGAAAATAATAACTGCTTAATAATTTCCATGCAAATACACTAACAATTAATAATTGCATTGCAATGACTTGGCTGTTTATAGCCTGTAAACTGAAGAATTAGGTGTATGTAAATACCTCTACTTCAGTGGGAAATGGAAAGATGCTGCCCAGTAATAAAAGCTGTCCTATTCAATTAGCAGAATGTCACTTATCCTGTGTCCTTCTAAACACCATAGGATCTCCTAAGCATTCACAGGGTTGGTGTTACTTAGAAGGCTGCTGCATTGCAGATTATAGGAAGCCTTGTACTTAAAATTACCATTTGAAATAGAACAAAAAATTTACCAAGTATCAGTTGGGGTGTGGCTTAGCTATTTGAAAAGCAAAGCTAAGGAGTGGGGGGAAATCTGGGTAACATATTTTTCTGCAAAAAGGTTCAGAGCGGTCAAAACTGTTTGACAAATAGTCTGAGTAGAAACAAAACTGAAAAATGTTTTCAATGCAATGTTGAAATGCTTCATTTTGAAAATGTCAAATGGAGTGGTTTGGTATTTCAAAATGTTTTGGGATTGCACATTGTAATGGAAGCTAAGGAAATAAAAAGCTAAGCTCACCCAAGTACTTGAGGACTGTGTCTCCTGACCAAATAGATGCCAGGAGATGCCTTGGCAGAAGCACATCTGTCTTCCTGCCTTCCAAGGCTGCCTTCACCTTTCCACTAGATGATGTGCTCTGCTTCTTATCCTGACAAATGTTTCCCTCTGCATGGTGAACTTGTATGTCATTGAGCAGAGAAGGAATCCTTCTCACATCACAGGAGTTCAACCATGTGCCAGAAGAGCCCAAATTTCTGACCATGCACTGAATTCAGCAGAAGCTGAACTAAGACCTCTGATATCTCAAGGAACTGTGTTACCCTGCAGCATCAGCTATTTTGTGATGGAACATCCTTAGGCTTCTCTTCTGTATGAAGCATTTAAATGTTATTTGCTGAAGAGAAAAGCAATCGTAAACTGCATTTGTAATGTTGTTGAGTAATAATCCTTAGGTGCCTAATTATTTCTTTTTCTTTCTTAATTTCTCCACAATAAACTCCCTTTATATAAAGAATATTTTGCAACTAATTTGACTTTTGTTTTTTGAACAAGTCATCTGACAAGAAAAAATAATCAGTGTTTTCACATTCTTCTTCCAGATGGTTAAATCTTCAAAAATCACAGTGTGACAAGGTTCCATAATTGCAGTGATGGAAGTTGCTGGAACGTGTCAAGGACCAGAATTTCCCTTTACATCTCCTGGATTACTGTGTCAGCATAGCTCCATTCACATCAGTAAGGTGTGCTGTTTTATACTGAGCAGGGGCTTGACTCACTGTATTTTGACTTCTATGAGGTAAATTAAGATTAGGTGTGTTAATGGGTTTGGGGTTTCCCCTGCTGATTTTAGTAAGTCCTTACTTAATCCTATGCATCTGCTTTTTTACAAAAGACATAACTACTTTCATCAATTAAATGACATATTCATGAACATAAGGCAGTTAAGGCTGTAAGTTTCTGGAAGACTGAGATCTAGGATTGTAAGTCTGGTACATTTTGAAGAATAATAATATTTGTTCTATATATATTTGTGTCTAAGTTGTGTGTGGTTTTGTACAAGTATTACTGTTAAAAATATATTTTCTTTCCACCTCTCAATTGAAGAAGGTGAAAAAACAAGCAAACTTAAAGAAATTGCATTAGTCTCCATTCAGACAGTGGCATAATCATGTCACTAGTTCCTCTGAGCACAAGACATTAGTAAGAATCTTATTTAACTTCTTTTTACAGGTATTGCCATTTATATCTGCAGAGCTGAAGTCAAAACTTTTGCAGATCAATATTTTATGGACTTCATGAAAATGGAAGATTTTATGTATTTGGCAGATTATTTCACAACATTGTCAATCTTCCATGTCCTCCCATCCTCTTTAAAAAAAAAAATACCCCATTGAAAAGCACATTATCACTTTTATGAAAACAAAAACAGTGCATATTTATTTTCCAAAATGTTCTTCAAGACTTTCATAAGGTTACTTCATAAAATGTTAGACTGTGCCCTTTGTCTTTTCTTCTCATTATTTCCATCTGCTGAGGAACTATGTGTGAAATACCACTAAATCAGAGTAACCATGGTGCATCAGGCTGTGAAGAGCAGGACACACCACTAACAGACCCAAATCCTCCTATTTTCAAACCCATTGTACTCTTGCCTGATTAAAGTTTAAATATGTATCATGGTTCAAATTAAGATTAAAATGGGCTTTTTTAAATCAGGACCGCTTAACTGCTCTTCCAAAGTCCAATAAATTCAGAATACTTTGGATTACTTTCCATGTAGTTAAAGGTCAAACCTCTGAATGCCTGTTTAGGGAAAACTGGTTTTTATTAGCCAAGAGTATATAATTTTAGGTTTTTGTACTGAGACAGTCCTGTTAAAGTATGTCCTATTACAGTGTTGCACAATTAAGAATTTAAGTCAAGCCTTTACTTTAAGTACAAACCTTTGTTCAACTCAGTTTTGCATTGTAAATATTATGCATAAATATATGTCAATTGTGACATTTTATGAGAAGCTAACATATTATTCATAAACAAAGTATTAATTTAAATTTCTCTTGTTTTTTTCATTAATGACTATTGCTGCTTTTTAGTGGGTTTTGTGACAATTTCTTTATAAACTTCAACAATATCACGTGACTGACATAAGCAGTACTGTTGAAATTAAGATATATCTAGATGATCATGGCATTATATTCATTACTGTCATTACTTCCACTTGAAGTCAGAAGTCAGTGTATAAAACTTTATTTTAATAAGATGTGTTGGGGATGATGGAAGACAGCATTCATTGTTTGGTTTGCAATGGCACATGTGTGGACATTATTTGAGAAGCTCTGTGCAATCTGGGGGCTTTTCAACTCTCTTTCCACGGATCTTGGCGCACAATCTGCTGCTGCCTGATGAAGTGGTTGTGCAGAACCTGTCCATGGTGGCTCTTGCCCATCCTCGAGCCAGTCCTCACCTGCAGGTGTGAGCAGAGGCCTCGTGTGGGTTGGCAGAACTTGGGCTACAGGGCTGGGACTCAGATGTGCTTGGGTTTAGTGCTGGGCGTCCATGGCAGGAGACTTTGGTGACTGTGAGCTTCCCCCCATGGGACTGCACTTTCCTGCCTCTCAGCAGAGTTGTGGAGACAAAAATCACTTCAGGATAGTAAGATGTTTAATTTCTACTTTATTAAGGAACTCAAAAAACATTTCACATAAGAAGCTCAGCCTCTTCTTACCTATCATAGGCACTGATAAATTGGTGCTCAAACTTTTCCCCGTTTCTCTGTGTTCAGACTTGGGAAAATTCAGTAACAGGTTTGTATGCTGCCTGCTAATCTTAGGCCATTGAAGCAATGCATCAACAGGAATGAAAAACAAAAATAAGTCTCAAATCCATGTGTTTTTAAGACAATTTCATAGACAAACAGGCAAGATATTAGATTTGTGTAGGTCATTAATATTTAGTTTTAAGCCATTCCAGATTAATATTTTCTATTGGTGTTTTTTCCTACATATAGGAATAATCATATTTTTGTCTGACATCTTAAAATATAAAGCGTCTTTTGAATCACTTTGGACAAAAAAATAAGCAAGCTGCCTCAGTGTTTCTGGTCATTTTCCTCTGATTCCTTATTCCACAAAAACCCAACAGATACAAACCGTCTATTTATGGGAAAATGTTAGACACAGTTCTTTCATCTTCGATTTTGGGGAATGCAGACCAGCTAATTAACATGGTCTCACTCTGACAGAAAAATATCTAAAGCTCATTATAGCTTAGTGTGCACCTTTGAAAAGGCAAGTGCTGCATAAACATTTTTCAGGTGCACTTTCCATACAGGAAAGTTTGGAAATGTGTAAGCCATGGGAATCCTGCATTGCTTCTGCCTACCTTTACTCTCAGGATTTGCCACTGGGGCATTGTCTACAACCACTGACTCTCTACAGTTTTGAGATAGACTTTAGCCCGTTCCCCCCAACCCCTAACCAGGTGCAGAATTTATATCCAGCCTCCTGGCCTTGAGGCAGGAACGCTCCCCGGTGAGCCCTCCTGACACTATAGTACATCCTGCCACGACTTTTAACATCACTAGAGACATTTTTTTTCCCTCAGAGGAAATAATGACTTGCAGTAACACAGCTTGTTGTGAGATCTTGTTGGAAATCCAAACATGTGGCAATTTACGAGTGTCAGCAGAAATTTTAAACTTGTGTGGCAGTACGTGCTGTGCGTTAGATGTTGGAATCTGACCCTTCGGCTTTGCCACAGTGGTGTCCCAGGAAGACCATGTTGAGTTGCCTCCTCTCTCTTTTCTGTTTACTTTCTTTCCCTAATATTCTGCAATATAGTTTACCTGTATAGCAATTTGTATGTGTTCTGCCTGTAGATTGTTTTTCACAATCTGAAATCCAGCCTAAGACCTTTTCATTTTATTTGATCAATCAATTTTGATCTTTTTTTTTTCTTTGTACAATTCATTCTTTCTTTATGGAATTCTTGACTAACTGAAATAGGCTTGTAAAGCAAGAGGCAGAAAATGATGAAAGTGATAAATGTATTTTTTCTTTCTCACCTCAATCGTGTAACAATTAGTATTTTTTAATAAGAAAATAATTTTTTTTCTACAAATGTTGAAACTCAGTTTCTAAAATCCAATTTTAATACCTGTGTTCTGCCTAACTGGATCTGAAAGCGACATAGATCTCAAGCTGTTTCATAACAAAACAGTCTTTGCATTCAGCCTTGAGCAAGTGAAACAGGGTTTCTGATTATTCCTGTTAAGAACAGCATAAATAAACCTGAGCACACTGCCTTGTAATGTTCAAGTAGAAAATAGTCTTATTACAGACTGGCTTGTCTGAAACTTGGGCTTGGCATGTTTAGCATGTTTTACATCATCAGTTTTTGTTACAACTGTTGGCACCAGACTGCAACATGATTGAGAGGTTTTGATGACCTCAGCTTCTGCAGTTTATTAAGTCATCCAAACAAATAAAGAGGTTCTGTCAAGTAGCTTGCTCACATCTGCAATACCTGTATATTTTTATGGTCTAGTATAATTGTAATTTGAATTTTAAGTGTCTATCAGTGAGGGAAAGAGGGAGAAGAGAAAACTCCTATTCTGTGGCTGAAAGGAAAGGGGAAAAGACACCTTGGCTACCATCTCTATGGAATACATAGTGAAGGGCTAAGAAAACAACCTTTTAATGGCCTCAAGATTTGGTCCAAATAACAAAACAAGTGTGTTTTCATTCTTAAGACCAGTAGCAGTCAATTATGAATGCAGGTATTGCTGAAATTTCATAAAGAGGCAGAAACATGTATTGCATCCGCTGCAAGAAACAGTGGGAGTAATGCACACATCTGAAGGAAGCAGATTGGTTTTATGAAAGGACTTTTCCCTGGGCCAGTGGCATTATCCAGTGTCTCCTAGTTCTCTGCTAGTATCCAGATGGTTCTGCATTGCAGAGAGAACAATGCCATTTTAACAACAGTTGATTATTTCTTCAGAATTGGAGATTTTCAGAGAGTTTTTCCTCAGTTCTGTGCTGACATAGGACTGATAGAACACGTGATAAATGACAAAACTTGGGAACACAAAGGCTTTATTTTTTTCTAAATCAGATGAAACTTTTTGAGTTTCGCAAATCCTTGTGGTGTGGTGGCAAAACTGGTGGTTTGAGCCAGGTTTAAATTAGAGTGAAAGCAGCTTTCCTGTTGCATTTCAACACATCTGTCAGGCAAGTAGGCTTTGGCACAGTGGGAAAAAAAGAAGACCAAAGCAACATTAAGCAACCCTGGTGAACCCCAAACCCTATTAAAGCAGAAGTCAGTAAGATTTAGCTCAGTGGAAAGTGTGTCTCAGTTTCATTCCCCTGCCATGTTGCCTGGAGGTGCCTGAGTGTGGCTGCAGGGCTCAGGTGATCCCTGGGCCAGCCCCTGCCCTGGCTCTGCCTTCCAAGGTCAGGCAATGCTGAGGAGCAGATTCAGAGGGCAGGAAAGTGTTTGGAGATGGAATGCTCCCATTTTCTTTTCCCTTTGGAAACTCTAACGTAGCACATAATGCCTGTAATTGTTAGTACCTGTTGATTCTTGCATTTTCAGAGGAAGATTCCCTGAAGTCAACAGCAAGAACTTCATAAAGCCTATGGAGACCCTAGTGAGTGGTCTCTGGCTGTGTATAATCACTCTGCAGTGCCCCTGCCTAAAGTACATCATGTCATCTTTCTTGGAAAAGTCCAGCTCACCTGGATTATCTGATGCCAGCCCTAGGAGATTATGGTGAATGTGTCTTCCTGGCAAGTAAAAGTGTGATTAGATACCACAAATATGAGATGTAGCTAAAGCTAACTGCATTTTCAGATAATATCTTGTAATCCTTGTGCCATGCCTGGAGCTCACCCAGGGACTTTGCATCTGTGTGTGTGTGTGTGTGTAAATCCAAACAGACCGTCCTGAATGGGCAGTCAGTGGCTTTGGGTTTCAGTATCAGCACTCAACACACTGTAGAATTCAGAGACTTGATTAGATCACATTCTAGAGATCACATACAAAAATGCAGCTTGCTCTTTTCTTACAGGGCAAAAGGAATGGTCAGAGTACTCTGAGTCATGACAAAGAAAAGTCTATTTTCTCTTAAATTAAGAATTTGCTGTGTAGTAATTTGGACTATACTATCACAATCAGCAAAATACTGGCACAGGCCACTAAAATGACAGTCTCCTTGGCTGGATCTCAGTCTGGGGGAGTTTGCAGTGATGCTAGCAACTCAGAAGTGAATCAGAAGTTGTTTTAAAGTACTGAAAAGCAAAGTGTAAACAGTGAACAAATACATGAGTAAATGGAGAATGAAGTCATCATCGGCTGTCCTTCTGTTGAAGCAAGAAAATGCATGTTTTAAAATGTGGCTAGTAACAGAACTCTCTTTTGTTTGCTGCCTCAGCAAGTACCCAGCTTTCAGAAATCCAAAGCTGATCATTTTCAAGTCCACCCTCACAATATGTCTGTTCAAGCTTACTCAGAAATAACCCCTATGGAAAATAATGAAAAAAAATGTCACACTCTCCTTCGAGTCAATATTTTCCTTGTGGTCTTTATTCAAGTCCTGTTTAGAAGCTAATGGGATTTATTTTCCTTTGACTTCCACATTCTTTGAATCCAGTCTTTAGTATGCACAAATTTATTAAAATCTGGGAAACATGTTTATTCCCAAAGTGAAGCAGTCTTAGAGGCATTTATCTTTTTCTTCTAAGGCTGCCCTTTTCTCTTTGGAATAAAGGTGGGCAATAGGCCATGTTTCAATGTCTGAGACCATATGCCAATGCAAACAGAAAAAAAAAATAATTATGAATGGTATCTTCCCATGCTAAATCATTTATTGTAAAGGAGTTTTTCAGTTTGTTTGCAATGGCTGTAGCCTAAGGGTGCACACTGTATAAATTGCCTGATTACAGGATACAGAACACTTCTAAATAGGCCTCAAATGATTAGGAGAGGGGAAAGAAATTAAAAAGGCCATTTCCCTTTAGGTATGCAAATGGATTGCAGAACAATAGACAAAGATATGAAAGACCATGATAAAACATACCCTCTTTTCTTTTACCTTAAATGATATACTAGGCAAGCAGCAAGCTTCATTACATGTGTCAGCTGAGATGTGAATTGTTTCATACTTGAAACAATGCTGTTGCCAGATAGTTCATGTTGGATTTCAAGATAAAGTACCAGTTTTTGTGTCCTCAAGCTGTTCAGGGTTTGCTGCCTAAATCTGTTTTAGGAATGGTTACATTCTGACCTTGGCTTAATTTAATTCTGCCTACTTCTGCCTCTTTTGAGTTACCTCTTGAAATAGAAAGGACTAAATTTGCTTTTGTCACACTAGATCCTCCTCTCAAGTCACAGTGACATGTCTGCCTCTCCTGAACAGCCAGTGCTGGTATTTTAGTGCCTGTTTGAAGGTACCTGGGTGTGTTTAGACAGTTCAGTGAACAGCAGGAGTCATCTCCTAGTCTGTCACACCCATACCCATACCTGCATTCCCTCTTTCCCGTGCCCTTACACACTTACACTTCTGTGTGGGCCAAGCATCTGCTGTTTCCTTGGAGCTTGAGTATTTGGAGAGATAAAAATTTAAGTTTCCTGGTACTAAAGTAACTGAAATATCTTAATGGTCAACAGCAGCTCCAAGGGAACTGAAAGGCAAGAAGTGATAGATAATATTGCCTTGAAGTATGGAAATTGCTCAGAAGTAAGTGCCTAACAGCCACAGCCCTTTGAAAAATTACACCCCCATACCTCCACATTGCTGTGTCTCAAGTATGCAGCAGACAGGATACTGAGAATTACCAGATGGGTTTAAAATTCATAGTTGTTTAAATCAAAAATTTTTGAAATCTTACTAGTCTGCTATATTAAGCATTTGGGATTAAGATTCTGTTTACAAGTATGATGTGTCAAAAGTAGCAGGGATTAGGACCCCAAAGCAAGCGTGAGCTGAATTTTTTGGGTAACCAAAACTAGAATTCTCTCATAATTATAAAAGGCCAGTACTTGAACATAAAATTTGAAGATCAGACTTGAAAACATCCCACTATTTAATCTCCCTGTATTTTGCTCTATTTCTTACATCAAGTTTGAAAGTTTTGCCAGAGGAAGCCTAGGAGAGCTGAACTGTGTTACAGTCATGAGGAGCTCAGCTGCACATGAGAACCAGAGATATTTTTGTGTGTCTCCCAAAGAAAATGTTAAAATCAAGATTTGCGAATTAATCAAGTCTACATTTTTTAGATAAATATTTTGTTTTTCATAAGACAAGTAAGCAAACAAGGAATTGAAAATATTCTACACATAAGTGCACTGTGTCTGTATGGTTCAGTCTGCCCTACTTTCTCTCTCCAGTCTTTCTCCAGATAAAAAATGTGTCTGCAGGTGCACCTTATGTGTACAGCCCAATCCTCTGAGCCAAGTGTTGAGTCGAGGACTGCCCTTACTCCCATTTGGAGTTTGTTGATCATTTTTATATCTTCCTCTGCTTAGGTCAGGCCACCAGGTCAGCCTTCAGCTCCTTGCAGTGGGCAGTTCTTCTCTCAGTCAGATGCAAGGCACAAAGAAGTGCAGAGGGGGAGGGTAAGGAGAATTTTATGATACAGTCATCTGGGGCTTGCAAGAGCTGTAAATTGGGATTTAGAGTGATATCACTATTCTTTCATTTATTTCACCAAGTAACAAGGGAAACAGCACTTTGAATGTAGTACTAATGAATAAATAATGCACTCATTTGAAAGCTGGAGTTGCAATTGAGAAATATATCCAGTATTTTTAGTGGGTCTGAGGTTCCATTAATGTGCCAGCTCAGAGGGAGGACCCATGCAGGGAGATGCACCTGATGCCACTGTGGCCCTGCCACCTGCCCCAGCCACAGGGAGGAAAGCCCACCTGCTCCTCCCACATTTTTGCAGGCAATACCTGGGCTCCCCAGCCATTGTTGAACTATTTTCACCTAAGGAATGTGACAAAAAGAGAATGTTAACTCAAAATTTGGTTGAATCTGTGTTTCCTTTTATTTAGCATCCACACACTTGCCTTTTGCCTCAGGCTTGGGTTTGGTTGTATCCTGTGAGGTCCTTGGGCTGCTGGAGCAAAGCACAGTGAGGGATCACCAGTCCCCCTAGGGAAGCTCTGAACACTTTCAGTGCCCTGTGGCCATGTCCTTGGGCTGTTTGAGGAACTTTGTGTGGATAGCTGTGGTCCATTTGGTTATCAATCAACAGTCACAGCAGTGATGTTAAAATTTCTGGATTGGATGAAACATTGGTCCTGGTCCTCTAAGCATCAAAGATGATCAAGGAGCAAAGCACTTAAAAGTTTTCTGTCCTAATAATTTCCCCTTTCTTCATTCTGTCCATGATTCCTTGCAGTTCTTTCCAAGTAATCATCCTGGGATTGCACAGACCTGCTTACAACCATCCCTTGGTTGCCCAGTGTTTGTCTCTTGGTTCAATTGCAGCCATGAAGAAGCTATACTTTATTGCTTAGTGCACCTCCAAATACACTGCTGCTGATTATTTTTTCCTAATAATTTGAAAACAGGGTTAAAATCTGTTGTGTGCATCTTTTCTATCTTTAATATACCTAGCTAACAGAACCAGGAAAAGTCTAGAAGCTTTGATGAATATTTTGTTTTGGAGGAGGAGTGCCTTCCACAAATAGGAGTTTGTGGAATTTCCCCTCCCTGCTTGTGCGGATTATAAATTCTTGATGAGTACCTGAGATCAGTCACAATGGGATGAAATCCGTGAAAGATTATTGATTTTTTTAAGGAATGAGGAAATTTGTAAGCCACAACATGCACTTAATATTGGTCCTGTCTGGCAGATCAGCTGCTTGGATCAGTGGTTCTCCATGGATGCAGTCATTTCAGGATCCCTATCATCATTCAGACATGAAAAAATATTTTTAAATGGATGTGTAACAGACTTAATTTTTATAAAATTAGTATTTGCAGTTAGCATCAACAAATACATTTCATTTCATTTGATGTTTGTGTTTTTCCTTGTTTCTAACTATTAGATAGATGAAAAGCTTTGAATCCAGCTTGAAATATGGTATTATATATCCTACATTAGGTATCTTTGAAATAGCATGTGTGGGTGTTTATGACAGTTTTGAAGATTGATGATTGACAGTCACTCCCATAAAAAGTAGTAATATGAAGAATTACTTGTTTCAAGAATGCTGAGAACATTCCTTACTTTGATTTTTTTCTTTCTTTTCTGAAACCTGAAAAATAGTTTTATTTTTTAAGAATAGGAAAATATGAACAAAGAGACACTCTGCTAGGCTAATCTGCGATTTTTTTAATTTTACTGCCTGATCTAAAAAATCATCTTATGTTCTACCTCCTAATGTCATACAGAGTCCTTTTCCAGGTCTTGTTTATTGTAAACTCAATAATACATGATCCTTTCTACTCCACAAAACCTCGGGAAGACAAAGCAACCAGAAAATCAATGTAAGGAAAAGGTGATTTTGTAAAGCAATACCTTCCACAGGGAGTGTGAAACACAGCAGAAAATAATGTCCTCAGAAGGAAAAAGTGGCTTTGGCTTCTAACCACACTTTGCCATTCCTGGGATAAATGTCACAGGGTTTTGGACTCTGAGGAAGCCACACTGCCAGAGCAGCTGCCTGGACAGCACAGCAGCTCCTGGGGCAAAGCTCAGCCCTGCAGGATCCTCCTGCCCCCTTTTGGGGTGACACCAGCCCCTGACTCTACTCTGCCATTAAACGTGGTGATATTTATCGTGGTCATATTGCTTAAGATGGACTGGAATTTTAAAATGTTTTTCCATTTATTGCGTTTTCAGGTTTGTGGCAGAAATTCCCCCTCCCACCACAGAGTTTGTTGTTTTTTAAGTTTCAGGTTTGTAGACAGGACTAGAGCATATTAACAATCAAAACAAAGAATGAGGATGATGGGAGCATTAAAATACCTTTGCTTTCCATTGCAGGACATTTACAGGTAAAATGAGTTTATATCATAGTGTTCAAATGTCAGTCTTTCTAATGTTTAGACTAATTTCTATTGTTTACTCCTCATGTTGCCAGAGGGTTCAGCTGGCTTTGATACAAAACAGTCAAGCATTTTATCTTGTCTATTCCAGGTTAATCTTCATAACAGACTTTTTTTTTTAGCTAGTCATATAGCCCATAATTATATAACAAACAAAAAAAATAGTTTATTAAAAATGCTAAATGATGTGCTTTAATTTATAAAAATAAGTTCCTTTCTCAGGGGCTTTTCTGTGAAGATGTAGATCTTGTCCATCACTGTTCCACTTGAATTGATGCCATTGATGGTACTCACATGGCCTTCGAGGAGGATTGGCTCGTGATGCTACAGGGGGCTTGGAGAGGGGACAACTCATTTTCATTTTGGCAGTATGGAAGGGAAAGACACCAATCTGCAGACTGCTCCTGTTCAGAATGCTGACAAAGGAGATATTTAGCTGGAGCAAATAAATATAGCTCTTTCATGCTTCCTTACAGCAGCTTAGCCTCTAACATACCAGATTTAACAAAAAAGAAACAAGTCAGATTCCAGGGCTTGAAAACTATTCTTTTTTATGAGTGAATCACATGTTTAGCAAGTAGAGGATAGCTACTTACCTTTTTAAAGGTATATATGTATACTTCTAGAAAGAGATAGAAGACTGCACTTACTTTATTGGAGGGTGCAAGAGAAATGTAGGTAAACTTCAAGCTCTGCCTTTGCCCTGCTTAAGCTGCATTTCCTATTCAACCTCTAAGAGCCTGACTAAAACCTTCACCTTCCTCAGAAAGTGCTTTATTTATTACCTGGTGAAAAAAAGAGGATCTCAAGGATCACAAAAATAAATTGCTGGCATAAAAACAGCAAAGGTGTTTTCTAGTTGTCTTACAGGACAGATTGCTTCTCAAATTGTGTGTCCAGGCAGAAAAGTAAAAGGTGAGATCCCCATTGTGTACCTGTGTCTCTTTGCCTAATCTTTTGCTGTTTGAAACTGGGAGAATTATAGCACTGCAAATAAGAAGTTTTCAAGGCTTTCTAAGTCCTACTTCTCAGTTGATTTGGGTGTACATAGTTGCTAATTAAAGAGAAATTCTGTGTAGGGCTCCTCATGTTACACAGCTCACAAATAATGACCAGGCTCTGCAGAAATGAAACATTTCTACTCATTTTGTGATGAAGCAACTGTGTATCTTGAAGTCTGAAACCCTTTATGCTTACTATATACAGTAAAAAGCACTTTATATTTCTAGATCACTGGTTTTTAGCCCACATTTTGTGAACAGGAGCAAAGTGACACCATTTTTGATAGCTCCTGGTGATAGTTCTCTGTCTTTTAATAGGAAAAGTGTGGTAATATGTTGAAAGATTGATAAATAACTTGTGAAAAAGCTTAGTTACTGGCATACTTTCAATAGCCTGTTGTCCTCCCATCATAGTAAGACTTCATCATAGTATGAATCACTCAGCAGACCTGAAACAATATATCTCAGGTAGCATATACCTTTACATTTCAGAAGAGTGACAAACATGGTATTTTACAGTGCTGTGCATGACTGATGATGCAGGAATAAGTAGGAGTAGGAAGTACACTGGAGTTATAAAGATGTTTTAAATGAAACCACAAAAGCAGTCAGCTAGTGAATTTTATTTTCTGATTGTTTTTTGCTTGTGAGAGTAGGAGCAAAAACCAGGCATCATTTCAATCCTCACGACTGCACTTTCCTGGCATGCATTTGCACAAGGACAACACAATTAATTTTTGTTTCTATGTTCAAAAACTAGGGACTTAGATTTACCTGGGTCATCTGCATATATTTTTCCAAACCAATGCCAGTGTAAGGTTTCCTTCTGGAAAGACTGTTCACTGGCAGGGTTCAAGCTCTGCAATTCTTTTCCCATCAGCTTCTGTGACGTGTTTGTGAATTTAGTGACATAGGATACACAAAAGCTGGTGGGGAAAAGATAACCTTAGATAAAGCTCCTCTGTCTCTCATGTAGCACATCTGATTTAGGAGACTGTTGCCAACCTCACATCTGCCACCAGCATTTCACAAAACTTTTGTACCCAGATCAGTTCACAACAAACTTTATAGTATGACTTCATAAGCAGTTCCAGTGGTATAACTCAGAATGAAATAAATTGCAGCAGGAGATGGGAGCAGTGTCCAGTGCAAGAAACTTCCTTTTGGGAAATGGAGCTGAGGTGGGCTCCCGCTCATCCTGTTGGTTACTTCCACTGCCAGCAGAAAGAGGGAAAGGATCTGTCTCTGGAGTTGTCTCTGCAGTGTTGGACCATGGGCTGGTGCACAAGAGCACCTGCCTGCAGGCTGAGCACGGGGTCTCTTACACACACTGATCTTTGGTTGATCTGCTGTACTTGAGTGTCCATGCATACCAATCCCACGTGTTAGGAACAGTTATGTGTTTGGTAATAGAGGTATAATAAAATTATACCTCTATATTCAAATAGGTGATCACATACTGGCAAGGAGGGAGAGTCTTTGACACAAGGAAATTCTACCAGGCACACTGTTTTAATACTGATTATTTCACATGTTCATATGACATGTCTCAGTTCCAAGAGAGACATCTTAAAATGTTCCCACCTTAATTTTTCAGGCTATATTACTGGACGAGGTAGACTTAGCATGCTTTGAAACAGCAGTTTTCCTAAAGTAAGTTTTAGGACTTTACGTGTACTCTAACTAAAATCGGTTTAGAATCTGATCAGAAATGAAGCCTGTTGCTGATGGAGTTCAAGTATCTATTTTCACTAGAAGTGGAGGCAACTGTGGAGGTTCCCTGACTTTACTGTGCTCCTACAGAATTTTGTGAGGCCATTTCTGTAGATTTCAGCACTGAAGAGGATTAACTACAGCACATGAACAGAAATGAACAGTGAACGTCTAAAGGAAATGCAGGAAGTTCTATGCCTTACTGTCAGAGAAACATGTCAGGTAATTACACCTTGAGCAACACCAAGATTGCATTTCAGTGATTATTAAGACAACAGATATCTTTGAATTTGTTTCTCAACTGTCTCTTGCCTGTAAAAGAGCAAGTTTATTGTCAGATTCACTAATGACTTTAAACAGCAATCTTGTTTCACAGATCAGCTATAACAGCAGGAAAACTTAACCAACGCAGGTGTTGGGGCCTGGGCTTCAGCAAAATGATTCATTGACACAGTGTGACCAATGCACAGTGTGCCTGTAGCGCAGAAACTCTTCTTTGAGTGGTTAAAGCCTTTTGTTTTGGGGTGAAGGGTGGGGTTTGGAGGAGAGTTTGTTGATAAAAAAACCATTCAGTTCAAGTGTGTACTTCATACATTAGCAGTGTCAGAGCTAGAATATTTTATGACTGTGCAGAGATGCTTCCCCCCTCCCCACCCCCCCCCCCCCCCAGGAAAGAAAGACCTAAATTCTAGAGTCTCCCAAAGTCAGAAAGACAATTGATATCTACTAGTGTCATTTATGATCGCCCTTTTGAAGCAAATGGATCAAACAAAACAGGTTTCCTTCCTTTTAGCTGGAAAGTCCTGGAATTAGCATGCATAACCCTCCAAAGTTATGCCAAAGGATTTCTTAGGAGCTGTCCTTTTCTCATTCATATATATGTACATATGCACTGTTGCACCCTGGCTTTCAAGCATCGTGTTTGTTTAAAAGAAAAGGACACACACCTTGAAAATCAGTTGTCAAACAAAGTGCTTGAATTCCAGCTGAGCAGGATTCCCAAAAGAGCAATCCTTGCCAGTTTGTATTATGGAAAAGCCTAATTCTGACACACTGTTCTGTGTAGCCTTGTCCACACACTAAAGCAGCCTGAATTAATTCTCATGTTGGAGTCAATCAGCCTGGGAGTTTTCCTGAAGGCAGGTGTTTCCAAGTGCATGCAGTTTTAATGAAAAGTGAAGATAGCTGTTTTCAAGCATGTAGACCTATAAAGAGAATTTCCCAGAGGCTGCTGTACATATACTAACCCATTAACAGTTAAAAAAGTAAGACTCTCTCCAGTGTCAAGCATGTCTGGCAAACCAGCTTTACAAAGGTGAGTAGCTTGTCTCTGATCAGTTTCTTTTCCCCTTTGTCTGATGCTGGCATGCAGGCTCAACACTAAAATATTGTACTTTGTGGGTTTGCTGTGACACCGTTTGTCATTTTGGAGTTATCTAGTTGCTCCTTGACTCTTTGTTCTTGCTGAATGTTGTTGCTCATTGTGATGGATTTGGTCTTCATTAAGAAATTAGGAAAGGACTTTAGTGGGATTAGCCTGCTAACCATAAAACAAGAAATTTTCAAATCTTAGGAACTTGGTGTACATGGTTCACAAACACTGTGTATTAATATCTGCATTGTGCTTGTTTAGCTGAGAGAGTAGTGAGAGAAGGTTTGAGAGAGGTAAGATTCTATGGGGACAGACTGTCCTTAGACTTTGTTTATATTTATTTAGTTAATAAACTCACATAATAAAACAGTTTCTGTCTACATAAACTATTTTCAGTAAGTACTTTAAGAATATCCATGTAAGGTGAGTTTGGGTGTAGATGGGGACAAATCAGTATCTAAGCATGCCATGTATATTTGAGATTAATAGGAAAATCTTTCGGTGTGGTCTGATTGCATCATCAATGCACCCTGCCTATTGAGGCAACTTGCTTTTGCAGCTGTTTGATATAAATTCCTCACATATGTCTTAGTCCACTTGGTTTATTTTTATAAACAATAAATAGCCCAACATTCCTGCAGTGTTTCCCTTCCCTCGGACAATCCCATGGAGCCATTTGCCATGAAGACAGTGCCTGAGATTAGTGGCGTTTGCACAGATGGCGGCCATCGTTTGGGAAATCTCATAAATAGTGGAACACGTGGACCTTTTCCTCCCCCTTCAACATGATCACAATAGATTATGAGGGCCTACAAATCACTACCAGATGATATTAAGTTGCTTTGATAACACTCTGGGTCCCTTCCGGTGTGATATTTTTCTTCATTAGAAAGGATAGCTCAAGCACACCAAATCCTCTTACTCTTTTCTCAAAATTTATAGATCTCAGTCTCTAAACTAATTGTTAGTTGCACAGCATGCCTTAAGCTGTGCCCAGACAGAGCAATTACATCCCCCAGCCCTGATTAAAGGCACAGAGGAAACAGAAGTGCAAAGAAAATGAAACACTCTTGGCTGTTTGGGCAGGATGTCATTGCTGTTGTTTGCCTTTTTTGACATTTGTTGATAAAAGTGAGAAAGGAGGTCAGTTATCCATCACTGACCCTTGTTCAGTGCCAAAGATGTGACAGGCTTGTCTCAGGCTACTGACTCCGTTTATGAAATTATAAACAAAAAGGGGTTTCTAGGCCAATGTGCTTCTTTTCTATTAGCAGCTCAAGAATTTCTCCATTTTCCCCTTGCTAAATTACATGGCTTTCCATGTCTTTTAAACTCATTTCCTTCTGTGTGTCTACCTAAAACTACAAATACCTTTGTTCATTAACAAGCAGGGCTGTACAGTCACAAAGGCTCCACAAATTACCTTGAACAAGGGAAAATTCGTATTCAAATATTTCTGCATATTCAGGCATTTCTTATACAATAGTTCATACCTGTAAACTGCAGCTTCTAAAATTTGTGCTTTCCTTTTGTGATTTACAGTAACATGTCTGACTGTGTGCTTTAACAGTCAAAGTCAAAATTTTCAAAGGAAAATGGGAAAACACTATTTTGCTTTCACCCAATATCTGAGGTAATCATGCCCAAGTTTGTAAATGTGAAGTGGAAATACATGTTTTTCAAGTGCTGAAGTGGTTTAGAAATCATTTACAAGCATCTAAAAATCAAATGGAAGACAGCAGCAGCAACTTTCTTGCATTAAATCCAAGCTTCTGTTTTCAGCGACGTCTCTGCTAATGTTTCCAGTCTGCTGGGAGTTATCTATTTCATAGAGCAGTCTGTGGAAAAGGCACTGTATTGTATTTTAAATATTTTGGCCAGGACTGCCAGACACTTCACATTTTGAAGTCTTTGTTTAACCAGTTTCTCTAATTGCTTTACGTGATACACTAACACTGCTTCATACTAAACAGATGGGTTGTACAAAGGATCAAACCATAATCTCATGGTGTCTATAAGGAGTCAAGAACAAACATCTTAAATATTTTTGAAAGTAATTTTTTTTCTGATTTTTTTCACTTCATATTCTGTTTTGTCCATTTTTAAGACACAGAGGGATTTTCTATTAAATGACCACACCCAGTCCCAATGTTTAAATATCTATATTTATATAGATATTATATATAATGTATATAATATAGTCAGATGTACACAATTGTCCATAAGTAATAGTGGCAGTTGTTGCTGTCCTTTGTGTCCATGCACCACGACTGAATGGAAGAGAAGCTTTCAGCAGTCACTGTCTCTTAAAATGGCCAAACATCAAAGAAGTTCAGTGAACTTGAAATTATATCAGGAAGTAGGGCAGACAAAACCTTACTTGCGTGCAACGGTAGTTTCCCCAGTTTTGTGCTTTTAAGTGGATTTAGTTTCAGATATTCTTTCTGTGGAAACCGTACACTTGCAAAGCTACAGGTCACTCCCCCGTGAGCCTTGGTCCCATGGACAGTTTTATGATTGCTGTTGAAGGCTGACTGATCAGGTATTAGTAGAATAATACAGTAAACAAATAGAACGTAATAAATTACAGCTTCTCACTTTGAAGTCTTTTTTTTCAACCAGTTTTTTAATTGCTTTGTGTGATACACTGGCACAGATGGCTTCATGGCACAAAGATTGGTTGCACCACGGATCAAATCTAGGCTCTCGTGCTGGTTATAAAAATAGATAACTAAATAAATAAAAACAAACAAAACAAACTAGTAAACTATTTAAACACAGTGCTTATGGCCTAGGATCCCCACAAAACTGCTGTAATTAATGATTAAACATTGCCAGCATGGGAGTCAGTGTGTTCAGACCCAACAGGGGAAAGCAAGCATGAAACCTTGTATTACATTCAACAAGAAGCAGTGATGAGCAGACACCTGTTTTTAGGTGCAGTGAATTTCTATCCTTCTCAGAATTATAAAGACTGATTTAAGATGATATTTGCTAAAAGCAGATTGTCTCATGCTTGAAGTGATCTTTAAGCCAACTCCTTTGAAGAAAAGAGATGTCCCTGTCTCACTGTCTTTTTACCAGTGATCGCTAACAAGTATTGCTGGAGAAGCCCTGGAAAAAAACAAAAAATCAAAAAAAAATTTTTTTCCCAACCTTAGCTGACAGAGCTGTTGAGAGATGTGAAGGGGTGCTTCCTCTTTTCTTGGCCAAAGCCCTCACAGATTTTCCCTGTATTCCTTTCTATAGCATGCCTAAATATATGTTGATCTGAACAGTTCAGAAGTCACAGAGGGTTTTTTTTTTTGGTTGACGGAGTGAAAAACTCTGTTTTTTTCTGTTCCCTAGTTGTTTAAGAACCTTACAAGAAAAAGGAAATCCACTTTGACATTCTATTTTCAAGCTATCTATAAATTATTTTCTGGAACATTTCCTGAAATAAACAGAATGCACAAGGTCTGACAGCTCTCCACATGTGCTTCTGGTGCAATGGGTGAATGTAACTACTGTTCCTGTAAGACAAGGCAGAAGTGAGACATTACATGCCATGTGGGAGAGGCTGTTAACAAATTGGTGGAAATGGTTACGGTTTTCAACTTGTCAAGCATCATTTTCTTAGCTTGATGACACCTTGTAAGACCAATAAATAATTTATGGGGTATCTAAATGTTTCAAATAGGAGTTTAAGGACTGGAGGAAAGAGGTCTAGGGTCTCATAGTTAATCCTATTCGAGCAGCTTCTTATTAAAACAGCCCTCCACAAATTGATTACAGCTGCAATCCCTTTTAAGCAGGATTATTTAAAAATCCCAATTATAAAGACTATTTGTAAAGAGTAAAATACTTAGTGTCAGTTTTGCATGGACACTGTGGCTTGACTCAGTTGGCAAAGTGGGTTATCCTTTTTCTGCCTTGCTTTTCAGGAGAATCTGCTCAGAGTGGGCATTTCACACAGTGCCTTTAACACAACTGCTGCCAAGGAGTTCAGTTTCTTTTCTTGCCATTTGTGTTCCCTGGCTGCCTCTGCTGGTGTACCTCTGCTAGGCTATGGCTTGGCCTTTGCCTCCTTTTGGCTCTTCTGCTCAATTTCATCTGACACAAAGAACTGATATTTAAAGTCCAACCTAATTCAGTACTCGATCCTGAGATCTTTTAATAGTGTTTCCCCCAAAGGTCACATCTTTATTCTTAGAATTCCTATACACAGCCGACAGTAAATGGGAGTGAATCTGATGGAATCAAGGGGCTGATACAGCAGTGGTTTGTCTCAGTTTAGGTGCTTAAGATCACTTCTAAAAAGCCTCTTTAGACCATTCTGATGATGTAAGCAGTGATAAACTCACTGCTGAACACAGTTTCACGACTGTTTTGCAACTCTGGAACCATGCAAAGGGACAAGGACAGGTCAGTGGATTTGATTCTGCAATCTATATCCATTTCTAAAGATGTAACTATGCCATTTTATTTTAAAATATTCTGGTGAGTTCAGAGAGGTTCACATAATACACTGTGACTATAGGACTAGTTTTCTTACAGCTAACCTCTATAATACATCTCGTTTGCATTTTCAAGTAAGATGACATCAGTTGTACTCTCTCAAACAAGTAATGCCCCATCTGAAACTTCACTCACCAGAGACTGTTGCTTGAACTGCTGTGACAAAGCTTATTTTCTTATGGCAGCAATGTTTGAAAGACTGCATATTAAATAAATATTTAAGAACAGTCTTAGAAAGAGAGTTGTAAATTTGTAAACATGAGTACTTAATCAAGAAACTGAACACTTAGAGATTTAGTCAGGGACAGAAACATACCCTATAGCCATTTATCTAATCAAAATTAACCAAGTACTTAAAGAGTGAATGCTTGTAATGAGCTGCTTGAGAATAAGCTGGCAACCATGAATAATTCTCTGAATACAAATACTCTTTCAAGGAAAAGCTGAACTGCTTCTGAGCAGCTAGTAATAGAAAAACAAAAAACAGGTGACATTTACCAAATAAACTCTGAATTTCACCCAGTTTTGCTGACCATGACAAGAGTAATAAAGACAAACAATACTTCCTTTCATAGATAAAGGATAACTGAAAGATGCTAGATTGGACAACTTGTATTCAGGTCTCCATTTAATGGCACACACACCATTCTGTTCTAGTCTCACTGCTTTACCCTCATGTTTTATTCTGAGATCTTAGGGTTGCATTTTTCAAGGCTGAAATCAACAGTTAATTTTAGCAGGAGTTAAATGTAAGCCTTATGGTTCCTGTCTGTGCTCATATTTACACATTGGCTCATGTAGGTTGTAGCAGTCCCCTACTTCAGCTAGGCATTGGGAGGCTCCACATATTGATGGTGGAGGAGCATGGCAGTAAAATATTTAAGATCTGGCACATGAGGTATCAGCATCTCTACTACTAGGCAGGTATGATGAGCGCTGTGTCAGGTTGTTCATGTTTGTGCTTATGCCCTCATTTTTTTGTAATGAATGGCTATTACAGCAAAACCTTTTTCACCAAACTACAGAAAACTCTGACTATTCGAAGTCTTCAAAGTGTGCATTTTACTTTGCTATCATTTTCCAAGTAGCGTTAGGTGAAGAAATGCATTAAAAAAGTTATTTGTATTTTTTTTCTTTCTGAGGTTCAGCCTGCTAGTTTATGAGAAGATGAGAAGACCATCTGCTAATAAACCTTTTAGTCTAGTATCTCACTACTCTGTGAGCTGCTCTGTGGGCTTCTTTACATGTCTACATAGATATACATATGTACTATATGTGCACGTGTATGTATCTATTTCACAGGAATATCTAGTCATCATTCCTTTTACAGTAGTTCCAACTTTCTGTACATGTGCTGAGCTGTAAAGTATTAAGCCTTGTAATCCCTCAACCCCTTAGATGTGGTTTGCTGTGGGGGGAGGGCTGTAAATCCATGGTGGCAAACAAGAAAAGCCTGAAGCTGTGAGCAAACAGGAAACAAATGATCTCAATCCCAGAATGTAAACTGTCATTGACAGAGATGCATGAAAGAATCATAACAGGGAAACCTGCTGCAATTTTTCATCCAGTTACCAGCTGAATCACTGCCATTACACTGAAGAAGAAAGCTGCCAGCCCACCTCTGGCATGGCAGAGTTCTTTACATGTTGTGTGCACAAAGCAACCATATAGCCTGACTGGCATTTACTCCTTTTCATGCTTGCAGACTGATAATTATTGTGCACTGCCTCAAGCTTGAAATTAGAGGCCACTAAGAAAAAAAAAAATAGTTGAATTTCAAGATTAAGCTTTTTCCATGACAGGTCATATTTTCCCAGCAGGGAATATATTGTTGCCAGTAAAAACAGAATTCACCTGTGCTCTACTGATACCAGATTAAAGGCCATATTAGCTGAGGGAACAATGGAGAATTTGCATATAATAAAAAGTAATAATAACTGTCATTGCTACTGGTGACGCAATTAGAGTTGATGCTGGCTCTTGTGTCACAATGCAGATTTTGAGGGGGATGAGACAAAACACTGAGCAGCCAAGAACTTTTAATTATATATTCAAGAGTCATTTTGCAGTATGGATATTCAATCTGTGTTTTAAGCATATTCTCATTTCACTTTCCCAGACTTTTCTCCTATCTCCCAAAGCCAGCAGTTTAAGTTCACAGGGGATACTTCAATTCCTTTATGGCATAAAAATTGTGCCCTGCTAAGCACAAGCCAAGCCCTGCTTGGCTCACTTTCAGTGGTAGGCAGAGGATAGCAAGTTACTAAAGCATTAGAGAAACACTTAGGACAAAGTAGAATACATAAAGAAGACGTTGTAAATGAGGAATGTTAAAGAGATGGTTTTGAGTTTCTTTTTTACTTTCTCATTTTAGGACTTTTTCTGTGTTGTATAGTGATGACTAAGATAAGTTGCTTTGGAAAAATCAGAGCTGCTCTGCAATAATAAGCAAGTCAGTCTATATATGGATGTGTTTAGTGGTATGTTTATTGTAAAATACATTGTTTTCACTTAATGGAGGATTTGAAAGGGGGAAGTAGAAGGAGAAAGAATGGCCCAAGTTGAAACTTCTTGGCACACCATTAAGAATCATTTAGGAAAGTTTTATCAGCTCTGAAGCTTCTTCTACAACTATTTGAACCAGGACAAGAAAAGTCCTACAAACACAGGAGGAAGGGAAAAAAAAGTAGATGGTAGATTTCAAAGGATAATCTGTTTAGAGGTGGAATTTTATGGGTCAGGAGAATCTGACAGAAGAAGAGCTGCAGTCTGGGAAGACTCAGGAGTATCAGCCCATGTCAATACCATTATAAATAATATTTATTTTTCAGAAGGCGATGTGATCACTATTCATGCTGGATGCAGTCTGGAAAGATAAATCATTATGGCTTGGGCTCGCTGGACTTTCTGAATAAGAGAGCTAGATTTGGGGACTCAGAGTGTAAATCCAGCTCTAGTCTGAGGGTGTGGTTTCTGCCTTGTGGATCATTTACAGTAATGAATAGCTTGCAGAAAATTAAAACATCTCATTGCAAGGTTTGAATAAATGTCTAACTGGATGTTTATCTGAGGTTTGTTGGGTGGGATGGAGCAAACCCACTCTTCTGAAGCTGATAACAATTACATTAGTTCAGCTGCCCTGTGAAAATTCCCTGAGTGAAGGGAAAACTTTTCCTGCCCCTAGTCTTCAATTCAGAGTATCATTACTTATTTAAAACTCATTAAACTTGTCTTTGAAGTCATTATTTGAGTCATCAATTCATTGTTAATGCCCTGATGCAATTTGCCATAAAATCTGGGTGGGCACTTAATAAATCTAGATGTACTCTGTGACAGAAAAACCCACCCAAAGTATTGATGGTGGACACAGAGGGCAGGATTGATTTCCCATGTAGCTACCTATGTACATGAAGATGTGCCAGAACATGTACCTAAAAGACAGACGTTCACACATAATCCTAAACTGGAAGCATGAATATAGTTGCCCAAAGCTAGGTTTTTTGCATAAATCTTAACTCTGACTCTCAAAATATTCAGCAAACTCTTCCCAGGGCTTCTTCCTATCTCTTGCAGGTCACTTTTTTGCTAATCTCCTGTTCTCACAAAGTCAGTGTGTAGCATAGTCAGCTATTAAAATGACTCATCAGCTTCCTGTCTCGACATCAGGCTTTTCCTTCTCCCTTTAGTCTTAAAAATGCACATTTCACTGTCATCCTGAAACTGCTTAGAGTATGGTCACACTTATAGCATCATAGCACTCAGCAGAAGATGGGAAACTGCCTCCCAGAACGAGGGAAAATCAGCATATTTTCCATATGGGAGAGAGATTGGAACAAAGTTTGTTGTTTCCCATTTGAGAGAGCTGTTCAGGAGATCCTGCTATTGTGAGTCTTTCAAAATCAGATGATGGCCTCACTTCAAAGCTCCTGAAGTGCACCCTAGGAAAAGAACCAACAAACCCACCACCTTTTTCTTGATGGACTCAAGAGATCTGATGTAGAGGAAACAGGACATGGCTTCTAGTTGTGACCTCTCTTTTATAAGCAATTTGGGAAGCCAGTGTGTAAAACCAGTAACACTGGTGGCTCAGCAGACTTAGAAGCACCAAATGGTGAAACTGCCAAAACTTTTGAGCTGGTTGATGAAATGTAACCCATTAGGGTAGAGCCTTTTCAAGGTTTTCCATATTGGAAAGAATTCTTGCTGAAGATGCCTCGTGGTCCAGCATTGATGCTCATGCCTTGTGACCACAATTCCCTTTACTGATTGTTGTGTGCCACCACAGCTGAGCCGTGTGACAGGTTCACACAAAAACCACACCTTTCAGGCTTAGGAGAAATGGAAATGATGCTTTGCTTTGGGGTGCTCAAATGGAAGTAGTTCAGATCACAATAACATCTTACAGAGTATAAAACTCTTACTGTATTTATTTAAATAATCAGAGTGATTTATAGGATAGCAAATGGAATCAGTTCTTCCTTCCCCCACTCCACAAGTAGTGACTGATGCTTTGTTTGTCATTATATTTAGCCAATATATAATATTTTAAGGTTGGGTCCCTAAAGGAATAATTTTGCAATTCTATATCTGTGTAAATAAAAATATACATGTGCTTATATTTACACATATGAAGACCTAATTTTCATTTCAATTTATACCAAGACAGGTCCCACAGGAGCTGTGAAGTGGAGTTGGTTTGGACCTGAGTGCTTACTGGAAAAACAACATTTTTTGTAAGATTCTAGTCTGTTCAATGGGATTTTGCATATGATTAAAATGTCACCCATACCAGAAGAAAAAATGGCTTTGATATGAAAAAGAATCAGGCACATACAATTAAAATGTATTTACTTGTATCATTACTTACCTGTGGCATAATAATATTTCAGCTCTACGGAATTGCTGTATCTCTAGACTGAATTTTTAATTTTTATTTTTATTTTAACTGAATAAATTGCAAGGTTCTTCTCCATGGCACTGACTTTATTGTTCTGCCAGGATGTCTTCTTTTGTCATAAAAACAATAACTTAGTGTAAGTAGTACTTTTTAAGTAGTACTTTTTAGGTTTGTTAATCAGACAGACTAATTGTATCTTTTAATCTGGGTCAATCTGTTCTTGCTTATTACAATTTGGCTCCAAATCCCCCCCAAAAAGAGGAACATTTGCAAATAATTTAGTGTCAGAAGCACTCTTATATAAACACTACAAAAATTGCTGAAAGGCCCAACAGAAAGCCTCTATAATTTTGGATACAAGTGTCTAATATATTTTGTAAAAGGAATATATTGCTTTTCTTAAACCTTGGAGTGAACTTGGATGTGTGTGTGTGTCTGTGTCTTCAGGTGAACACATAAAAGGGCTGGATAAACAGGGAATGGGGTCTTTCCCTTATTTACAAAGCTGAGGCTGTCTAGACAGGGCACTTTTCCTGATTCAATCTACCAACTAAACTTAGAAAGACCATACTAATATTCGATTTTAGCTTCATCACCATGTCTGTACAACCCTTGTTTAGATTGCTAACCAGGGTGATTATTGCTTACTGAAACTGTTAATGTTTTGGTTGGATGTTTGTCTTCTCAAAAATGGGCTGAAAGATTTTTCCCTGTAGGCTACTGAATTTTCATTGCATGTTAGCTGTTTAGGTTATTTCCCAACTCCACCACCATCCAGCAGTGAGAGAAAGCAGCTGCCGCAGCAAAAAGAATATTCAAATTTTTCATGGAGGTTTTGAAATTGACGTGATACCTGGAATATTTTTTATGTCACAGGAGGCCCTTTGTTCACAAAATCTGAAAGTGGCTGTACCTTATGACCAGGTATGTACCAGGCAGCTGCTCTCAGGAAGCAGTGACTTTGTCATATCAACATAGGAAAGCTTCAAAATAAGTTAGCAAAAATATCTGTTCTTCTGAGCAGTTTGGAAGTGCAATCATAGCTGCATGAAGAAATATTTTCCTTCAAGTTGAAGGATGGTTTTACCATCCACCTGCATAAAGAAGTCTTTAGTAACACAAACTGTTTGTAATCAAGAAGGCAAAAGATAGTATGAAATTATGCCCACAGTTTCATGTATGTCCTCCTGATATGGAAAGGTCTTGAGAAAATGTTCTTTGTCATAAATTATTCATTCTGAGGGGAAAAGAATATTGAAAGGGTTTTTTTGACAACTACAATATAAGAGATTAGTTCATTTGAGTAGAGAGAGTGCTTAAAAATGCAGCTGCGTGCAGATTTCTTAAGAAACTACAACTGACAATTGAAGAGGAAACCTAAAACAAGATTACAAAAATTAATCAGTTGGCACAGAACGGCTGACATTAATGTGTGTACTTCTTTGTTTTGAAACTAGACTGTGGAGGAGTTTTCTTATACGGAAAATTTCATCTACTTTTACTTGTCTCCTCACATAGTCAAATATTTTGTGAGACAGATCAAAAACCCTCTTTGACAAGCTCATTCCTACGCTTCTCCTTTTTAACCTGTTTTTTTGTTTTGTTTTGTTTCTTTTGGGTTTTTTGTTTTTTTTTTGTTTGTTTTTTTTATTTTATTATTTGGTTTCTCCTCTTTCCTGAAGACTTGTTGAGATAAAGAAAATTTTGCTTGAAGTCTATTTCAGTAGCTCTACATCTCTGGGGCAACCAGTATTTAAATGAAATACGGAAATGGAATTTTTAAAAAATGTTAAGGGATGGAATAAAGTTCCACTAGCCTGTTAGAGAAGTTTGGGAGCATGGAAAGAGTGCTGAGGCTGGCATTGGGCAAGGCAGTCAGAAGAAGGAAATCCTTTGATGAACTATTGCTCTATAAACTCTGAGCTCTACCCTGAAATTTCTCTCATAGTCCAGGTTGCATTTTTTTTTAATGTTACATAGAATGCAATATTTCTTGGAAAAACTTTTGGTGACAGTACAGTGTAAAGTGACTGTAAAGTGACTTCCACAAGAGAATAAAGAAAAATGGTATAATTGAGCATAAAGATTGAATGGATAGACTTTCTCAGTGAAGCACTAGGCTACATGGAGAGCTGACCAAGGGGCTAACTTGCTGTCTGCTTTATGCAGTGCTGTAATAATTAACAAAAGTTACATAGAGTAACTACTGAGTTACTAAAGGGTGCAGGGAATTGCAAGACTGCATTAATTAATATGTGCAGCATCCATCACTCAGGGTTGAATATTTATGAAATTTTCTTTGCATGGATTTTTTTTCTATCCACCTTTGCTTTTACAGGATATATATTTATCCAGTGATCTCAAGGAACCTCTTTTGAAGCCTTTTCTCATGCTGATTAGTTTCTTACAAGTGGTACACTTGCAGCTGGCAGGTGAGGCATCACCAGGTGAATATTGGTGCCCACTGAGCAACCCACGGAATTCAAAGTAGCCTTCAATATAAGTGCAATCAGTGTGACTTCACTGATCAAGAAGCAGACTCCAAACAACTGATTGTCTCATTCTTCATAAGGGATGTCTTCCAAAAATTGTAGGAGTTTGTAGAATAACCCTAGTTTCTTCTCTCCTGTTTCATTTTCCACTCCTAGACCTCAAATTCACTGAAAAGGTTGCAACCATTGGAACAGTTTGCCCAGTGAAGTGGTGGAGTCCCCACCTCTGGAAGTATTTAAAAGACATGTGGATGTGGCATTTAGGGACATGGTTCAGTGGTGGACTTGGCAGCGCTCATTGGACTTGATAATCTTAGATGTCTTATCCAAACTAAACCATTCTGTGATTCTAATTCAGCTGTTGTCATTTCACTTACACTGACACAAAAGTTATGCACCCCTATTTGTGAATATATTGAGAAACAATGTTATTTTGCTGTTGGGTTTTAATTCTCCTGCTTGGTTGCTAATGGTATTTAAATTAATCAGAACAAATTAATTAGTTCATGAGCTTGGTTTGATATATTCTGTAAAGCCAAGTATGATGCATCTTTAATTTATGCATCAGCACCGTGTAAAAGATAATTTTGTAGAAAAGTAAATATTTATGGGATATGTATAAACTCTTCTTTTGGACGAGTCTTATCAGTAAATTTGTGGCCCCATTTTGAAAACAAACACCTGGATTATCATGAGTACTTCTTACAAACCGTAGTGATTTGGGACAGAAAACTATTTATATCATAACCAGAGGCTTCTGTGGTTTTTAAACAAAGCTCCCATTGATTTTGGTGGAGTTCTAAATTTTAAAATGTCATTTTTCTGCCCTATCATGATTATTTATTGTCTTTAAGAACTCAGAAGGATATAATCAAGTGATTCAAAGTCAAATCAGACAAATATTCATGGACAATGTGTCTAAATATTAAATAATTTCTTTTAAAACTTACCTTGTGTATTTGAGTTTCAAAATACTGAATTGGAGAAAAAAAAGCTAATTAAAATATTTTATAGGTATGTTTTGAATAGATTCTTTAATTCCTTTGAGGAATTCCTCTGAGGCTAGGCATGAGTGGATCTAAAGTTCAGGCACACTCTTCTTTGCTGATCCAATTTCAGACTCTCTGCCTAACTGGCCTTTTATTCCCAGGCACAGATAATGAAAAGGGAGAGCATAATGTAGATGGGAATGGCAGAAGTGAGGCACGCATCATAGTGATGAGGTATGCCTTTTCCTCCAGAGCCTTTTTTCTCTAAGGGGCAAAATAATCTGGTGATTGCATAATAATGTCATCTTTGACATAGGGTTGTTTTAAGCTATTGTGATCATGTTCAACTTTTTATTTTCCCTTTTTTTTTTTTTTTTTTTTACTTTTCCCTATGTATGCAGCAGTATGGACCTGTGTTTTTCACCCCAGAGTGTTATTCTCATTTGCTTTTAACATAAGGAAATCTGGGTTTCTTTAAAGAGAAGTGTGTGCTGATAGAATCTCAGGATGGCATAAATCTGTCAGTTGTATCAGCTCCTCTCTATAGTACAGTGTGCATAGAGCAAATGCAGAAGCAGTAGTTTTCCTCAAAGCATGAAACAATATTTCTAGGATCTTTGATTTCTGTAGTTCTCCCATCTAAAATCTCCTTTCAAGTTTTGATCGTTACACTGCGATAGGCTCCTCAGAAAAACCCAAGACAGATAAGATAGATCTAATTTCTAACCCTGACATATCTGCCACCCATCTATTACTCTTTTACATTTCTTGCTATGCCCTGTGAAAGCAAATGTGTCACTTAGATCTCCAATTTTTATCACAGGGGGGAAATAGTTGTGTATTAACATCAGAGTTTTTAAAACATGGAGTAAATTGTGTACAGTTCAGAATCTCCTCACTTCAGGTGAAAAATCAGCCTGGCAGGAGAGGATCATTCTCCCCATTTGTCAGCGAGTGCAGGGAAGTGGTGTCTGTTCCTTGTGCTGTTGTTTGTTTTCAGCACATTATTTCATAACCATTGTGTGAAAAGGAGTCCTTTGCATCTTCAGACAGCTTAGGGAGTGTTTGAAATCAAGCAGCTTTTGTTTTATAATGCTAAAACTGTGTGTCCCTGCTCCTTTGCACCGCTCATATTCTCCACAGTGACTCTCAGTGGGTCACTTACAAATGTACAAGATTGTTCAGAACATATTTTGAAGAAAGAAGAGAGTGGGGGGGTGGGGGGGTGGTGGAGGAGAGAGGGAAAAAAAAAGAGAAAGAGCAACTCATCTAAAGTTACACCATCATCTTTAACAGCTGTGCACATATTAAAGGAAGTAATGGGGGAGTGAAGGTACTGCATATTTCAAAGCTGAACTGTTGCAGTAACAATAAGAAAGGGGGGATGTTGTACAGAGTTAGCCAAGTGTTTGAAGTACATTACCGTAAGCCAAACCAATGAAGTGGACAAGATTTCTAGCATGCTGCAGTGGTGCCTCTGCGTACTTAATAACAGATGTTTGGTCTCTCTAGGCAGATAATTGTCCTGCTGTAAGGTTGGCTTGACCTGTGTGAGCAATACTGTGTACAGCACTGAAGCAGTAACAAATGATCATAGCTTTTCTTGTTTTACTGGTAGAATGCTTAGCCACGCTTCCTTTTAAGCACATAATTACTCCAAAGCAACTGGAGCCCATACATCCTCCTTGCCTAATGGCTCTGAAGCCATTTTGCTATAATTTATGGGGACAGGGTTCAAAGTTTTAATAATATTTGGATAATATCATTGCCAAAATGTCTTTGAGCTGTGATGAATAGAATGAGAGCGGGCACATTTTGATTCTGTGCATGACAGTGCGAGTGTTAAGAGCGCCATACTTTGTTCAACCTTTATGGAAACATTCATGAGCCAATTTGCTCATGAATTGTAGATATGAGCATGAAGAATTATAAACAGCAGTGGAAAACATACAGGGTTGCTTGTTCATAAGGCACTGTCCTGTTAGTGGCTCTTCTTTGTGCAGATAAATGAATTGCAGAGAATACAAAAATGTTTTTAAAAAGCCCTTAGCAGATAATGTATTAGCACATCAACATAAAATACGCATGCACTGTGGCATGCTTTTGGGTATTTATGTTTATACTTTCTGCTCAAGTGGCTCACTGATTTTTTGGCTTCCTATCATTCACCTAATAATTTCAGCATCCTAACTGCACCTCTGGGTATGTTTATCTGACAATCCAAGCTGTTCCTTGCTTTATGTGGCTTGCTGAAATTGGCCAATTTGCTCTGTGAGTCGCTCCAGTGCATGATAGGTTAATGATGTTAATCAAAGCTAAATAAGAGTAGGCATGATCCTTTCATTGGAGTCACAGCCCAGCCCAGAAGGTGCAAACAAGCCTACTGGGTAGGTAGCACGAGACCACAAAAATAACACCAAAATAATGTGTCCCTAAAGGTAATGCACACCTACAGCTTCATTCAGAGCCTACCATGGCCTATAGGAGTCTCGACTGATTGCAGTAAGATTTAGACCAGACTCATAGAACTCTTTATCCCTTGGCTAAGGATGAGTTTTTTTCTACTTTGTTTGATACAATACGAAACTTACTGTGACCAAACTGTGGCTAAGTTCTGTAGATAATTTACCAGTGAGAGGTTTAGGTTGGTTAGGCAAAGAGCACAAGTGTTTTTCCTTACAAAAATGACATAAAAATGCTGACTTGTCCAGGCATGACAGCTGCTCTGAAAAAAAAAACAAAACCAAAAAAACAAACAGATATGAACAAGACTTGCTTTAAATGTTCCCAATAGTGATGGTAGCTAGAAACAATTTTAAAAATACTCTCTGTTTAATTCTATCCAGTGATATTCAAGCAATGCTTCATTTAATCAAAGGGGTGTTTGATTACAGAAATAATCAGATGACACAGTCCCAATTCACTCTGGCCACTAAATATGCATGTAGATGGCTGGATGTGACATATGTGAGGGTTGGCAATTATTTCTGAAAAACTGCTAGGATGGCCTTAATTACAGTGGTCTGATTTTGTATTTGATAGCCTCACTTGAAAATCTTAATGCTTGTTATGAAATTTTAATGTTAATTTCTTGAAGATTCTTTTAAGTATAAGCCTTAATTGGCTTGTTTATATAAGGATTCTTTTTCCTTAATTTGTTGAACAGAACTCACCGATTAAAATTATTTCTTCTGATTATGCTGAGGTCTAAAGACAACATGAACATGTTTGATAGGGGAAAAAAAAGAGAGAACTAATGTTTGTGGGATTTAATTAATTTTTCATTTTTCAGAAAATATCATATACTCATATAAAAATAGGATTGGTAGCTCCTGCAGTTATCTTGAAATAATACCTGGACTATTTTATTTCTGTATTAAGCTGTTGACTAAGTCTTTAAAAACAGGTATATTTCAATATTGGCTTATCACTAGAAGATGAAATATATACTTTATTCTTCCTCCTCCTTACTCTTTTTCTCCTTCAACTACAAAGCGAGTCTGGAAACCTTCAGCCTCAGAAGTTAAAAATACAACATCTCTGTATTTTTCTTAATTGTTTTCTGGAAAAGCTATGATCTCTAAGGATGGATTGAGAGACAGGAATGATAAAGGCAGAAATAGTTTTACATTTTGAACAATTCCAAAAAGGGGCTGAATATTCAACAACTGATAGGCCAAATAACAAGTTGTTAACTTCACAATGCACAGTCACGGAGTACATATGTGTCACTTTGAGCAAAGATTGAAAAGACGTTAGAATTAGAGATTTAACAGCCAGTTTTGATTAAATCAAAACAATCAGAGTAGTTACATCTGCAACAGAATGAGGTTTGAAAAATCCAGACTCAGAATACCTTGCCAGACCTCACATTTCAATTTTATTCAAGGATAAATTTTACAGGTGATACCTCTAAAAAATATATATGTTGCAGAATATTTGAGGACTGTTCTGGCAAACAACAATGTATGTTTGATTGTTTTGCCTCCTTTCTATGACTTAGAACAGTCTTGGAACAGAGAAATGCTGCTTTGTTGTGAAGATACTTCCATCATATTTAAGCGAGGTAATAGGAAGTCCCAATTTTTTTAGGCTATGGTTATGCTCATGAGATTAAAAAAGGAACACAGATAAAGTTATATTGTCCATTTTTATAAATTTAAAATATTTAAGTTGAAATCTATAGAAGCCAGCTCCAGATCTGTCTCTTTTCTCCTTTCATTCATTCACATACAGTTTGTCAGTACTTGCTTTGATCAAAAATGCCCACTCCTCACATGCACCACAAAACACAGGGATCTGTCCCAGCACAGAGTATGCCAAATAGAGGACATGGCAGTGGAGGAGCCTGAAAGCCTCAAAAATTACATAGTGCCAGAGGAAGAGGACGGGTTTATGCACAAATAACTGTGTTATTTCTAACTATATTCGGAGGATAGTATTTCAAATTTATTTGCATCCCTGGACAGTGTGCATTATTGCTCTTTGGAGAGCTGCTGGTATCTGTTTGCTAATCACATCTTGGGAATGTACCAGAGATGCACTTTAATATCTTCAAGAGAAATTAACTCCTACCTGGATATATGGATATGATACCAACCCTTTATCCTTCAATCTATGCTGTTCTAGCCAGGAAAGGTGTTAGTCCACACCTCACAGGGGGGATTTCCTGGTACATATACAAAATTAAAAGCCTGAGAGATGTCCCCAGAGTACAGAAGATGTGTCCATAAGACTACTTGAAAGGTGTAACCACTGATTTAGCTCAGGAGCAACCACAAATTTAGCTTAGGAGCTCACACAATTGAGTACATTTGGGTTGGACTCAATGATCTTAAAGGTCTCTTCCAACCTAGTGACTCCATAATTGTGGACCAAATAATCCCAGCCCACCTTCCTAGAAGACAAGTGCATGCTGCAATCCCCAGATCCCACAGAGGTTAGGGAAAGCTAATGAAGAACACTTGGCAAACTCTCAGGAGCTCTGTGGATGTCACAGTTTTAGACTCTCATTCCAATTCTATTTAAAACCTCAGTGCCCAAGAACATTTGGTTTGAAATCTTATGAGAATGGTTCTTCTTATGAAATGCCTGAAACCTGCCATTTTTCGTTTGATAGAATATGTACCTAATGATTCACATGATTCTCGATGATCTATAAATGATCAATGATTCACATGATTCTCAGTGATTTCCCTCACTGGGGGCTCCCAGCATCCCACGTGTTAGGCTCAAAGTTCTACACAGTGGAACTTCTCTCCGTGCTTATTTATGAAATGGCAGTCTAATTTGGCTGGCAGGAGCGCACTGAAGGTTATCTCAAAACACACAATAAATCAAGGTGGTTTTTTTCATTTGTTCCCATTTATCTTTTCTTTTTTTATCTTCCCACTAGGGTACACTTCTACCCTTAAATTTTGGTGCTGTAACTTGATAGCAAGAGGAAAACTTCAGAAATTTACGTTGTTTAGTGCTAGAGGATGTTGAACATTTGGGAAGACTACAGAGTATTCTCATTTAACCTTAGTTAAAATTAGGTTGTTGTGCCTACTTCTAAATATCACACCTCTCCAGGTATGCCTCTAATTCCTGCTTATCACCTCGTTGTGCAGCAGAATTTGCGGTGACCTGCTTCCTTTAATTGAATGGGAGCTCTATTCCATCTCCCTGTCCTTTAATTTAGCTCTCCCACCTAGAGCAATGGGTGATTAACACAAGTCAAAGCAGGAGCAGAGAGGAGAAAGGCAGCACAACCCGCCTTGGTGCAGCTGCTCCACTCCAGTGTTTGGCTGCTGTGTAGCTGCAAGTTACGGTCACTGCCAAGCCTTCATCTCCTCGCTGTGTCAGAACTCCAAGGATCCATCCTTTAAGCAGCACGGATCACACAATCGCACATTGTTCGAGAACTTCGCTGTCACTTCTAAGCAATACAGATTCTGCGACTTGAAACAAAAGTGAATTAAAGAGAAATACACAAACGGTGTTTTAAGCATTGTTTTGGATTTAGTTTTTTATTTAGCTTGCTGCTTCTGTTGCCACCAATGCTCTCTTTTCCTTTAAGATATTGGAATGCTCCCGTGCCTACTTGTCAGATATGTCAGTTTTAACTTTTTGGGGTTTTTCTTTTTCTTCTTGGTCTTTATGCCAGCATAATATTTCATCAAACTGTACCTTACTCACATCAGAATATGTTTGAAATCTCGTTTAAGATGTCTGCACCTTAATTCTGGAAACTATCTTTTAACTGTAATTCCTAGAAACCTGTTTTGATGCAGTTCATTCTGGTGCTGATCCAAAAGAATATAATAGCAATTAAATTATTTAAATTACTTTGAATCAGGCTCAGGAAAGTGCATATAAAGTATGAGCATCGATAGTGACCTTTTCAAAAAACAATGGAAAATATTATTTCAGGGGGATGAAGCCATTAAGCTGAGCAGAATTTACTTTTAAAAGCTTATAAAGCTTATAAAATGTAATTAAGAAAAAGCACATTTCATTTGATACAAACTACAAAAGGTTGTAAGCAGCTGTCCAGGTGCCTGTGCAGATCTCTGTGCAGACAATAAGGTGCAGCCTGTCCCACAAACTTTACAATCGCAATCAAGCAATTATTTAAGCACTAAATCTATTGCACTTCTGAATAGCAAAGATATTAAAGCTATCATCAAGGACAGTCTGCTGCTTTTAAAGCTTGCTGGATGAATATCACGGTTTCCTTTCCAGCCTCTGAGAGAGCACACAGTGCTGTTCCTCAGGCCGGACCAAAGACCTCTAAGGGCAGTAAATGCTTTTTCTTTGCGTTAGTAACCTGTGCACCAAACCCTTGATTATTTCCTTCAACACCTGACAGGCAATTTTGTATATACATAATACGACTACTTAAAAAAACCCAAAACTCTTTCATCTCTATAGACAAATCACCAGGTTTCTGAAAGGACAGGGTTACTTGATAGTCCCTACTTAAAAAGAGACTCTGCATACCTGCTACGATTCAGTGTTTAGAAAACAAACAGATAGCGTTAGATCCAAACAAAGGAGTCCTTTTAATAGTAAACATATTTAAGAGGGTGCCTGCCTAAATGCGAATTGTTTAGGGGATGGATTACCATTTTGCATACATTTTAGAGCTCTGAGAGAAGCCATTAACACCTCCAATTTATGAAAATGCAAGGATGATAAAGAAACAATAGGGGTGACAACATTGTGTAAACGACATTGATTCATTTCAGAACAGGGCTGTTAACTGCTGGAAATGAAGAAATAAATGGAACAATGGATAGATGCTTTTACCAGCTTGTCATTAATTAGCAGTGAGCACAATTCTTTTATTGTCCTTTTTGAAAAATACAAAATTGGTAGGAAAATACAAGCACTGAGCGAATAGATTACTCTGTGTCACTAGGCTGACATCTGCATTTTCTTTCTTCTCTAATATATTTTGGTTTTCAAATGATATCGAACTTTTAGCCTGGCAGCAAGCCCAAATTTTGCTTCCTTTGAAATTCCTAAAAACATGTGTTTTCATCCTTGAAACCTTCGTGCTTTATAAAAGCATAACAAAAGCCCTGATTTGAGAAAGGGTTAACAAATGTTAGTGAATCCCCCGTAACACAGCTTGGAAGCACAAACAACAGTTCAATGCACTATTCTGCTGACCTATTGCATCCGATCAGCTGTGGTTTTATTTCTAGCAATGCCAGCAGGTGGGAACTGACAACATGTTTCTTTCGAATAGTAAAGAAAGATCGTCTCAGATGGAGAATTAGCTGGAAGTAAGCGAGGTTGTTTGGCACAGATCTAAGCAGGGACAATGCTTGATTATGGCTATCACTCTCCAGCTGCTGTCAGAATGTTAAGTTTGCTTTCTTGAGGCCTGACATCTAACACATTTCTTTTTCTAATTAGTATCTGGTACTGTAAGATGTTGATATTTTACTGCATGTCAGATGTGCAGGGCTGAAATACATCACTGAACTCGGGCAGGTGTGGGGGCTAGAAATTAGTTTTTTACCTCTCATAGTGAATTCAAGTCATCTCTCCACTTCAAAAAAAGCAATGTGGCTGACGTTAGTGTGGATAAACCTCCAGTGCTGTGGCCCAAGAAAGGATGCAGAGTGAAGCAGCCAAATCAAACAGCAGAGAGGCAAGGTACCCTGAGCACTGCCTTCATTTTCATCAGCACGTCCAGGCAATATTCTGTTCATGAATTCTTCCTCCCCCTGGCAGCAGGGCAAGGTGTTTCCCAGCTGCAGATGGAAGGGCACAGGGTATTTACACCATGCTAAAGGAGCAGCAACCCTGCGCACACATTGGGCTAAATTGATTAAGCTGGGCACCGTTCAAGATTTGCTATTTTGCAGCCTGTATAATGGCACTGTGGGTAAGGAGGAGTCAGGGCTCTCACCTGCCTTGAGTCTCACACGCAGCCTGGCAGGAGCTGCTGTGTGGGTGCAGGTGTGACTGAAAGAAAAGAGACCATCGGTACAAATCCAGCAATACTCAGCAGAAACCCGCTCCCACTTCTTCGTTGCAAAACTCTGGGATGATTTGCTAAGAGAGTGCATGTGTGTGCTTGGGGATTTTTGGGAGGTGATGTTGAGCAGCCTTTTTCAGGCTGACACCACAAGCACTAGTTCATAAAACACTTCAGCCTCCTGAGGTAAAGCTGAGAGTGGTTTCTCATCTTAAATGCACATAACAGGTTTCAGAACTGATTTCTTGTAGGAGAGGACTCATCAGCCAGCAACAAGTAGGTCTGAATCTCTAGGGTTTTGTTGCACAAAACCATTGTTATTCAGAAGAGGAAGGCTAATTTTTCTTGCTAAAGCAAAGCCATTTGTTAGGTATTGGCTAGGCAAATAATAAAATATATTTAGGAAAAAAATTGCCAATTCAATTTTTATCTTTTGTTCCAAAGTTTCTTGCAGCTGGGTGCTTTTAAGACTGAGTCAATCCAAATTTCAATGATTTTTCTCCCCAGAAAACCACAGACGATTATGTAAAACTATCAAGCTTAGCAATATAGGTCCTGGTGTTCCAAAGGTGTTTACAGTAATTTGGGGTACTTGCAATATTCCAAGTCCAACTGTTAATCACTCACCCCAGTCAAGCAGTCAGGCTGCACCTTGCTCCAAGCTTTCCACAATGCTTGATCTCTGAAGTGTTGCTTATGGTTTGTAGAGCAAATAAAATACTTAATTAAACTTTCATGAATGAAATTCTGTACCCCATGTACTTTCTTTGAAGACAGTCTTGCAAAAATACAAATCTTTTGCTCTTTGGGAAAAACAACCCTAACTGTTTTCAGCATCAAAGCTAAAGGAGCCCTTCATTTGTCGCATTGATAATTTACACATATACAATTATTTTATTATATATGTCCAACTTCCTTTATTTGCCAGGAAAGGCTTCCCTTTTACAAATGCATCCAACTCCCTCTGCTCCTAGCTATTCTATGTCTCCAGTAAGGTTTAATTTCTGGTACCAGGCTGACAAAGAAATGGCACATAAGGCTATAAAGCTGTAAAAAGATGTGCTTAGCAAGGTTTCCTCCTACCTATAGCAGAGATTCTTCATCATCTGTGAAAGTCATTGAGGCTCTGTGAGGGTTCCTAGAGTTATCTGTACAGAAGAAAACAATTGTAAAGGTCTTATTGTGGTGGAGCACTGAAGCACATGATTTACTCTCAGGCTGCAAGCAGTCCCATTGATTTCAGAAACTAGTGACATGCAGAAGGTTAAACATGTGCTTTTCTGGGCTGGGGCCAAAGCTGGTATCATTCTTCAGAATAGTTACAAAAACTTCTGTTATTACACAAAAAAAAAAAAAAAAAAAAAAAAACACATCAGCAAAAAACTGTTATAAAAAATTGTTGTATTTTGAGTCAGGACATAAAAGAACCAGCTCTGTCTCAAAAAGAAGTCAGTTATTTTTGCAAACACAGTAGGATTTTTTGGCTCTGTTGCTGCTGTAAGCACAGCAGGACCCCTGTGCACCATCCCTCGCACGGCCAGACAAGTACTGTGGTGATATTAACTTTCCTTCACAGGCCTCCTGTTCAGTGGGATTTACCCTTCAGAGGACACTTGTAGAAAAATCTCCAAGCACAATGGAGCTGCACTGTCAAATACAGGATGGAGACTTCAGAGGCATCACTATTAGCTTTGGTTCTGAGCAGGTGCAATTGAGCATCTTCCATAAGATTCATGCTAAACTCAGGTTTGAGGAATATGCTATTTCTGGGTTGTTTATTCTCTGTTACGTTCTCAGAGGAAAATTGTTTCATGCCAGTGGAATGACATGCCATGTATTTAATGTGTGAAACTTTGACGTTTTCTACAGAATAAAGATTCTCATTCTGGGTGAGTTATAGAATTTATGCTTTGACTGGAAAGAAACCACCAAACTTCTAAACGTATAAAATTTAATCCATAAAAGGGAAAATTAAGTAAGATAATGAGCTGTCTTTGTTTATCCCTTTAATTCTTGTTTCAGTGTAATCTTTTACCTTGAATATAGCTCATGAGCACTAATAGTCTTTATAGTTAATTCACCATCTTTAATTTCTTTTGTATTGATTTTGGTGAGATTTCAGCTTCCCATACTGACTCACTCCTAATTTCTTTGAGGATCTGAAAGTAAAAGTGTAATATATAAAGATAAAGGACATTCTCATCCTGTACTTCATGGCTGTGCATTCATCAGTTCTGTGTCAGCAATACTTGGGCAGTATGAGACCCTTCTGAGATACTAAATAGTGCAATATCACTATTTCACTCTTCCCTTTACTGAGAAATTAATGTCATGTAACTGCCTACATCCAGTAGCCATGGCAGGTTTGGCCAGGATTTTGGACTATTTGCTTCTTCTCTTCTGTAACAGGAACAAACCTCTTGTTTAGTGTGATAATGGGGAGGTAATTCAGGCTGTGAAAAAAGTTTGAGAGGGCTATCCCAAAATTAAGGCATTTGGTTGATGGAGTGATAAAGTCACTCCCTCAGGTCTGCTTTGGTGTTTTTTTTTTTTGTTTGTTTTGTTTTGTTTTGTTTGTTTGTTTTTGTTTTTTTTTTTTTCTGTACAGTGCAAGTGAATTAAAAACATTTATACATGAAGTTACTAAGGAATTGCTCTTCTGAAACAACTGCTTTCAGGAGCAATGTCCATGCTGGCACACAGGGGCTGAGAAGATTTGCTCATTTCTGGTGTGAATCACACGTGTCTGAGCTTGTCAGGGACTTGTTTCCATAACATGGAAGTTCTGGGTGAATGCCAGAACACTGCCAATTTTGGAAGAGCCTCTCCTCTACTTGCTTTGGTTTTCTCATTGGATAACAGAACTTCCAATGTCATATCCAGTTAACACAGGGAAAGAGAAAAACACAAGGGGAGAGAAAACCTTCAAAGGGCCCTGTTGAATTTTTCAATATGGAGAAGGGAAAAAAATCCATGTTAGACATTTTCCAATCTACAAAATAAAGGGAAAAATTTCTGAAAGTTTTGGACATATTTACATTGACACACTTAGGATTTTATCCATGTCCTCATAAATAAGTTATCTTTAACTACAACCCAAAAAGGATCTTGTACAGTTTAGTACCCCTTTATGGTTGACATTGATTTAAAACACTCCATAAGGGGCACAGTACTGCAGGATCAATTAAAAGTAAATGCAGTCATGAAAGTTACATGAAGTGCTCTCTGCTAGAGCCTTGCAGACACTGTTCTTCATACAGCAACTTGCCACCTTAAGTAGGCAGAAAAAACAGATGCAGTTACAGATGGAGTTTATTTCATATTAATCAGTGGCCTTGTGATAGGAAAGCAGAAGTTCCTGACCGATTTTTCACAGATAAAAATCTTACGCAATTTTAAGAGGATTTTAACTTTGTTGAAACATTCAGTCATCTCTTCCAGAAGAACCCCCAGACAGGTAGACTGGCTGTCAGGTCTCACCAAAGCAGGTTCCTAAAACATTATTGCTAATCACTACATTTGTGATGTAGTGATCAGAAAATCAACTGCAACAATACAAAACCCAAACTCAACATTAGTGTGTTCAGCTCTACTAGTTCCAACCTCCTTTGCTAATGGCCTTAAATATAAATAGAGATGAGTATAATATAGACCAGGTGTTAGATAGGAAGCATTGCATGACCTTCTTTGGGGAAAAGCACTCATGATGAGTTTTCTCTTGCCCCTGAATGAAAAGCCAGCTCTGGAGAGCTCAGGAGCTGCATTAATTTGTCATTCCAGCATAATGCTCCTTCCTGCATGTAGGAAACAGGGACTGTTTCCATTCTAGCCCAGCTGCCCACAAGCAAACTCCCATGGTATAGACCAGGGAGCATTTTTAACCACAGGGTTTTTTTCGAGAGCTCTCCCCAAAAATGTAGCAACATGAAACCCATTACAAGTTCTCTGAGCAACAGTAGCTTGTCTTCTTTCTGTTGCCCAAAGGACTGCCTGTGTGAAAAAAGGACATCACTTGTGGTCACAATTAACCACAGGGCCTCCTGTGGCCCCTGTAATCCTAATTTTTGTATATATATTAACATTTGAATGATTTGAAGGAAATCTATATTAGAAAATGCAAGAGATTGCCATCAGTTTTTGAAAAACGAGCTTTTAGAATTTATGTGCTCCTTATCCTGACATAACATTTTTTTTCTAATCTCAGGATTTATCTGTGCAGAAAATGGAGACCAATTTACATAATTTCTATGCAGATGCTGCTTTGGCCAAACTTTCAAATCTGTATGTATGTTTTAGAGACATGAAGATTTTTTTATTTTTTTTTACTTAGCCTCCAAGGTAAGATTTTATTCATTAATAAAATCTTTCTTCTAGTCCCTCCAATGGTAGATGAAAGAGAAAACTGGATTTCTGAAGAGTTAATGTTGGTTAACATGGATATCATTCTTTGCCTCACTGACCTCTGCTCTGCCAATATTTCTATTGACATTTCATTATGACTGTTTCACCCATTTCTTGAAAATATAAGAGAATCTGTGAAATGTCAAATTGTTGGCAAGCTGTTTATACACATTCAGATAGTTTTTATTTTCTTGCTCTCTTTCAACTTGACAAAAGAGTTACAGTTGTGACAGTCTATCAATTTGACATCACTTTCTCCAATGAAATACAGTCTAAGTTTTAGACATCTTTTGGCAAGAGTGGTGACTTTTGTCAAGACAGGCACTGGCCAAACAGACCCAGCTGTAAATAGCAAACTGAAATATTGTCTTCAGTCACCAAGTGTTGGAGTTGCTCCTCTTATATTTATAATTTTGTGGTTATGGTGTCAAAATTCTGTGCTTACTTTAGATAATTAAAAAAAAAAAAAGAAACTAAAAAAAAAAACAAACCTGTAAAAAATTAATAGCTCATACCAGTCTGATTTGGAGGAAATGCTTCATTGACCTCACACGTGGGGCTTGATTTAATATGAGGAAGACACCCCAGCTGGGCACTCTGTTAGAGCAAGAGCAGCAGCATTTCAATCTGACATCCTCTGCCAGCTCCAGTCATGTCCAGCCATCAGTGCTCTAAGGAAAGCAAATTATACCTCAAAAGGGAAACTGTATTTTCTTCCGCACTGCAGGCAACCAGCAGACCACCTCAGAACAGGATTCATAGACTGTGTCAGAGAGAAACAGTCAACAAACAATCCTTTCACTCCACACCACCCCGTATCTACAACAACAAGCCGTGTAGCCAAGACCTCATATTACAATTTATTTTTAATACCGAGTTTATCCTGATTTCGGGCGTAGATTTCTTTCCAGAAATTATATTAAACTTAAACCGCATTTTTTACCCAAGTGATGTACATACAGAAATAATTTCTTCTCCCTTTGAGATTTTGTGCATTATTTGAGTGATTTATTATAAAGCCAAAGAAGGTGAACCAAGGACTTAGAAAGTTTTTATTTTGTTCTGGGGAATTTGTTTTTTGTTTTGTTTTGTTGTTTTTATTAGGAAGAAGGGATAGACTGATGGTTTGAGCACTTAAAATAGGATTTTGTTCTGGGGAAGAGTACTCCTAGAAGAGATCTCATATAGGCAAGCTTAAATGACATCAGGACTGCTGAAATGCTCTAGATAATCTTTTTTCCACCATCTTGATCAAGTAAAACATCATCATTGTGTATATGTGCACATTTGGATGAGAGAACAAGAAGAAGCTCTTTACTTAGTAATAATATATTTGCAGCATGCGGTGTCTTAATTCCACCTGCCCAAATGAGCATAAAAAAATGGAAATATTTTCTTTTAACTATACTTGTACTAGGATAGAATGAAAATATGGTATGTCTTTTTAAAAGACTGAGTTTAACAGAGTAATAAAAAGAGTTTCTGGATAAATCATGGGCTACAAAGAGTTACTATAAATATGGGATACTACTCTTAAGGAGCAGATGTGATGTAATACTCTAATATTCTTAAATTAGTCTGTGCTTACTGATGTTTGGAGATCCAGAATGAGTTTTGTGATCAACTGAAGGGCTGGTGCAGCACAGATCAAATCACATATTTTATAGTCTGGCGTTTGGTAGATCCAAGATTGTGAATAGGCACTTAAATTTTCTATGATTTCATTACAGCTCTGAAAAAACAAAGGCAATTAAATAAAAGTACTTTTGTAGTACTAATGATGTTAGAAATATTAGAAATATTTAGAAGTAGTCCATGTAGAACAAACAGGTAGGAAAAAAAACCAGAGTGATCTGTGGTGCTGTAGGTTTTCTATTCTCTGCTGAGCAGCCCTCCATGAATGATGATTCTGATGGTGTAATTAGCTAATTCATAGCACAGACCTAATTCATAGCACACTTGGTTATAGTGTGGATTTATCTGGATGATTGTACGTTTGCTGGCATACAGTTTTATTTTCAGCCTAATTTTGTTTGTTTGCTTTCAGCTTGGCACAACTAATTAAAAAGTCTGGTGAATATAAAAGAAGCAGCAAGTCCAACTTGAAGTGAGCTGTCAAATAAATGCCATATGACAACAGTTGTGTAAATTTGACCTGATCTGCCACTGAAGTAGTTTATGCCAAAAATACTTTAATACAGGCACATACCGACCATTTTATCAAGCCCACAAGCAATTTTTCCTCAAGTCTTAGTGGAGGAAAACTATTTGGAATGAATAGGAAGCTTTGCTCATTAAAGAGTCTCATTTTGGCTGCCAAACCAGACAGCTCCAGAATCAATTTTTTTACACTTAGTGTAATCTATTATCATATTCTTCTACTACTGATATCAGTAATGTTAAGGATAGCCCCTAATTTCCTTCTCTTTTATTAGGAGTAGGGAATATTTGTAATTGTTTCACACGGGTAGAAACTTGAAAAATACATCAACTTTCAGTGAAAGCACATTAACACTTGGGCCAAAATTCTCATTTAAGGGGAAAAGGTTATAAATTTTTTTCAAGTGCCATTTCCATGTGTCCCTCAGAATATTTGATTCCTAGTAAGGGAAAACATTTTTTAATGAAGCAGAACGAGTGTCATCATAAAATCTATACATTTTTTTCATGGAAGCTAAAATAATACACACCAAGTAATACATGATCATAATGAAAAAGTCATTTGCTGTCCCTAATGCCAGACCTCTTGCTTGACAAGGAAGAGGGAGAAATCTGACATATTAAAATAAGCTGTTTATTGAAAAATATTAAATTATACTAGAAGTTTCATTTTTGTACATTGTATGATTATATAACCCAAGCAAAGGGGGGAAGAGTGTTTATACCTTTTTTGAATCCTTATGGTGAAAGAAAGAAGCAGGGATGGTTTGGCAGATATTTTAGACTGTTTGCTTTAAAGTTGGGTTTTGAGCTTGCTTTTAACTGGGAACCATAATGAATAAGAAACAGTTGTTTCTCTGTGTCTTTTCCTGGAGGATCCCTTTGTCTCAAGAGGACTAGAAAGGAATCTTTCACAAAGATTTTCTCTCAGTTGTGGTATTGCTGATGTCAAGCATGCAAAAAAAACATGAGTCAGCACTCCAAAAGTCATGAGACTGCAAAAAAAATAAAAGGTGATCTTTTAAAATATCTATTATCTATGTTCTCTTGTTTAAGACTTTGTGGTAAACTGATGGCAGATTTTTATACTTTTTCTGCAAATTAAAATCTTATTTTTCAAAGCAAAAGAATTTAAAAGAAGAAACAGATGAATTTTCTTAAAAGACTCCCAGAAATGGGGTCCTGAAGAACATCTGAAGTATTACAAACATTGCAATATAATTACAGGTGCTGGAAATGAGGCATTTGTTTGTAAGAACTTTGATTTAAATTTTAGTCAATAAAAACAATTGGGAAAAAAACTGATTGACAGAAAAGCAGAGAAACCTTCCTCTGCATCTCAGAATCTCAAGCTGCTGTAGTAACTTTTATTCTGCAGTTTTTCCAACACAAATCCAGGAGAATAGGCCTCGTGTCTTCAAGGTTAAATAAAAGCCATATAAACATCTGATTTCCAGACAGAAGATCCAGTCAGATAATGACAAATAACACTTTGATTTTGTCAAGAAAGGAATAGGCAAAGTAGTGCAGATGCTGCTGTTATAAAGATATAAGACCTTTACCACAGTTTAAAAGACAAAGACTATTTGAATCTAAAAAAATGGTTTCTGGCCAGAAAAAAGCTACAATTATTTTTAAAAATGTCACCTCATTTACATTCAGTGATCAGAGAAAATGGAAACATTTTAAGGAGTAATTGTAAACATCTGCTAAAGAAAAAAAACGAAAACATGACTAAGACAGAAATGTGCTGCCAACATAAAGTATTGTGTGAACAAATCCACCGGAAAAACACCAGGTCTGTGGATGGATTCTATCTGGAATGTGAAAAAAACCTGATGATCATAAAAAAGACTAGAATGCACCTAAAGATATTTTACTCTAAGTCAGTCTGGCCCTCTACGCAAATATCGAGGAATGTGGCTACACTTGCATTTCTTCAGCAGCTTTGGCCCCTGCTGCTTCTCCTGCCCTGTTCCAAGAGAAGAATTTGCACAGGCACAGGGAATTGGACTCAAACTGATCTAACAAATTTTTTCTTTCTTTTTCAGCTGGATCAGTTAAGAAAAAGTCAGTGGTGGTGCAGATGGTGATGACAGCTCATAGAGAAATGCTGCTGGATTTCTAGCCATTGCCTCGAATTACTGATTTCAAGCTGCAGTGCTATAATGACAGCACAAATGAAGGTAAATCAGATCCTCATGGCTTTTAGAAAATGCTCCTTAAGGCATGTATAGATATGGATCTCAGCACAGCATTTAAATGTGTTGAGCAACTTGCAGGGTCCAGGGCAGATTTGTAAGAAAGATCTGTTGTCTCCAGCAAGGAGAAACAGAATGAGTTAACACAGAAGAGAAAGTAAAGGTGTGAACCACCCAATTCTCCAGGTATAACTGTGCCAGTTACAGATGAACAACTCAATACAGAGATATAATACACTTTGTTCTCTGGCACAAGTGAGCATGTGCATGTTTTCTGAAATACAGCAGGTAGCCTGTGCTGGCTCAAGTCATCTTTTCCTAATGCCAAACATTACATCTAAAAGCAGCTGTTCTGATTGAAAATGTTTTATCACCATCCGTTGGTAGAAGCTTGTAATTCCTCCAGTTCTACTGGCTGACCAGTTCATTTGAACTATTCCTAATCCATCCCTTTCTGCAATGGAGGGAAATCACACAGATTACAGGTGGCCCTGGGCAGACAGGATGTGTTGGGCTCCAAGGGCAGAGAGCACAGTGCCCAGTCTCTGATCCAATAGCTGATACTTAGCCACCTTCCTTTTCTCCCCGTTTTGTTTTGGTTTTTTCGCTTTTAGTTTCATTTTTTAAAAAACTGAAATAAACTGTGGTTTGAATTAGCCACATTGTCATAGGATTGTCTGCCCTTCTTCATCACGGTGGGCAACACTGGGGGAGCAACACCTGTTGGCAAGGTGGGTGTGGTTCTGTGCTTGAGCAGGAATGCTAATTGGAGTAAAAGGGAAACCATAAATTTCAAAAATAAATAAATAAACCTACAGTCTTCAGAGTTGACAAGAACAGAGAATGTGAATAAGGACTTCTGGGAAGTGGAAGTTTCAGGAGAAGAATCCTAGAGAGTTTGCTGATTAGCTCGCTAAAAAAAAACTCTGAAATTGTAAGAACACCAAAGTAACTTGATGGCCATGACTTGTTCTAGTTCATAATCAGGCTGAATTACAGGAGACTGGAACCCTGAAAGAAGACTGTTTGTGTGATTTAATATTATGTGTATGATGTGCTCTTAATATGTATGCAGGTGGTGTTTGCAGAGGTTTATCTTTCCTGTTCCATATCTAGAAATGAGGTGTGTGGAGAAATGAAATCCTGAGCAATCAATGGCAAATGCTCAGGAAAATCATCTTTGTAAAGGAATTTTCATGGAATATGCCATGTGATTTCAGAAGATCTGTGATGTCTTTTTGAAGAAAACATTTGAAATATTTAATGTATACTTTCCAACTGCATTTTTTTTTTGGCAGTTTGGTAATGAAGAACTGGCCACTGGTTTAGCCTGTGGCCAGGAAGACAGTAACAGCAGTTAGAGAATAAATCAGTGAAGAACAATGTTCTGACATCCTCACAATGCAAGCAAGCTAAAATTTTCTGAGAAAGTTATTTCATTCTTTTTATCTGGGTTGAAGAATGCAAAATGAACCTTCTTTTCAAGCTCTGGAATTCCTACTATTGATAGCAGTTGATTTAGCATAAAGATTACAGGTAAAATTAACATTTTGCTTGTCTTTAAGGAAATTAGAGCTTCCAGAGGTGTGTGAGGCTAGAAAATCTGTTTAAACTGGGATTATCATCCTGAATACTTGTAGACAATGGGAAAGGAAATAGTGTTCAAACCCATCATTATAACTAAGTACCAGCCCTCCAGGGTCATGGTGTGCTGCCTTCATCAAAGCCATAGATCACAAACCATGGGTTCCATGGTGTTTTCAACCTGGCTTTAGGCTCCTGGTACAGGATCAAAATAGTTTGATTAAATTTTAGGAAGTATCGAAGTGCTCTAAAGTCACCCTGCTGATTCAAAATTTAAGAAATTTTGACTTTTTGCTTGAAGGCTTTATATGTGGCTAGAAACCAACTTTCCAACATCTAATTTAAATCCTTTTTAAATATTACTCATAATTTTAATCATAGAAGGAAAATCAGAGAGCTGTCAAAAATACATATAAAATATACTTTTACTGTTTTCATTGTCACTGTAAGCCTATGACTAAGAATCAGTGACCATACCTAGTGAGGAAGTATTGGGCATGGCAGATGTGTTGTACACAGTCATGGAACCACAGCTGCCTGAAGATGTCCTTGCTTTCCTGCTGAGTCAATTACACCAGTCTAAAACTCTGTGCACTGCTTTGTCTCTTCCTGATATATCTGATCATAATATATAAAATGCCAGAAACTACAAAAAGAAACTTCATAAGTATGAAGGTTAAAATTTTCCCATGGTCTTTGTATTTTGAGGGTAACGTGTCAAACATGATTACAGGCTTTTTTTCCCAGCTTACAAATATTTGCACTGCAGAAGCTGATTTAAAAAAAAAAAAGGAGTAGTTAAATACAAGTTGAATTTGTTGGTGCTATTGTGTGTTTCTCCATTGTCTCTCCACTTTGAGTGCTGGTGCTCTTATCAGATGGAACCAGAAGAATGTTGTTTTTAATTGCTGATTGTAAATGTGACAACCTGTACTTTGAGCAGTGGTGTTTGTTAGCTTTAGGGAACAGAGCTACAGAGCTGTTAGAGGACAAAATAAGTTACTTGTATTCCTTCATGGACTTCAGTGGGAGTCCCAGACACTGCCTGAGGGTACCATTTTTTTTGGTTTTTGATCATTTGAAGTTTATCTCTGCTTTATGAGCCGACTACTTTTGTAAAACCAAAATTAATCTGTAACTGTGCATCGGTGCTGTTGTTCAGATATACACTAGCCCAGTTAATTTGGAATTGTGCCTGCTGAACAGAGATATTGCTAGGACATTGCCACCTTTTAGACACAGTTTAGGAACTCAGATCAGTGCAGATTATATACTGACTTCATATGCAGATACTTTGCTGAAAATATACAAAATTAATGAGATGGAAATTTTTTCTTTGAGGCCATGATGCGCTTTTTTCCATTAGAAGGAAACCAAACCCTTCAGCTGTGAAGAGTCAGAAGAACATTAGTCTCTGTTACTGGCTCAAAAATCATGGGAGTAGAAAAAGTGACACCAGTATACAACATTTTATTTTCAGTACTGCAGCATAATTAGTGTCTGAAGAGTGCTAAAATCCTGCATGAGACTCACCACCACCACAACAGTGAATGTGAAAGTCCATAGTCAGCACAGAGCTGTGCATGGAACCTCAACATCTTCCCAAGGATTCTCCAGATCACATGGGGCTCCCAAGATTTCTGGTGCTCCTGCTACTGCTATTCAGCTGTAGCATACTCATGACACAATGATATCAATGGCTTGAACTCACCACTCTGCTTTTGCTCTAGAAAAACAGATAGAGGAAAATTACATTTCACAAACAAAGCTGACATCCAGCAGTAGAAAGACTCAAAAAGCATCCTTAGGTTTGCTTAGGAACAAGACTAAGACTAGAGTTTGACTGTAGCCTGATTCAGCTACAGTTGTTTGTTTGGGGGTTAATTTTCATTTGTTTTGGTTCAGTTGTTGTTGTTTTGGGGGATTTTTAACAGTTAACTTTAAGGGGAAATAATTATAAAAGGTCTACATGTTTACTTTTAAACACAGCATTTTTTCCACTCTGCCCCAAGTCTGACATTTTAATGACCTGCTTAGCTTTGGTTTTTACTGGCAGTGTACATTGAAGGAGTATTTTATGTACAGTTTTAGCATTTGAACAACGCAGCTCCATGTTCTGTTACTCTTTTATGTTGTGGATAACGTCTTTTAAGTTTTTATTTCTTTTAAGTGCTTACTAATTTGAGGGCATTCTTTGCAAATACCTTTAGAAACTTTTCAATTAATTATCAGTAAGGGCTATTAATTTAAGAAGAGCAAGCAAAGTAAAGGCTGCATATATTTTCACTCAAATTACTATCCTAAATGACTCCATGGGGGGTTTCTTATAGGGGTCACTGAAAGGCAGAAAGGAATGTTTTTACTTCTTTGCTTTGTCACAAAAATTAGGTTACAAGGGCTATAAATGCAGGTAATACTTTTTATTACTAGATTTTCCTCTGTAATGAATATAACATTTCTTCTTTTCTGATACTCACTGAATGTCTTAGTACTTAGCATGTTTACTCTTACCTTTAACAAGCTCTAAAGTAATTCCCCTTTAAAAGTCTTGCAAGCAAATTTGAAGGCAAGAAAGAAACCCTGTATGGCAGGATCCCTTCTGGAGGTGGGAGATTGGAGGGCAACACTGTCTTGCTTGCTCACTGACAACACCAGTCCTTGAGCAGCTGAGGTAGGGAGAAGTAAAAACTAAAACTGGAGAAGTCAAAAATGAGAACCAGAAAGACCAGAATTTTTTTTCAATGCAAAATACAAAATTGGTCATATATTTTCCTGCTATAAACCAAATTGCTGTGTACCAGAATTCAGATTTACACAGTCCTCTGGCCCCAGGGGAGACCTGGGCTCAGTACTGTTTCAAGATTTGGTCCCCATAGTTAAGGTGGGGTGAGCAGCTCCCTCGGTGGGGCTGTGCTGTGTCCCCAGTGGTGGCCTGGTGTGGCTGGGCAGGGCTCTCCCATCAGGACAATCCACCCCAGCTGGGCCCTTCAGGAGGGCATTAATATTCTCTGAAAGGCAGCCACTCCTCATCTGCAGCTCTGTAAGGCAGACCCACTTTGATCTCAGCCTCAGAATCACAGGGATGGGGGATAAGAGTTCAAAGTATAAGAAGAAACTCAATATGCAAAGAATGTGCCACATCTTAATAAGTAATGGGAATTCCTTCAATTTGTTGCTATTGTAAGGAAAAATAGTTTAATATCTTTATGGGATTAGGACTTTGCTAATGAGTGGTCAGAGCTATTAAGATTTTCCCTATGTCTCCAGATAGGCTGGCCAAAAACATCAATAAACAATGGCAAGTCTAAGGCTGGCTACTAAGAGTTTGATCTGGTGAGTATTTTATTAATGTGGCTAACATGTTAAGTTCTCTTTTTCTGGGTGGTTTTTTTTTTTTTTTTTTTTTTTTTTTTTTTTTTTTGTAGGCCCAGTAAAGCAAATATATTACACGAAATTTCTATCTTTTCCTTACAAGAGACAAGGATTAAGGAAATTACCAGTAATGAATGGCAGCTTTTTAAGAAAGTTTATCACAAATGGCACTGGATTGTGAAGTGTTCAATATTCAGGCAGCTGTGGATGAACAAGAGATTGAGAAAATTACCAGTGAGGACAAAACTCTCTATTTTTTACTAGTTTTCTCAGAACTGTGGAGATATCATTCACATGAACACTTAGCCTGCATAGCAATGGCAAATACCAGCAAATTTAGCTTTCATAAGTGTATTTGAGAAAGATTAGTACACACCATTCAGTTCCAGTTTTAGTTTTTAGGTTAGCTGGTTTTCATATTAATCAGCTTTGGTTTTTTCAGAGCTGCCTTTTCTGTGTAGGGGCAGTGGGTGAATGCCATGTTTAATAACCACTTACATCCACTAATTCTTTTTGCAGCAATTGTGTAGTTTCCAGAAAAAAAAAATATAATTGGAAGAAGAAATGTAGAAATTAATGTTGTTTGTCTTTAAAGTCCAAGAAAAGTTTATGTTTTGAGGAATTGCATAGTCCTTGCAGAACCATTTATTGTTCCTCAAAGGCCTTTCTATTTATTCTCCTAGGTTCTGTAAGTTTAGTAGGATTTAAGATCAGCACAAGAAAGTTTTTCCCTTGTTCAGCTGAGGTGCTAATTGTCACAATGAGGTACAGCAGACAAAGGACAGTGAGGTATTTCACATGCAAACTCCGATTTCCTGAGTGTGATGGCAGGGTTATTAGCAAGGATTTTCATCAGGTCCCTGTTGAAACCTCGTTTCCTTAATTCACTTCTCCCAGCTGATAAGCAGCCATGCCATATCTCTAGCATCAATCTGACTGCCCAGAAACAGGCTACAAAATTCTCTTACTCACATACAGGCAATTTTGTTTTCCTTTTGGAAAATGCTTGAGAAGTATCAGAGGTTTGTACAATAGAGGCCAAGCATGAAAAACTTGTCAGTCATGCCAATGTCACCCCATAAATGTCCCTAACAGCTCTTTCCTCTTTTCTATTTTGAGAGGAGAGTAGCTTTAATTAATTTATTGGTTGGCATCTGTTTAACAGGCATATGTGTGATGGGTTTCTGAACACACCTGGTCTATTTTTTAATGCAACCTCCAAAAATATTTTGATCTTATTTTTAGCTTTAACCTTATAAAAATGTAACAGCGCAAAGAATTCTTAGAGTGACTAATTTTTTTCTGTTTTTTTCCTTTTTTTTTTTTTTTTTTTTTAATTTAAATTCCAGTTTCAAAGGAATTCAGCTATGACCTGGATTTTAATTTTCTTGGGGATTTCACTAATGCTTGAGGGTGGAAATCTGGTACATTTTCAGCATATTAAATACCTGTTTGTGTCAAAGTAGTCATTAGGTTTCTAACTGATTTGATTACAGTACAGTGTTATAGTAAAGGGTATATCTGGATATTTATCATCTTTAGTTATGCTAGCCTTAGAATATGATTTCTGCATTTTCATTAGTGGGGCACACTACCTAAATATTCCTCAGTTTTGAAACCACTTAATTATCCTGTCATTGGTGCAACATTATTCAATTTTATATTAAAATTGTTTTCCTGGAGACCTAAACTAGATTCAAATAAACTGTTCATTTTTGGCAACCAGGAAGAAATGGAGTCCTTGTAAAAATCAGACTTTGGAGTGAGGAAGTTGGCGATTTTTTTCATTAGTTTCATAGGGCTCATTGTTCCTATTCTGGAAACTTTATAGCTGCAATCACCTACGGCTAGAGTCTGATTTTTACTGAGGTGCTATAATAATTATACTAAGTACTTTCTGTTTGTTGCTGACAAACAACAATCCTTGAATGTCACTTAAGGAAAATAGAAACTTTTATATTGTGGCTTAGTTTCCAAAACTTCATGGTCTGAGTTCTCAGAAATAAGTGGAATATATTCATTAAATGAACCCAAATCAAACAAACAAACAAAAAACTTACTCTGGGTTTTGCCTATGAGCAAGAGATCTCTCAAAATCTTAGGCTTACTCACAGAGATGTGATAAAATATTTTGCTAAGAAACTTAAGTATGACTTACTGAGAACTGAAGGTTGACAAGTTTAAATACTGTAATAGCAAAACAAACAAACAAAAACCTTTCAGTTCACTTGTGGATTAGTAGTTAATACTCTAAAATCCACAGGCTATGGCTATCTGTACTGTTATAATCCAAAAGAAGAACTCTACTTTTTCTGTTTTTTCAAAGGAAGATCTTAATCACCTCTTTGTAAGCAACCAAACCCCTTATTAAAAGTCGGGGCCCAATCCTCCCTTGAAAGCATGGCCCCAGCAAACTGTGGGCTTTGATCCTAAATTGAGAACAACAGCTACTGAAGGTAACAGTATGTGATTAAGGACTGCAAAATTTGGGCCACTGACATTAGTGAGACTGACTGCTCATGTGAGTAAAGAACAATTTCGTAAGAGTAAGGCCCATTATTATGTTTGGTAGTTGTGTTCTTATTAACTCTTCCTCATTCTTCAGCTTAAATAGGCTGAGCAACATTAATGTGTTGTCAATATCAACATTTATCAGTGGGAAATAGAGTAAAAATGACTGCTGTAATTTTCTTTCGCTTTTTTAATTATTACAATTTCTGTTTATAGCATAGATGCTATATTCTGTTAAAACAGTAGATTAATGATACAGTTCCTAGTCTTGCTCTTCAACATAATATTTTAAAATAACTTACTGACAATCTGAGTAATTAAACGTAGTTTTCTGTTAACATTCCATTGTTCTCACAGACATATAAATTGTTTTCCTGCTGTTCAAAATGCGTCCCAGTAAGAGGGACCTGGAGAGTTGGGATCAGCACAGGGTGCTCCTGTGAAGAGGGAAGGAGGTAATGGAACATTCTCCCCCAGTTCTCCTGTACAATCGAGGGCAAAATTAATATAACATTAACAACTGGGCTCTTCATTGAGCTCTACAACCAAACCAGAGTAAGAGCCATTCTCCTAAGAGAATTTGGGTTGTCCCCCTCCTTAGGAGCTGGGAGGTCCCTCAGACGACCCAGAAGTTCTCTCTGAATGTAAGAATGTAGGTAGAAGTGCTACCCTGGAAGCTTTAGGGTGCTAACATTTGTGGGGAGAGTGTCTGAACTAGGTTGATAACTGTAACTTCAGTTTGCCTGCAGAATGAGGCATTGTGACAGCTCTGACACTGAAGAACTAGAAATATCTTTTGAGCTTTAAAAATAAATAAATAAATAGGCAGATATTTAACTTGGTTTACCTGAACTTTGTAAAAGCCTTGCAGTGGTACATCTCTGATTTCAGATTTTTGTGTTTGTCGCAAATACAAAATGTTGAAAGAGCCTGGAGCTTAACAGCTTAGCTCTTTGCTTTGAGAGGAAATAGAATTAGAACCTGCATGTGCTTGGCTTATACTTCATAATACATTTTATTATTACAATTATAAATTAGGCCCCTGGCCACAAAAATACAGCATAACTAAAAACATAACTAACCAAGGTAAATCGATGCCTTCCCTAATATATTTTGCCATCACAGAATACTAGAGACTGCCTCTCACTCTGGGCCCTCCACTTTTAAGTGGGTCTGTTGGCACAAGATTACAGTGCTGTAACTAGTCTAGGGCTTGAATCTGAGCCACACTTTGGTTTCCATCCATTCATCACCACTGGAGGGTCTTGTAGGCTTTTGGCCGACTTTCACCTTCTACAGGTGGTGAAAGGCCAGCTGCAAGATGTGTTTGTTCTCATTAGCTGTGCAGTAAGCCCTGAGCTTTTCAGTGCTAGTGATGGAAGAGAGATAATCGTGTGTGTGTGTGTGTGTGTGTGTGTGTGTGATTGCACATCCTTCCACACTGGTATTCAGTAGCACTGGGACTCAGTGGTGCAGGAGGCAGACCTTTGCTTACCATTCTCCATAGGATCAGCAGTTAGAAAGCCTGTGATTAGTGACACAGTCCTGTTTTCTGGATATTATGCAGTTATCCAAATTTTTCAAAATGGGAGTAGTAATACTACCCCACCAACTTGTGCCTGATGACTGCAATCATGAATGTTTCTGAGGAGAGACAGTTATTTGAATCAAATTGGTTGTCTTCTTTGTAACTTCAGCTTATCTTGTGAAAATACTGTCAGAATAATATATGCTTCCTTTATAACCAAGAAGTTCTACTCTTGATCGATAGGACTTACTTTTCATTTGTCAGCTTAATGAATTATTAGTCTTCCAGGGTTTTTTAGTACATTTCAGACTCTTTTTATGCAGCAGACAGCTGTGACAAGCTGAGATGGAAAACTAGCCTGAGCCCTGGTGCTAAATGGGGACTGGTACTCTTAGATTTCACTGGGTACTCCTTATTTATATAACTAAGGTGGAAGTACTTGGACTAATGCCAGCAGCTGGAGGCAGAAGTGATGCTGGAGAGTGCCCTGGTGCTTGGGCTTGACACTGACACAGCAATTATACCTGGGAACTTGCTGTAGTGCAGCCCTGGCAGGAGGCTCCAGGGCTGGGAGGTATCTCCTTTGCAAGAGGAAAGGTTCCAGCAGCGTGGCAAAGAGCCTTGGGGACTGGTGTTCCCAGAAGTTTCAGAGCTGAGGTTTCAAAGCCACAGTACATGACCTGTGCCCCTGCCCTGCCCATGCAGCCCTGCAGCTCCACAGAAACTGGAGTTCATGGGGGCTGGGTTGGGCTGCTCTTCCAGTTGTGTACAACAAGATGGATCATCAGAAAATCAGAAAATGACGCTTTCCCTGTTTGGCTTTTCTGCCCTTGAGTGACAACATTAAGTGCTTTTGCATTGTTCCCTCAGGATTTTATCAAACAAGGGTTTTTTTCCTTTGTGTTTTGTTTTGCTTTTTGGGTTTTTTTGTGAGTTTATCCCTAGTCTGGGTGCAAATGAGGAAAATGAAGATTTCACATTCAGTAAGTTGGTTATGTTCCATAAACATTAACTATGCATGTTAGAGCTGTCCTAGGGCAACCCTGATGTGCACACAGTAGTGTTTTCATCTTTTCTATAAATATTTGTAGTTGACCATGCATTTCAATAGAGCATTCCTCTCTTTTGACTTTGCCCTTTAATTTTTTTAGCTTGTTCAACTAATTTGCACAGAAGGGGGAAGACATTTTTATGGAAAAGGTAAATTGCAAACACGACTCTGTGTGTAGATATGTGTGGATGTAGTAAATCTGCTGAAAATCTGTTTATGGATTTTGGTGAAAAGGCATTGTCTCTGCTTTTATGAAGATTATGAAATCTTTGGAGTTTTGTTTATCTATGTACGAAGTTCTGTGGGAGGAAAAAAATGCGAGAATGGCAAGGAAACACCATAAGCAAAAAGTTTGCTTCAGTTCTATTATTGCATTCTAAAAGTCATATTCATCTTCTTTCATTTCCTCAGTGAACACTTCCTCCCATGTTTATATGCTACTATATTTCAAAACTTTTTTGCCAATAAAAGGAATTCTTCTGATGTCATTCATGTTGGAAATACTTTTCTGCTCCTGATATTCCAAAATGCCAGGGTGTGTTTGAGTGCCCTAGACTTTTGGAATAGACAGAAAAATTCTGTGAACCACAGAAAAATGATTGTCCAGTAGTAGTGAAATAAAAACTTACAGGACTGAGGATTAACATTTTCCAATTCCTATAGTATAATACTTTATACCATGATATAATTTCTTGTTTTTGTTCAAGTATTGGCTAAGCCAGCAGTCAGAGCGCCCTAAACTGGGAAGTCCCAAATCTGGGCAGGCATTTTGGCAACGTACTTTGACTGGATCCTAAGTACAATCCTTGTATTTGTTTACTAATAAAACAACAGAAGTTCTTCAGTGAAAACAAACCAAAATTGTGATTGTTTTTAATCAGTGGCAGGTCTACTTAAAAGCTTAAAATTATTTGACATTTGCATAGGTCCCTTGCATGATACTAACTTCATTACAGTCTTTGTAAAATAACTCAAATTTGACACATAAAATAGCATAATATTTCCCTAGGTTCTACCCTCTGTAAGGTTATGGCAATTTTGTATCTGGATTCAGATCTCTAATATCTTTAATTGAGCTACGTTCCAGAATGCTAATCTCTCTGTAATTTTAATAGCTACTATTGCATTAATTATGTGAAAAGTCTGTGCATTTCAAACAATTGTTTTAGACGTAAGCATAGGAAAGCTTTAGTTATGTATGGAGAGTGTACGGTTGTAGTATTCCTTTTTTCTAAAGGAATAATTGAACATTACTGGTCTGGTATCACTGTCTTTTCATTTGTCTTTCATCACTGTGCCTTTCAATACCATTCATCTATGGACTAATGCAATGCCTGCCGAAGTCAATAGAAGTCATTCAGTTGACATCAATGAACAATGAATCAGCCCCTTTAAAAAGAAGGAACTAGAGTTTACAAGAGTTAAACAGAGCAGTGAGGAAAAACACTCTGAGGCAGGAATTGTGACTTCTCCTGTGTCCACACAGCACCTGGCACTTCCCTGACAGTCAGAACAGTGACAAAATGACCAATTCTCAGTCTCCACTGGTGGCTCTGATAAGGGAAGGCAGTTTTACCAGGCAACATCTGAATTGTTTTCCTGTGCAAAGCCGTAGCAGTTATCAATAATTGCAATACACAGTAAAAATCTGTTCATATGGGTGTCACTGATGCAGATGTTGAAAATATTTGTTTAATTGCTTCTGCCCAGTCTTTCCAAAGAACTCACCTTTCTATCAGTCTTTCTTTGCTCTGATTAAGTTGTAATCACTCCAAAGCAGGTTCAGAAGCTCCCCCTCCTTCCCTCAAAGAGATGGTGTTTGCTTTATACCCAAATGTGACATTGCACACTGGTGCAATCGAAAGAGGCTGCAATGATCAATTGAGGGCCCAATCAAAGCCTCACAGATAGGCAGCCATTCGTCGCTGTTTGATATAAAAGGTGTTTTATTTCTCATCACTTTTTTTGTCACTGAAAGAATGCTTCCTACGTGCAGATTAATTAAAGTGTAAACATTAAATATTGATTGATGCATTATCAGCATGGAGCAGTTGCCTCCACTCAGATTGATTCCTGCAGTGATTTATTGTCATATTTGTGGAGTCATTTCACTTGACAACAAAGAGAAATAGCCTGCTCCCTCTACCTTTCAGGCTTGTTTCTGGCACTTGCAGTGCACCTCCTCATCCTCAGTGACTCCCATTTTTTGTCTGCTAGAACTAACGCAGTGTCACCATATTTTCGGTAAAGAACCTTATCTCTTCTTATTTTGGCGTTTGTATAGTAAATTATAGTTCAGTGAGAAGCTCTCAGACGTGTGCTTTCAAATGGAACATCTCTGGTTAACACTTCCACCCCGTGCCCCGCACAGCTGCCTTCCGTGACCCTGCTCGGGCACAACTTTGCAAGGACAGTTTCAAATAATTCAAATTCACTCACTGCCAACTTGACAGAAAGGTGAACTTTCAAGAGAGTAACATTGTTCAGGTCAGTGCTACGGCTAAATTATCCAATTAATTACTCTGAGTAGGAGCATGGCCATACACTAGACTATCAATTTAAGAATTTCAGGTTTTTACTCTCATTTTTGAAAAGAGTCTTCCATTTAATTCTTTAGGAGCATTTAAAATAAAGCAAAGTTTTGTGGGATGTTATTGAGCATCTGGATTAGAATTTTTTTCAAAAATAGGATTCATTTTCTGTAGGTTTTGGAAGTGGATTGAAATGAGATGCTGTTCCAAACCCCTTCCTCTTCTCCCTGAAAGTCTTTAATGTTCTTATTCTGTATTCATCTATGTCAGGGATGGCTATTGCACAGCACCACATGTTGTGATAATCTGCTGCACGCAGCCATCTGTGCCAGTAGAAGCCAAAGCCCTGAAGTCAGGTATTTGTTCCAGACTGCTGCAGTCCCTCCTTCTCCGTGTTTTCACCAGGCTGATGGTCACCCAGCCTGTCTGCAGCCAGAAGCTGCCTGGAGCTGCCCTCAGCGACCCAATCAGCTACAAGAGAAAACCATTTGTGGAATTGCTTTGTTCTGCAGGAACAAAACTTAATCTCTTACATACATGGCTTTCATTTACCACTCAGGGAATTAGACTACTCAAAGTCTGCTGAAGTCAAATGTGTGAGCAAGACCACAAAAATATGTAATAGGCAACTGGTGATTTTGATTCAGTCAAGCAGCAAAACATTAACCTTTGGTCACAGTAGCAAGGAATGCTAAACTTGTGAATTTACTGCAGCAGATAATTTCACTCCTATACCTGCAGGAGATCGTAGGAGTGGTTTCCTACACAAGGAGAGGCTGTGCCAAACTGACTTTCTAAGAATGGTGTGCTATGATTTCTCTGAAGGGCTGTTGCAAACATGGTGTGAGACTTCATTAAGATAGGTATGCACTTGTACTGCTGCCATTCCTGCCCATCCCTGTCCCTCCCAAGCACTTGCCCAGCAGCACTTTTATTTAGGATGTTTTGATATTTTACAGATGTATCCAAGCCTGGGAGAAAAATGCTGCTGTTCTAGGTACTTCCCCCCTATGCCTTTCCTACCAGATGTTCTTCCTGTGCTCCTGCTCTGTTGTTTTCCGTTCCAAACAAAAATTCTTGGTCTTTGCATCAGCTTGCTGATAACTGGGCAGTCACACCTGAATTTGACACTCCTGAAATTAAAAAGCGAACAAACCAACCTTAAGGTATTGTAAAATGTACTCATCTGGGTCTCTTCAAAACAGTGCTCTGGCAAATCACTTTTCCCCTGATCTTCGTTTGCTTGCCCTTCCTACCCTCTGAACACTGTGGCTGTCACTCTGTGTCACACTGTCACCCTGATTGAAGTTGTCAGCTCTGCCAGGAGAGGACCTTGCCTTCCTGTTTGTCCCTACCCAGCTGTGCAAGCCAGCACTGCTGAAAATGCAGTGCCACAAGACTGCTCTGAACAAAACCTGCCATAATTTTTGTAGATTATATTTACTCTTTCGTACAACTTTTCAAAGCTCCTAGTGCATTTTGTGAATAAAATGTTCTTAAAGGTCTCTATTTTCAGATGAAGGCTTTCATCAGCTGTGAAAAGGAACTTTAACACTTTTCATATGACTGATAATTCTAGCAAATAATATTCAGTTGGCATTGCATTATCATCACTTAGCACGGCACAAAAAACGAATTAAGAGAGGTCTCTGTTGCAAAGGACCTGAGAAGCATGCGAAGAACTGTTCCCTCTGGGACCATCAGAGCATCTTTGAAAACAACAGGAAAGCTTCTGCTGGCTTCAGTGGGCCCAGGCCCTCCTGGGTGGCTTACAGAGGTGCTTACACTCACTGGAACTTGGACTAATTGTCACTTGCATGCAGCCACCAATGGCTCCCAGAAGGAAGCAGCCTCAAGGAAGAGCTAAGGGCTGTGACTGATGCGGTTTGTCCTGGTGTAAGTTACCCTGAAGTGCTCTTGGTAGCTGCAGGCACCTTCTCAGCTGCTTGTGTGGATCTTTGTTATTTTTCAGAGCAGTAAATTGCCACAACTGGAGTTACTCTGGGCATGCTGCTGCTGGGAAGAAGCAGCAAAAGCCAAGTCTGTGTTTCTCTCGACCCCACAAGAGCTGCTGACCAGCTGTGGTGGGCAGCTACAGAGAATGAGCAGATATTAGGAATATTTGGGGAAACCATGGAACAGAGAATAGAAAAGAGATCTCTTTCAAAGCTACTAAAATAACTTTGTAAAAGCATCCTACGATTTAATATTTCTCAAATACCATCCTCCTGGGCTGGGTTCTGGAAGGAACCAGGTATTTGTGAAGTGAGCTGTTCCCTCGGCATGCCTCAGTGCTCCTCAGTCTTATAGAGCTGTTGTAGAAGTCATACAGCAGTCAACAATGAAAATTTTAAATAATTTAATTTGTTTTGATATTTTAAATAAGAAGAAAACTTGCTTTTTTCCTTTCCCAGAATCATTCTTTTCCCAGGTTGGAAAGATACATGTCTTAGAGTACTTCTCTTGAATTCTGATTAGCATTTCCTTTAACCATGGACAATTAAATCTGACATGACGGGACACAAAAAGATGTTTGTTAAGTATTTAGAAAGCTCCGTACTGACCTAGATGCTGGGATTTTAGATATGTTCATATAACAGGGATTATAAACCTGTCCTAAGGACTCAAACTCAAAAGAAGCTCCCCCACAAAATTTAAAAAAAAAAACAAAGAAAGAAACAAAATTGTAATGATAAATGTAAGCTGTAGAAGGCTGCAGCCCTCCCTGTTTTCCTGAAGAGACTGTCTGCTCTACACTAGGGGTTGGATATTAATTCAAACCAGTCTGCTAATTTTCTATATGAAGGTACAGTCATATGACCATTTTGACCAAATAGACTCTGCTATGAATTTAGATTAGAATATTGATGCAAATTACCCAACTGTTTTCTTGTATAAGACCAGCCAGATGAATACTGTTGCCCTAAATTGTGATATTTCCCCTACAAAAATGAGTTTACTATTTTTGAGGCAACAATTACAGGTTGCATGAAAATGGTGTGTTATTTCCTGAAATTGTATGTAATTTATTTTTAAGAGTTTGAAACAGAGTTTTGAAGTTAAATGCGTATCATCTTCGTAACTGCTCAAATCATGTTATTTTACATTTCCTGAAATACCTTTGAAGTTAAATGCAAATAAGGGGAAAATAAATTACAACTTGTGGAGTGACCAGTGCCTGATTATATGCAGTATAATTAACTCCATCCTTCACATAATGTTTGTCTTAATACTTACCCCATGTACATCAGAATCATTGAAATGATTGGTGTTTCTTTGCTTGGGGAAAGCACTTAACTTTGTTCATAAAGTGGACCTTTTTATTCTCTTTCAGGTCATGGGGATTTAACATTTTAAAAATACTGATTCAAAATATATTTAATGTTAATAATCAGCAGCTACAAGTCAAACAGTCAAATTGCTCAAAATAGTCTTTTCTGTTCATTGTTAATTCTTATTTACTTACAGTACTTTGCCTTTGCAAGAATTTATGTGATTTAGTATTTTAATTTGAATGTTATTATATTCAGAACCATAACATAGATTGATAAGGCACATTTATCCTTTCTTTGCCTGTTCTGTAATCTACAAACAGAGGTGGTATTTCAAATTAACAAACTTCTGTTAGAAGAAACCATTTCAGTCCAAAAAGAAGCTTCTTCATTCTTAGACTATTACTTGCATTATGACAGAAATTAGCATTTTTGTGACCGGTAATGAACTGTGTCTCCTCATGCTATAAATAAGATTTGGCAGCTACAGCTGAAGTTAACTGTATCTCGAGGTCTAAGTTTTTTATTTATAGCTTTTTGCATTTGTTAATGACACTGTGGAGTGCAGGGATGCAGACAATAAAGAGCACAAATAAAACCTGTGTCTCATGTCTACAGCCCTGTTCCATTTTTTTCCTCCAGTGGCATCAAGAGGTTCCTCAAATTTTTCCAGTGCTTGGGAATCTCTGGGGTCCGTGTGCGAGTCTTTGACGCTGTTAACAATTTCAATCTGCACCATTAAAGCTGCATTTTCTAACCATGCCCTGGTAATTGTTGCAAGGACTTAGACAAGTAAGACTATCCAAAGGCATCAGTAAGGTCAAAGCGTGGTAGAAAGAGCTCTGATTTTATCCTGGAGATTGATGCTTGTATCACCTTTTTTTCGATTCAGCAGCTGGGGTTATAAAATGTACTTGCAATCACTGATAACATGTTAGATCAGACAACAAGTGGAGTAACACAGTATTTTATACACTCCGGGTAGTTTTAACTAATGCAACAATAAATCAGTGAAGGCAGAGGTCTTTTGTAAATTTTAATGAAAATTCAACGGCTGAAAATATAGTTACTTCTGGCTGAAGTTCTAGAAATATGAATTTGCTTCCATTCTTTAAAGCTGTAAAAATTGTTTTAACTACAAACTTGCTGGTAAGGCAGTAAAGAAGAAAGCAATAAAAGAAGAGACAGCACATCCAATATACTATAATTAGTTCATCATTGGTTATAAGGAAACTGATGGGAGGGGGCCAGACAGTAAAATGTACTTTGAGTTAGCTGTAAAGAGTTCCCTTTCTGATTACCATCTAAAAAATTCTCTGTACATGAATGAGACAAAAGTTGATTGAATGGGCCCATTGTGCCTTTTCATAGAAATAAAGCCATGATAAAATTTAAAAATATTTACCAGCTAATCAATAAATCACTTTTTTTTTTTTTTGCAAGTCCAGAAAGTCTGGTAGAGAACTTTTTCTTCCACAGATTATTATAGGTTTTGAAAAATATGTTTTTATATTGTTGCAAAATTGCAGTTATATATAGCAAGCCTAGCTGAAGTTCATTAAATGAGTGTCACAATGGGGAAATGAGGGTATAGAAATAAAGAATACTAAAGAATATAAATATGCTGCTAAATTTCTACAGCATCTTTCTTTCTTTCTTGCAAGTTTAAAGCAATGTTTCTGCAAAATTAGCATTATTCTTCCCTAAAACCTGCCAGCCTACAGAAACAGACCCAAATGTCACAGTACCAAGTGACCAGGCTCATTAGAACACCGAAGACTTGAACAACAATAAGAAGAATTTACACTTGTTTAGAAGTCACACAAAAAGTGGAATTTATTCAGTTCTTCACTTCCCCAAGGTGGATTTTTCCTTGATTCCTTTTTTACAAATTATGTCATAAACATAGAGGATTTTTTTTAATGTAAACTAAGGTATGATATTTGTTATCGTTTATGCTTTTCTTAGTTTTCTTCTTTATTACAGGGATGTCTCTTAAATTTCATCCATTTTTATCCTTATCTGGTTAATGGAACATTGGTTGAACTTTGATACTTTCATGATTGATTCAGAGCAGAACTAATAAGATTTAAAATAATGTCAATTTTTTTTAAATTAACAGTAATATTTTAAATGAAACATCTTTTGAACACTTTAAAAGCTATACTTTTTTTCCTTATTACTAGTGTGTTTACACAGAAATTATGAATTATGAATTAAGCTGTTTCTTGTAGCCTCTTACAACCTTAAAATTAATGTCAGAATATTATTGGAAGGCATTTAAAAACTGATTGATTGCTCTCATTTTTATGATTCTCTCTGTACAGTTTTGTTAGCTTCAAGGGGTTGTTCCCAAATTACATGGGTGTCATGCTGGAATGAGATCATCTCAGTTCAACCACCACTCAAAACATCATTCCTACCCACAAAACATCACTGGCTTTCACACTCTCAAAGGTACAAAAGGTGAGCTGCAGGTTCTTACCTTTCATGGCTTCTGGTGGTTCTATACCTGCATAAACAAAGAATATTTCTATCTCAAACTGGTACATATTATAAATAGCTAATTTTTTTTTTTCTGTAATATAAACTGCATGTTAGGGCTAATTTCTGATCTCTACTTGAAGAATGCTTGAGTAACTTTTAATTTACTCTCTAGTTTTCAAACCCCACCATGTGAACTCTTATTAAAATAACGACAGCAAGAGCTGAGGCCAAGAGATTTATATTTAAACAGTGAATAGGAGTTTTCAGAAAGTGTGCAGTAATTTTGAAAAACATTCTATCCATAGTGACAGAAATGAAAATTGTTTGGAAGTTACCAGCCAGGGAGTGATGCTGTATATCCTTTAGAAACTCCTTGGGCTTCCACAGACTGCTTGGGAAAGTCAGCATCAGTTTTGGGAAAGTGCATTCCCTCATGCCTTGTGATGTATTTCTGCAAACTTACTATCAAGCAGAACAAGCTTTCCAGTGGTTCTGCATCTGTTCCTGCTCAGCCAAGGTGCCTCTGGGAATATATTTCCCCTTGCAGCAGCAGGTGGCGTTGAACAGCTCACGTTATTCTCACTCTCATAATCATTTTGTCTTACATGTAGTAAAAACTTCTCTCCCAAAAGAGAGAATCCACAAGAGAAATTCAACAAGTTTTTATAGATGCAGCAGACTTCCTACATGACTAAAGTAGGAGTAAGTTCTTCCAACTTTAATTACACTGAGAAATAAGACTATAAAGACAGCAAGAAGAGGTGTGGTAGAGTAATATTTTACTTGCATTTTATTTTCCTATCCACAAAAATCTCTTGAAACACCACAGAGTTCATGTTGTGATAAGGTCAAGGTATCATGTGCCAGCTCATTCACTCTCCAGCAGATAGACAAACCTGAGCTGGTCTGTGGCATCCTTTCCACACTCTACCTCCCCAGGCAAAGGAAAGGCTTCACCTCCCAGATACATTGTCAGTGTGTGTTCACAGAATGCAGGGCAGTGCTGCAGATTTACCCCACGGTAAGTGAGAGCAGAATGAGAATTGCCATCTTCTGAACTGTTCTGAAACTACTTCCAAAAATCAAAGGGTATTGCAGAAGAAGTTCAAAACATACTTCCAAATTATTTCCCAGGTTTATTTTTAAAATATGGCAAGCATATATAAAACAAAAGCAATTCTTTTTACCTGCACACTGGTTACAGAAGTCTTTTACAAGCAAATAACTATACATCAGTTTATATAGTTAGTCTTTGCACTAATTATTAGTATTTAAGAAACCCATCCATCTTTCTTTCATCAACAGTCAGAGTTTTCCATTTGCATATCTAATAATTTATGGCATGCCCTGACCCCAAGCAGTAATTGAACCAATAGATCTTCAGCCTAGATTTACTCGTCTGGCTGCCACAGTAATGTAACTCTGCAGGAGTTTTGGATTACTCCAAATGCCATCTCCTCTTCTGAGAGGTTGATAGTCACAAGCAAAGTTTGACCTCCCAAATGTCAAGGCAAAACCTCCATTGCCTAATTTAGACTAACTAACTCTCCTTTTGGAATACTCCAGATGAAAACAAGAGGACACAATGATTACTCCCAACGTTACCCCAGGAAGATGGTCTTTAATGTAAGATTCTGTAATGACTAATGAATTCTCCTTAAATCTTAAAAGGGGGAATCTATGTACCAGAGCTTTTAATTAGTAATGCAAAAATTAAGGAGGAAAAAAAGAAAAAGAAAAGAAAAAAAAAAGACAACAAAAAAACCCTGTTACATTGGAGAGGAATCTCATCATCAGAGCCAGACTGATGAGACTTGAGCTGAGAGATTTGGAAGGGGGAGATTGGGTGCTTTTCTGCCTCAAGCAAGCCATTGCATAGGCCAAAAACACCCAGCCAAGAGCCTGCGTTTCATCTTCTCAAAATGTGGTTCAGAAGCCAATTTCAAGGCAGCATTATATGCCTTAGTAAAGTGTTCTCAAAAGCTTTGAACAAGAAAAATGCCAGCAAACACACAGCCTTGCACTGTTGCAGTGTCTTTGCTGAATACTAACTATAGAGAAAATGCAGGCAGGGAAGTCGTGGGTTTACAGCAGGTATAACTTGGGAAACTCCCTCTGCTATTCAGACTCGTGTGGCTGTCTGGAGCAGGTGAGGAGACTGCTCACACTGCTGCTGCTTCCAAACTGCGGATCAGATATTACAAAAAGGCACTTGGTTTGAAATTTTGTAACCCTCATCTGTTGGCTATTTTATTTTTCTGGAAAGGAGCTCCATTGAATAAACCCTGGCAGACACACAGAGCTGTGCTGTTGCTGCTGACACGAGTCCCAAAACAACACATACAGGCTGTGAGAAAATGCTACTGTCTCACAACTGTGGGGCTGTAAAAAAAAAAAAAAGAAAAAAAAGAAGAAAAAAAGTGCAAACAAGGAAAATCTGACCCAGAGTCCAATTAATGGCATAAACAGTATTTATCTATTGATGATTAAGTGCTGCCCTTGTTCCTTGCTAGCGAAGTTCAATGATGATAGACATCTTGGAAAACAGGTAGATAGACAGAAAGACAGATATCCTCACTACTTCAGCCATCCATAACCTGCCATGTGCTGCCATCACTGCTTTAGCCTGACCAATTGCCTCAGTAACATGTTCCATCTTGTCTGATCAATATTAGCACTTCAGTAACTCTGCAGAGTTGCAGCTATCTGCTAGCACAGGAAGAACTTCATCTTGCCTTCTTGAAAAGAAAGAGTCATATGGAAGAGGAAAAACCATTAGCTATTTAAATACATTCATTAAATTGCTTCCATTGACCTGTGTTTTTGTTTTCTGGTGTTTGGTTTTGGGTTTTTTTTGTTGTTTTTTTTTTTCTCTGATACCTTTTGTAACTGTTCTGCAAATATTTTAAAGCAAAAAGAAAAAAAACCTGTAGTATCAGAAAACAAATGAACACTGGAAGAGTTTAACAAGAAGTCTGAGTTTGGTGCCCAGCCTCCTGTCCAAGCAATTACTGTGTGCCTCAGTTCTTGAGAATTAAAATGGGATTAATGGCACCATTAAATCACCTGTTGTAAGGCTAAGGATATTCATGGGATTAGCAGACCTACATGAGAATGAGATCCAGAGGCAGAATGCTGCTGTTTCTTTCCTGAGCTAAGGAGCTGACTGAGATACTGAGGGATGACATGATACAGAGATGGAGGATCAAAAAGTCCACGTGCATTATGGGAATAACAGCACTGGAACGAAAAAAAAAAAAAAAATATATATATATATATATGGTTTCTACCTCACAGAATCTTTCATTAACTGGCAAACAAGGACAGAGTAGAATAAAATGTTATTCTCCCTGCTGCTGTAAGAGTGTTCCTGGTTAAGAGTCTGGGAAAATAACAAATACCAGTGAAAGACAGAAACTGGGGCCTCTCTCTCAGCACCCAGAGGACATACAGAATGATGGGAAGTTTCTGTGTTGTCACTGTGATCCTTGAAAGTCCTCCTTACCTCACTGCATGCAGCAATAGGAGCTAAATCCTGCTTTGTTAAAGTGAAACAAAGCTCTGTTGAAATGGTCTGCAAAAGTATAAGGAAAGACAAAATATTCCTTCCCTATAACTTGTTGATCTCCCACATTTCTGGTTTCTCTATTAACATTGGCCAGCCACCATTCCTGTCTTCTTCTCATGTTTTTTTACTTTTCCTGTTAGGTTCCTTCAGCCATGCTTCTTTTCCAAGTGGAAGATGAAAGAAAGGTACGGATAGAGAACCAACCACCTAAGCGTCATAAAGCTAAATATTTGTTCACTTGCTTAAGATACAGTAAGTCCTGGAGTGCTCTCTGTTTACCCAAGAGGATTTCAGCATAGAGGCTTGCTCCAGAAAGGTATTTGTTTAGAAAAGAGAAAAATCCTGCAGATCAGTGTAATCTCTGTTACTCTAGGAATTACTGAGAATGTAATGTGATTTGGGTGGGTGGAGTTTTTCTCCTTAGTAAAGGAGCAGCTCATGGGAAAGGCTAAGTGCTTTAAAGTCTTCATCCTAGGAGAGTGAGAACCTCAATATCAAATGTCAGAAACTCTGAAGGCTGAGGCTTTTCAATTGATATTTTAAGCTGTTGCTGAGCGAAATTTTCATTTAAGTTAAAAGAATGTGTTTGATCAGGCTTTTCCCTTATAAACTTCCAGACTAGGACAGAAGCCACATGACAGGGTCAAAAGCCCATTATGTTCTTCAGGACAAATATTTCTTCCAGAGAGAGGGGAAGCAAAGACAACGGTGCTGAGAACTTAGTTGCTCATGACCAACCCTGAATTCTGATCTACAAAGGGAGCCTATTGAAGAATTCTCACCCCAGCTCAGGATTTATCATGGTGAGGATAGCACAGTATAACAAATGAAGCTACTGCAAGAGATGGTACAAGAAAACGTGCCCTTAGAAAGTGGATAAAATATAAGAAAGCTCAAACAAATAATAGGTTTGTTTCATGTTGAAAGTTATATTTCATTTTTTCATCCCATTTTTCAAGTTAGTCAGTGAGCACAAACCATGTGCATTTGGTGGACAGTTGCTCTGCAAAGATGACTGACAGAAGAAAGGCAAAAAATACACATGACACAGCAGAAAGCAGCTCTTTGGAGATGGGAAATGGACAGAACACTAGTAGTTACACTTAATTTTGTATTTTACCATTATTTTGTTCAGTAAAGGTTTTTTTTAAATCTTTAAATCTTTTTAAATCATTTGAGAAATTGTACCAGTGAGAGTGTGGTTTGCTAAAAGACTTAAGGTACACCTTTGGATAATTTCAAAATTTTTTTCTGTCTTTATTTAACTGAATTTGCCACACTGAAACTGAATCAAACCATTGATTTATCAGAAGTGTTTTATTCCTCGTTCTAGTTCTGTGCAGATCTAAGTTATAAACCAGGAAAGCAGCAGAAAGTTGCACTTGTAAATATTTTAGAGAAAACTGCTGTTCTGCAGAACTTTATGTTGTTTTTCTCTGGTTCTATTGAGTGCTTTACAGAGCTCATTTGGGAAATGTATTCTTTGATTTTTGTAATCAATTGATCAACATTTGACTCTTTGCTCAGACTCACAGCTATTGTGAAGAGCAGTTCTTCCAAATATCTATTTGATTGTGTTTGTGATGCTTGCTTTATTCAACTCTGCTCCAGGCAAATTAAAATGTACTCTATATAATAAGTATGGGAAGGTTAGCATTCACAATTTAAGGATAAAACATTTTGACAGTTCTATTCTACATTTGCATTTAAAAATCATAATGCGTTTGATTAGACCCTATATTTATCGTGGGATCTCTTGTAGGCATTGCTGCTGTGAGATTGTTACCTTTCAGGATTTGTTCTGGACTGTGTGTCTGTGGCAGAGCACAAAAGCCTGCTGGTTCCACAGGCATATTATTTTCTGGTCCATGGTATGTCTCATTTTCTTTAATTTCTGATGGGGCTCCACCTGCACTGCTGCTGCTGAGTCACCTGTGTTTGTGTCTGAGATATTTTTGGTGTGCAGAGTTAGGCAGGTACATGTGCATTGCTCTGCCTTTTGTGCTTGCCATGCTTTTCCACTGCCCCCCAAACTCTCAGTTTTTGGGGCACTGTAGAATTGCCACAGGGACAGAGGCAGGCATTGTCTGGGCAGGGACAAGAGATGCTGCCACCACAACCATTATCCTCACTGGTGAACAGGTGATGCTCAAGCACAACACGTGCACAGACAATGGGCAGCATTCTGAGCTCAGGAAAATGATCACTGACACAGGCTGATGTCTGAAGGATGGGTCACTAAAACTATCAGGATTAATTGCTCCCCTTTTATTTTATCCATCATCTTTCTGCATTAGGAATGTTTAGGGAGGATTCAGGTAACCTGACATAACATCTGCCACATTGTTATCACCAAGAAAACATTCATTCCTCTAATAAGTCTGTCTCAAGATACCCTGTCTCAAGAGATCCTGTGTAAATTAGATCAAGTGATAAAAACCCCCCAAAACTAACAAGCACGCTGGCTAGATTGTTCAGACTTTTCAGAAGAGCAGAAATAAAGAAAAATAAAAGTAGAGTTTACAGGAAAATGTATTTGAGCTGAAGTAAGGCATTCTCCCTAGTCTTTTAGCCAATCTTTAGAGACTTTGTATAATTATTAGATTTCCTTTGGGAATAATGTGGACTTAGGTGATACCAGAAATCTTGTGCAGTGAATTCTCCAGGAACTCCTTTCTACATTATGCCACATTACTCAGCCTCCAAAGCCCTGAGAACTCATACACCCTCAAACTGCTGTGAACTGTCATTTTCCATAACTTACTTCAAATATGGGAGCTGTTTCTTCTGACTCAGCAATAAATAGCAGAGAAGGAATGGACTCTGGGAATTCAGAGATATTATGTGCACAATGTCATTTTCTGATTGTGAAGGGGACCACTGGTGAATCGTCTGTGCACGCAGACTGGGTCTTGCCCTGAAAAATATCAAAATCTGAATTGTACAGAGGCTATGCAGCACTATGGATAAGTACCTTCGCCTTTCATGTCTTATTATGTTGTTAATTAGTTAATGTTTGTAAAGCACTTTGAAGATGAAAAGCCCTATATAAGTTCTAAGTGTTATTATCTCTAGAGACCTAGGTTCAATTCAAAGGTGCTTAATTACATATGCCATAAATTAGACTTAATGAGTTGTAGAATCATACATTTTATGCAATGCATGCAGATTTCTCAGCCGGAGCTGGGTCTTATGGTCTGCTGTAATATTTCTTTAGGTATTCAGAGCCGTTTAAGAAAATTACACAAAAATAGAGCAGATAATTTCTAATAATAATTGGATTGCATTTCAATACTATTCGGGACTTGGTGGAGCAAATCACTGGGAGCTTTGCTCAGCTGTATCTAGCGATTTTCTAGTAACCACATTGCTGAAGATAGCAGTTTTGGGGTTATTTTAATTATGAAATAGACATAATTCTAATTCGTACTTCTGTATTTTGGCTTAGCAGAAGGCTGCTGAGAGGTATTGATATGGCTTTGTCCTTCCAGTAAGACCCTGAAATGTCCCGTTAGAGGACCACTTCATGTTGGGTCACGTTCGCAAGCATGAAAAAAATAATTTCCCATCTCTAGAGATGCCACTGTGTAATTTACAACAAGCCATTACAAGCGGGTGGAATGCAAAAAGGGGAAGCCACAGTTATAGGAAAATGTGGTTTCATTGGCTTTGCAGAGCTGAGAGTTTCCATGTTTTGTAACTCACATATTTTGTGGCCAGAAAGCTGCAGACTTTGCCCTGCTCCAGCCCCAGCCCCAGCCCCAGGACAGATGTCCATGGTGAACAGGAGGCTTCTCCTGGCTCGTGCCCAGCCAGCAGAGTTCAGAGTCACACAAATCCAGCAGGATCCCCCACCTGACCTAAAGGGGCTCTCCTGTGTTCCTGCAGCAAAATGTTCCTGCATTTTACCTTGGGCCTTCCACAGGCATATAGAGGGAGGCAGGATTTATCCTGCGTATAAATATGTTAGGAGTGATTGTGTTCGTTAGTGCAACCCAAGTAGATTGGAAAAACTAATTATTAGCAATTTACTATGAGTGTCACTAACAGACTTACTTGAAAGTATTTATCCCAAAGCGAAGGTCATTTGATTTGGTTAATGTTTCTTGTAAGCATATGCAGACTGTCTTCCAGGGGAAAATGTATTTTTGAGTGCTCCAGACAAGTGAAACTGGTGAGCCCGCAGTCCAGAGAAAGCATCTGTAACCGCAGCCAAAAGGGGAACAAGATTTCTGACATTCTTTCAAGACGTGTTTGAAGCATGGGTTCCCACCACTTTCAGAGCCACTTGCAGGCCTTTTTCTTTATATAGATTTAGACAAGTCAACGTGGGCCTAGGTTCAGTGTGATAAATGCCTCTATGATTTCTCCCTCATCCATTCTCTACATAGTAGTGCTTATGTTGAACAGAAATGTGTTCTTTAAATGGGCCAGAGCACAGTTCCCAACAGTGTTTATCACTCACTTTTCTATATTCCCAAGAAATGGGACTAGTCTTCCACCATAATTATTGGGGTGCATCTCTTCCAAAAACAAGATATGATTTTGGTGAATACTTTTCACATACTCTAATAAATAGGAACTTCACATGAATGCGGATTTAAGCTTCAGGATGTGGTTAAATGTTTTAATAGTGCAGCAAACTTATCAACAAACCTTTCCTTCCCTACCCTTCCCCCTTCCCTTTTTACAATGAACAGATTTTTATCCAACTGACTCGTGACTTGGGGATTTTTACAAACAGGTTTAGGAACTTGTCAAATATTTGAAAATTTGAGTCTGAAAACAGAAAAATCCCACAACTTAAAAGCCCAATATTTTATACAGTATGTGTTAACTGGGTAAAATTTTGACTCCCCAAAATACCTACAGGACTCCATTCTCTGACCTAACTATCAGTACTTAACCAGATATTATCAGTCTGATGCCTTTTTTTAATACTTCAAGACACCATTTATACTGACATAATGCACTGAGCTACCAAACCACTGGAGCTGCACAAAACCCTTTGTTTCCAAATTCCTGTTGCTTTTTGTCAGAAGGTGATAAGAATATTCATATTGGTTTTATTTAATTTTGGCCTTTCCAGCCTGCCTCCTTTCCTCCTCTGTTTCCAAGATGTCAGTGACTGACACTCTGGCAGTGATATCAGTATTGCTCAAACATGAGTGAAGAATCTCTCGGAACAAGTGGGACAGTTGTGAGCTCGAGCAGCTGCATTGAAGTGCCTGTTGCAGAGGCACCAGGAAGGAGGGAGACTTACAGCAGAGACCACCTTGGTACAGCCAGATCTTCAAGTCTGGCAAAAACACCAATGCCTGGGGAGGCTGCTCCTCCAGAAAATGTTCATGGGCTCAAGAAGCAGTAAATGTTCATGGAGAAAAAACTTGCTAAGTTAAGGTCCAGTACAGAACTCTGGTCACTTGGTGGTTGTGTCTGTTTGGGAGTTTTACAAAAACTGGTCATGCTTTTGGTTTGTGACTTCTTCAGACATTTTCCTGTGTTAAGTGCCTAATATAACAAAGCACTGATCTCTCTCCTCTGAAAATCTTTGACCGTGGAAACATTGCCCCTGCAGGAAGTCTGGAAGACTTCTGGATTATTGCTGCTTCTGACTTCCTCTCTCTGTGAGCAGAGAGTTATCACAGGTCAACTGCAGAGTGAAAAGTGTGGCAGCAAACTGTGGGGTAAACCCAGATTTATTATTGATGTGTCTCTATACCACAGTGGATGAAAATCATCCATGCCTCCTAAAAGGTACAGATATGTATAAATCATCACAAACATGGTGGTGCCTGTGGTTTCAGTGGGCCTGTGGACTTTTACTCAGCAGACTTGGAAAGTGTACTACTGCATGATTCTTGAATTCTTTTCTCTCTACAGTTGTGTTGCAGAAAGAAAGAAAATCAAATGAAAAATTTGAAAAAACAGTGTCTGGTCTGACAGCATTAAGAATTAGATTTACAGGTATTTAATTCCAAGTGTAGCATTATGACACCAAATATTTTAGTCTCATGCACACAATATCATGTACATATTACTTCAGCAGGAAGCTCTGTCCTCTGCGGATTAAGAGCATGCCTTCAGTTTAACCCTCAGTTAAGTAAAACATTTATATTCTGAATGATAGTTAAGTTTTGACATATCTGCAAGTCCGTTGTGTTTGATGTCTGAGGTTAATGAGGTTAACAGGCTGAAGAGCTGTCCTAAACCAGAGTTTGATTTGACAATGTATAACAAAGTACACGTGCACACCAACATTTCTATTTTAAGGTTTCCTCAGGAAATAGGCAATTAAATTATTTAATAAGTATTTATCAGGAAATCTGCTTTATTATGACTATGTCTTTACAGTTAAGCCTCAAATTAGTTCTGCATTAGGTGTTGGTTGAAATTTTGATTTAAGTAGGAATGCAGTCCTTGACTTTATGCATCTGTCAGGACAGATTTATGTATTGAGGTGGTCAAGTCACACTGTTGCCTGACAAAAGATATCAGAAAGCTGTTAGACTTAAAAATTAACAACTCCATAAAACGGGTGTTTGTCATGGAAACATCATCACATCAACTAATTGGCATTACTCATTCACCCCATTAGAGTAATTATTTGTAATTGTTAGTACTGTAGCATATGGCCACATTTAAGCAGTGCATCTTCCTGGGAAGAGCTGGGTCATTCATGAGAGAAACTGAGAAATTGAATTGAAGATGTCAAATCAGGCAGACAGATGGAATTATTTCACTTGCTCTTACAATAAATTTATAATTTTTTCTCTTACTTCCTCATACAGGCAAACAGGGAAGCAAGGTAATGCTATCTCCTTGTTCCACCAGAAAGGTCAGAAGTACCATAACCCCTAAAAGACATCTTGAATAAAGAATCACTTTGGTGGACCCAATCTTCAGGGGTGCATTCAGTTTCTCTGATACAGGTACCTGTGAGCCAGCAAGGCACAGTCGGGTGAGCTGAGAGCTTTGGCCCTGTGTCACTGAGAAAGGTAGAAATGGCCCTTCAGTCACCAATGAGCAAAGAACAAATCCACAGATAACCTGTGTGCGGACAAAATCAGGGTATTTACAGAAAATCGATTGCAGTTGTTTTTGTCTTGCATTGATAATGGGACTCATACTGATGTGATCTGAGAGTCAGAATTAAAAAATAATCAAAACCTGAAATTGCTTCCTCTAGATTTCTGGGAGGAAGCATTGAAACTTTGTTCAGAATTACCCACGATTATAAAAAAATGCTCTTTTGTTCTTACATTAATTTGCTTACAGATGGATTTATAATATCCTTTAAAAATTGATGTTACACCCATCTGCATGTGCTTAAGATCAGTCTGCTAAAATGTACTGCTTGAGCTCATGACGAAAGCTACAACTATTGTTTTCCTGCACAATACAAAAGGAAATAAAATGAAGGGTTCAGAATGGACTGTTGCAAATCAAGACTTCAAAATCTCAGTTAAACTGCTTTTTGTTCAGTATCTTTTATTACAAGAAGAGGCACTTATCACAGATATTTGGGATATTTGGCAGTAAAACTATAATACTGAATGTTCAGATGATGATGAAGCAGTGTTATTGTCTTCCAGCGCCACTAAAGTCGAAGTTTCCATTTACAGCATTTTTTTTTAATTGGGGTGTTTGGTTCTTTTTCCACAAAAATCTCAAAGAGATAAGTTAAGGCTATTAGCCTGAATGTGGCAGTTAATATGTTGACGTTAAGAACATACTTAAAGCCAAGAGCTCTTGGCTAGGCATTTTAACTCATTAAAGGAGAAATAAATGTCAAAATGAAGAAGGTAAAATTGTAATACAGAATCTATTAATAAAGCAATCTGAAGAAGCTGCCTGTTACTTGTTACTAGAGGAGCTGATAATTCATTTCTGTAATGAACAAAAAGGTTATCTATAAGAAAATATTCTGTTCCCTTTCTTACACTGAAGGAATTTTATATCAAACGGATAGAGAAATGCTGCTTCATTGTTCCAAGCATAAGATCAGTGTCCAATGAATATCAATTTGTGTAGTCTTATGATCTGACATCCCAAGTCCAATCAACTTGTGGGAAGTGATGGAAAGAGTTTTTAAATGCCACAGAGAGTTGAGAGCCTGGAAAAAGCTAATTAAAGTATGTTTTAAAATTATGTTCCTTAGGATCTTTCACTAAAAAAACACAAACTCAACTGTAAAAAAAATAGACTTAGAGGATGCTGATGTCACTGCAGCAGCAGTAGTCCAAGTGTAGATTGTATATTGCTTAAATAATTCGGATACTTTGATATCGTTTGGCAAATGAAAACCTTCTCTTACTATAAGTCATTTTTAGCATCTGGATTTGCATGCATGTATTATATCTGTTATATTAATTACATCTATTTGCACAGGTATAGACAGATGTACCCCAGTCGTGTGGCACCCATGAATAGAACCAGTGAGCCTGTGCAGCTGTGTTTTGATCAGCAGAGAGGTTTCCTGGCATGCGAGAACTGAAATCACCTTGTGGGTATGACAAGCACATCTAAGTATGCAGCAAGTGAAAATCAAGGGTTTCTCTAAGGAAGAAGTAAGGACACCTACCACAATAATAAAAAAAAAAAAAAGTAGAATAACCTTTAATAATCGCAGCAATGCAAACCCCATTCTATGTATCTCTCTCAATTGGCCTTTAGCCATCCATCATTTGCTGGCTCATAAAGCTGATTTGCGCTCTTCTCTTCCCTCCCCTCCCTGTTTTTAGGATGGCCTCTTTTCACCACTCCTTTCCCATAGGCACACAGCTGGGACCCAAACACTCTTTTGTCCCTTCCTCTGGAACTCTGCTTGTAACACACGGGGAAGGGGGAACTGTGAGCAGCTTGGTTTCTTCTTCATTGTGTAATGCCACTTATAAACTCTGTCGATAGACAGTCGGAAGGTGTCTAAAATGTTAGACAAGGGAACAGGTATAATTCAGAGGAAACCTGACCTTGACAGGGTCAAAATGTCTCAACCACCTCTTTCATTTGAAACTCCTCATTTACAGACTCGGACTTCTTTCACTGTCGCTTCGAGTTGACAAATACGTGTGCGGTGCGTGTCGGTCTGAAAGATAAGGAATGCTAAGGGAACTTCCCGGCGTGAGCGCTGGGGAGACGCCCCGGCAGTCCCAGTGCCGAGGACAGAGGCTGTCGCTGCTGTCACCGAGGTCCCCCGGCAGCAGCAGCAGCAGCAGCAGCGCAGGGACCCGGCGGGTCCCGCTCCCATCACAGCCGCTCACAGCCGCACCGGCTTCGCTCGCCGGACCGACCCCGGCTCTCCCAAAGCAGTGTCTCAGATGTCTCGTTCCATAAAGCCACTTATTCCCGGCGCGGTGACACAGGAGCAGCCCGAGCTGGAGCCTCCGAGGAGGACACCAGCCAAGAAACCCCGGGACTTTTATACCTTTTATCCCCTCACCTTCTCTCCGAAGGCAAGTCTCGCTCTCCGGCTCCCGCCGCTCTCTCCGTGTCCAACACCTCGCTGGCGTCACCCGTCCCCTTTGTTAACCAAAAGGTCGGCGATTCCCGGCTCCCGCTGGGTCTCCCGGTGTCCATTCACCTGGCTGGCATCCCCCATCTCCATGCTTTTGTTATCCCAAGGGCTGGCACTTCACGGCCTCTTGTCTCGGGTTCCCACCCACAGCTCGATCTGCATCTCGATCTCCAGGTTTCGAACCGGGCTACCCGGACCAGCAGCATTCCTCAGCAGCAACCCAGCTGGATTTAGGGACTTCTGGCATTAAAGAAAGTCTTTGTGGAGAACACACAATTTGTCTCACCGCCAAAGGTTGTAGTACCAAACTGTGGAAGTACAATTTTTTTTTTTTTCCCGGGATCTTGTTTGGGTATCCCCAGGTGTTAGCACCTAGCAGTTGAGTTCAAGCTCCAGCTCCCTAATTCCCAGGTCTACTTGTGCATGTTAATTAAGCTCCTGAGGAAACAATCCAAAAAAGGACTGAGCTCTAAATTATGTGTATAATAGTTTGAATTTTCCTCCTGACGTTTAGAAATCTAAGGCTGTAAGCCACCAAAGGCTTTTGAGCAAAAGACTTGTGGTCATTTCCAGGCTTGGTCACTTCACTACAGATATTTCTTCAGCTTCCTGGTGCAAAATATTATCTCAGGTCCTTTTTGCTGAGTATTCTGAGAATGATTTACTAAAATAGTTGATGAAGTTTCATATAGAATGTATTCCAAGCATTTGTTTGCTATATTATGCATCTCTTTCAAGCAGATTTTGTTTTGTAGTTATGGAAACCCCTTCCAGTGAAAGCTGTTTGACCCAGGAATGCCTTAGCCAACCAACAAAGTTTGCAGTTTTCAAGTAATTCTCAGTATTTTTTTTCAATATTCTTTGTACAACGTCTTTCTCACTGACCAAAAACACAGATGGCACAGGCCTGACTTTCTCATCACTAAGGATAATTTATATCACACCAGCAGTAAAAAAAGAACCTGCAAAAAGTGTAGATGTAATTAGAAGCCCTTGAATATCCTTTCACACTATTGGAGTAGTAGCCAGGAATCTTTAGCCTATTCCTTCTGTTTCTTTGCTGGAAGTGCTTTTACTAGGACTGGTGTGGGTTGGGAACTGGCAATTCCTCCCCTCCTGCTCCTGAACTGCTGAAGAACAGCCACGCCAACACACTCAGCACAAGGGCGTTTCTTCACATTTATCTTGGGTTAGCACTTTCCTTTATTTAACTGTCTCTGATCTGACTATATCTGATCATTCCTTCATCTCATTTTCACTTAACCTTTTGCCCTCTACACAGACTAAGCATCCTATCAGATATCTCCCAAGGGACCTTCTTTTGCCCCCACTCCCCCTTTCTCCACTTTTTCTCCAATTTAGGTGCTTTATGCCACTCCTGCTAATTTACCTGATTACATGGAAGGAGCTGTAGACCTTTTTATAATTGCCGTTTTACTTAAAACATTGATTCTTTAGCTCCCGTCCGTTTTCAGGTCATCACACCTCACTGGAGGTTTCCCTGGCTTAATGAGCAATTCTGAAACCATAGGAAGTACCAGACCATGGGGATCAGTGTGCATTCTGATATTTGAAAGCCACTCCATAACATCCACAAGAGGATTCTTGGCAGCTGCCTAGTTAAACTGAATGTCCAATGTTATCTCTCTAGGCAAGTAAGATTCTGGCAATCACTGTAGTCCTATTTCACTTCTTCTCGGTCTTTTTGACACCAACACATTAATTCTTCCAAGCTCCTTTGGCAGCTGCAAGAAGTTTTCTTTCTTTTTTTTTTCTTTTTTTTTAAATATGATTTATAATATTGAATATTTCTTTTAACCTTTTACTGTCATTCGTGGGCTAGGTGATGGGTTTTGTGTTTGGATGTTTATCTCCACCATGCAGTAACACATCTTCCATTCACTTACTCATTATGGAGCTCATTTGTAAAATGTGCTGCTTAATTTATGACGGCTTGTGAAGTCCCACCTACCACGGGCCCTCCAACACTCCCACTGTTAAAGGTCGCATAGAGAAAATCATTGCTTTGTACAGAAAATCCTTCTAGTTTAACACAAGTAATGGCAGTCCTTGGACATAATTTGTCAATATGTTATCATATCATACACTGGAAAGAAATGCATTCTGAAAAAGGTGCAAATAATGCAGGTTCTCTGGTTCAATACAGGTAATAGCCCAAGTGAGATGTAGTGGCAAAAAAATGTCATAATTTTCTTCACTTCCAATTTCTTGGGAAAAGAAAAAAAAAAAAAAGTTGTCTGAGACACAAATATGTAAAAACAAAAAGACCTCCCAGGATGACTTGAAATGTGTTCAAATTACACTTCTACTCCGTGCTCCCTAGAATCCAGTAAATATTTCTTTGGCCCTACAAAGTATTTTAGTCTGAACCCAGGAAACCTCAGCTTGACCTTGAAAATAAGATTCCTCAGTTTTCAAAGTAAATGTCTCAGCCACACTACTGGAGGAGTTGCACTTTTCTGATTGCACATATAAAACTTGTCTCTTTTGGCAAATGGGCCAGATTATACTGCAGGGAACTGGTTGATTTCCCATTTAACTGACCACAGGCACTTTCAAACTCTCTTTCTCAACTTCTACACCTCAGTACAATGCTGGTGGCAAGGTTAAAATATCTGTTCTGGGCTGTTAGGAGCAGGGTTAAGCCAGTGTAATGCAGTAGACCCTATCTCAGCAGAGATACACTGACCTATCTTGCTGAGTGGGTGGGTATCCAGAGCATCTCTCTACAGAGATTTTGTTTTGTCTTCTTCTCAGGTTGTAGTGGATGATTTAGCAGCATTTGATAGTGTAGCATCCTTCCAGCATACCTTAAAACCCTTTTGAGATTTTAGATTGAATATATCTGGATTTGATCAGTTTTATCTGTTTGTTTTCTTCTGAAGTTTTTCTCCTCTGCCTTAACTCTTCTTTCACCCAAGACTAACTCCATGGTAAATGTAATGAAAATACTTTTTTGAAACACTTTGACATCATCTTCTGACATCTGATTCGTATTCAGGTATACATTTCCCAGGTCTGATTATCAGTTCTCTGTAGAAAAGTGTAAGCACGTGTTCCACATGGAGTGTAAAAGGACAAGAAAGGTCTCAAATTCCTCTTCTGATGACCGGTCTATGTCTATCAACTGATGTTGAAAATCTCTGTGACCACAGCCTTCCTTTAATGTCATAACCCAGACATAACTGCCTTTCGTCCAACAATCTTGTTTAAAACAATCTTGTTTAAAATAATAAAGATGAATACTGCGGCATCTACCATATTAATTGAATTAAACATGGCTTTAATTCTAACAAAAAACCAAATGCAGTATTGAGTGTTAAATAAAATAAGGTGATGCTTTTTCACAATGAGCCTTTACATTTTTTCTTCAGCTTGAGTTTCTCACTTGAGGCCAACCACACATGTTGAAATGCTGTCAGCTAGTGTTTCACAGAGACTTCTGGTTCAGGGCACCAGTGCAGACACCCAGCTGCCCAAGCTGTGTCCTGCACCCTCCCCAGGTCCTGCTGACTCCTGGGTGTGCTCAGGGTTTCATTAGGTTGTAAGTTGTAGCCACGTGGTGCAGATTTAAGGGCTCTGTGTAGCTCAGGTAATATCCACACATCTGAGAAGGACAGTACTGCTATCCAAACAGAATGAACCTTTGAACTTTGTTAGGTTTTTAATATGACATTAAGCCTCAGATTAATAAAACCAAACCAGAACAAAACAAAAGAGTGCTTGCTTTCATTGTGAGTTCTGATTTTGCACTGGATTGTCAGCAAAACAGACCTTTTACCTATAAACAGATGGCACACAATTCTGTGGGATTTTCCCACATTTGATGAACACACATCAAGTCCATTTACACGAGCATGGAAAATATTAAAATGACTACCAGGTCTGCATAGTGTAAGACACCTGGAGCACATTGCTGCCAGCGAGCTTCTGAGGTGGGGATATTCTGGCACACAGTCACAGTTCTGGAGACTGGGCCATTTTTGACTCAGGTTATTGCATCTTTTGACACCTAAAGACATGTTCACCTCTGACCCAGAAACATCTGCAACGTCAAACTATAAAAACGGGAATGGAAATGTAGCCTTTTTTCCCCCCTTACTGTTATTTTTATTTTCTATTGAAAAGGGTTTTAAAAGGTCTATGAAATGTAAAATTGCTTTTTTTTGCCATAGTTGCAAAACTCATTTCAATTTTTATCTGAGATGCACTTGTAGCAAATTTCCAGATTTAAAAAACTAATGCAATAACCCACTCTGAGGCCCAGAGCAGAGCTCTGAGCAGAGCCTGGGCTGCATCTCTGGGGCAAAGAGGAAGGACTGTGACAGTGACCAGCCTTGTGCCCATTCCCACCATTCACCCACACTTTCCCCTAACAGTTTATATTGCTTGCAAAGTTCTTGTATGTTCTGACTTTGCTTCCTAAAGTAGTTCTGGCTGATTTTAACTCACCAATTTTGTTCCTTTCTGTGCAGGCAAAAATTGCTAATCATCTGGGCCATTTCTGCTGCTCCTCTGATGTGGCTCAAGAACAGAGTACCAGCCCTGCTGATGAGTGCACCAGGGGCTGCAGGTTCTTGTACTGCAAACTAGTACCAATTGGAGTCTTCTTTTCACCTCTCTTGTTGCTCCTGCAATTTCTATGTGCAGATTTTACTTCTTTTTTACTTAATTTTGCCTAGTAATTTTTGGCCCTAAAAACTGAGCCGGGACATTTCTGTGTGTCAGTTTTTCATCCTGTAGAATTATTTGTGCAGTTTGTAGTAAAATGGGACTATCTTTGAATGAATGAATAGCACTATGAATATCCCCAGAGTTATTGTAGTCAATTTTTCATTTCATTTCACATGAGAGGTAGAATGTAAGGCAGAGTAACATACGATGTTGATGGATAAGTTGTTGCTGTGGTTGAGTTGAGTTTGCCAAACAGATTTCCCATTGGAAAACAATAACAACGACAACAATGGGGGGGGGGGGGGGGGGGGGAAGCCTCAACCAAGCAAAAAACTTTGGAAAAGTTTCTCTTTTCTGAGTACAGGCATTTTATGTTAGAGCCTTGGAGCTGATTCTGTCTCTCCCAAGTTATAAACCCTTATGGATGCACCATAAAGATGTCCACCTAATGCAGAGAAAAGCAGATTAATTGATCACAGTAATATATTCTTATCCACTGAATAAGAGCATTCCACACATTGTTTCCTGTTTTGTTTCTGGCTTGTAAATCTTCATTGTAGGATACAAATGAAAATGACCCAAATATGTATTATTTATGAATAAGGCTCTCAGATATTATGCTTTAGATTGATTGTGTTAGACAGGATATAACAGAAGCACAATAAGTCAATGAAAAATAAAAAGCAGAAAAAATGTTTCATGCTAAAAATGTAGTTCTAGTGACACCTCTTATATAAAGGACATTTCCAACACATTGACATTTATATTTATCATGACTGTGCGTGTGATTTACAGTTGTCTGAGGTACTGAATATCAGGAATATCCATGCACATACACACCCCTTTGAATGATGGCAAGACATAGACTGCTGCATTGCCCCCTATACAGCAAGCTTTTCCTCCCCTTTTTATTTTTCTTCTCTAGCTTCAGGGACGCAGAGGAAGCAGTAGATCAATAGGGTGTCTTGACTGAAGTTGCCTGCAGCACTTCCATTTCTCAGACTGGACACTGATGCTAACTATCAATAGCAATAAGAGGCTGTCTCAGACAGAATTAAGGCTCCTTCTTCTGCATGGCTGTCTGGTGCTTACTGATAAACATCTTGTGCACAGGATTGCAACAAATAAACCATTTCAAGTGTGCAAACTAGCCACTGTCATTCTTCCTATTGATACTTGCTGTGGGCTGAAGAGACTGCCAGTTATTTTCATACAGCTGATAACATGTTAGATAAGGGTACAGATGGATAATAGTACAAAGGCATAATGCTATAAAGTATAGAAAAATCATTGATGAAATTCTCTCTGCTCCTGTAGAAACCCTGAGACAACAAAAGACGAAAATATTGACTTATGTTCAAACTACTTAAGAGATGCTACAGCTAAATTTAACTATTTATTAACCTCTGATTTTTAGGTAATGGTAAAGATATCCTGCCAAGCTATTTCATTCAGATGTTTTTCATGTACCAGTCCTGGATTTGCTAGTTTATTCTGGAAATAAAAGTCACCAGGGGCTAGATGTAGGTATGATGTAGATGGTGAGGTGTTGGGCAGCATCATTCACTTGTCATTTGGCCTGAGCTATACACCACACTGGCAGTTGCTAATTTTGGAATAACTGAGCCTCTTTAGCCTCCCTCCCTGCAAACAATCAATTTCTCAACTGATCTATAGCTCTGTAATGCATTCCTGGTTTTCAGCCTGAATAGGGATGAAGAATCAGATTCTCACCCCTCCACCTGAAATCACCATTAAAATACCATGGCTGAAATCTTCTTGGTGGTAAGTCCTGAAAACTCTGCCTAAGTCAGATATCCAGTGGAGTTATATCAATTTACCAATGAAGAACTCACATGCTAATTGGGGTTTATTTTTCTTTTAATTTTACTTTAAACTGACTTGGGCAGGGGAAGTGGTTCAGATGCTCTGCTACAAAATCAACAGAACCTTATTTCATATCCCCCATCTGTGGAGCTCTAACCATTTACAGGAGCAAACAATTTGGCTCTGCGACATCTCCAGCTTTATATGTTGTGGGCTTTTCAGATCAGCAGGCTTGTCTACAGAGGGCAATTTTAGTGATACATTTTGAGTTTCAGACCATCCCAAACAAAACGTATCACGTAACATTGTCTTTTTTCATACCAATGTTTTGTATTAAATTAAGCAAAGGATGATGTATTTTATATGATGAGATTATTCGGAAGATAATTCTGTTATTCCTAAATGCTTAAATTAGGATGGTTGATGAGAAAATAAATCAAAGCTTCCAAGATTTTAGGGATACCAGTTACGAGTAGCCCTACTAAAAATATTTGCGTAAGAAGATTCCTGAATACGTCAATGAATACCTGTATTCATTCAAAAGAAGTGAAATAAAATGTTAAATGGAATTTAATTTGGGAGAAGAAAGAACCAAAAAGAACATACTACAACTTGTAGAATATTCACTTACTAATATAGATATTTTCACTTTTTTTTTTTTTCTGTGTACCATGTGCTACAGTGAGACTTGCCCACCACACAGGAGCAGTTTGGGGGTGGAATAGTTAATGTCTGTCGACTGCTCAGAATCACTGCTGTTATTAATTGTCCTCCAGTATAGAACATTTTACATTAATACCCTGGCTAACGACACAGAGCATGCAGTTTCTAGCTAGGGAAGCTGGAATTTCAGAAATAGCTTGGCTCTTCACTTTGATTACTTTCTGGCTGGAGGGTTGGAGTCAAGCTAATTCATTTTGTAAACATTGCTGGTCATTCATGTACAGTGCATGGCATGAATCAGGGCCGGACACTCAGGCGGGTGCAAGTTCAAAAGTCCAGATGGGAATTCCTGCACAGAATAATCCACGCACAAAGTAAGAAGGATCACACATGTACTCAGCCAAAATTCCCAGCCCTCAAAAGGGGAAGGTTTCCTTAAGAAAGGTGGAAAGACAAGGGTCCTCACTATTTGTTGATGAGCAATCCACCCCTTGCACCCTAACAGTCAGCTTTCAACAAATATTTATACAGCTCAGGGATACAGCTCTAGCTGCAACATTTCAGCACAGATATTAGGCCACAACCTCAGCTAGTCTAAATTGGCCTCAGTGGCATTACAGTGATTTACAATAGCTGAGCTTCTCCCTCCTTTTATTTTTTTCCTCAGTGCGTCTGACTCAGTATGCTCTGCATGCTTCTTTCAGATGGAGAGTGTATTTATTTTAAACTAAAAACAATTTTAAACCAGATTCTTCATCATAGTAAGGTTTCTCCCAAATCTGAGGAGGGCCTCAGCAAAAAAAAAAAAAAAAAAAAAAAAAAAAAAGGTCTTTTACAAAGGTGACTGTGAGTTTTCTGTAGCACAGCAGAACTCTGTTGAGTTGGGGTGGTAAGGCAGAAAGCCATTCAAAAAAATTGATTCTTTTTTTTAAAAAAGAGAGGTTACAGATATATATACACAAACACAAACATAAAATCTGGTTTTACTGCTCCCACTGAAGAACTCCATTGTGTGTGTAGGTTTAACAGCAATTACACAGAGATGGAAGTACACAGTTGTGTATTATAATAGCTGTTTCTTAATGTCACTAAGCCAAAATTCTTCAAAAATATATGAAATCTTAATTTTTCCCCAGTTTTTCAAAACAGAAAACATTAGTAAAGCAGTAATTTTTTCCTATGTGACTTGAAGCTGGAGACATAGAAATGGATTACATTACATATTTTCTACACAAGCTGAGGAATTAATTTAAATGATTCCCCTAAATCAATATAACTAGACTTTTTGGCAGCCTTTGAAGTTTAATGAATGTTTATTCTTGCCATCAAGTGTAGGTTTTGGGACACCCTGCAGGACCTCTTAAACAAGATATCTAAAGCTATTTATATAAAATAAGCCAAACCAAATATGTTTTTATTAATGCTATGAAGAAATTGCAAGAATTTAAAAGTAGCGAATATTTTGGTTTAAAAAATTTAAATTAAAGATAGATAATTGTTCCCACTGTGCTGTCAATGTCTACAGCTTGGGGGTTAAACATTAACTACAATTCTTATGATTTCAAAAGTAGGCATGATATAGGACAGGTCTGTTCTGTACTTGTGTGCTCTCCTGGTTTCCTCTCTTTTAGGGACACAGAAAAGCTGCTGTGCTCTTATCTTTCACAATACATTTGGCATTCCTTTCAAATGTCTCTTATCAAAGTTGACAACAAGTACCTATTACTTACAGACATTTCAATGAGGGTTTTCTGCAGAAGAAAATTTAATCAGGTCATGAGATGTAATAAACCAGACATAGGATTTCCAAATACATTCTATTGCTTTTATGGTTAATACTTTTTGAAGTGCACTGCTGAAAAGCTGCAGAAATGTAAAACCTGGTTTGCCTCTGATGACTGTGATTGATTAAAACAGTAGGTAATGTTCTTGGAGATATTTAGCTTCTGATAACTCAGCCATACAGACTTTCTCTGATTTTTTTTTTTCTGGAGGGTCGTTTTCATACATACAAAAAACCCTTGCAAGCTAGATATTTTTTATATCTAAAATTCACAGCATGTCTTGCTGTTAAATTGCCACCTTAGAGGCCTTTTTTAAATTTCATTGAAAATGCATATTAAATCAAAGTGATAGACACATGTAATGTAAAATGTCTGTCAACAATTAGAATCCCATTTGGAAGTTTGTAAAGCATAACAATTTAAAATGAATTTAAATTGAGAAGGAAAGTTTTTAGATTGAGAAGAAAAGTTTTAGCCTGCAGTATTGCAATTTTGTTCAAAACAAATCCAGTTTTTTGCTATTTTCAGAGTGAAAGAGAAATAAAAAAAGCCAGAGCTTCTAATGTCATTAGTTCACTATCATGTGTCTGTCAAGCAATTTCATTCTTTCAGCAATAAAGCCCAAACTATATTGATTATTTGTTTTTGAAAGATGTAACAAAGCATCAAGCCTGTGAATAATCTAGTTCCATGTAAAATCATATTGCCCTGTCATGGAATCCTAGAACAACTGGGAGAGACCCCAAAAGATCAACTGATCCAACCTTTCATTTTCCAGGAACCTAGAACACATCGCAGCTGACCCACTTGATGAATTTGTGCTCTATGCACTGAAAAGTGTAACTGGTTTTATTTGGATAGACTAAATCCCCATCTGGGGATTGAAAAAGATGCTTCTAGGGAAACTTTACAAAATATCCTTCGTATTCCTCTAAGATTTTACAATCTTTACACACAAACCTCCTGAAAACCATGGGATCCACAGACAAAACAGACCAAGGCGTGCTGAGGCCAAGTGCCTGCGAGGCAGTTTTAGCCCTTGACTGTATGGCCACACCACTGAGGACTTCCCTACCTCAGCAGGGCCTGGGATAGGCAGCAAAAAGGGTACAAAGTTTGGGATGACACCTGGATTTTCCAAGAAATCTTGAACCTAACAAAATCTGGAGTTAAATTAGGGTTTATGGCTAATATTTATTGAATACAATGTAAACATTCTGCAATATGGTTTCCTATAAAATGAAAGTATTTTCAGTTAAGTTCAAATTTTGTGGCTGTTTTTTTCCAGTTTTACAACATGCACATTTCCAAGCAGTATCCAACAATGTCAGCTTTCTACACTGAAATTAATACGATCTTGTTGATATGTGCCAACACTTCAAGTGCAGAATATTGTGTCGTCTGTGGTGGTATACAACTCCTCAAAAGCAGATACACCTCTGGGACAGATATATTTTGTGTAACTTGTCCAGATTAAATTCTGGCTGTTTCTAGACATTCCACTCATCACTTTGATTTTTTGAGAATGACAAGAAGAAAGCAGAATAATAAGAAATGCAAAACACATTCTCCAGTTAATTTCTGAATAGAGAGTCAATCCCGTGAGAACTTTACGTAGTGTGTTATTGGTTGCAATTATTGCAAAAATTATAGCGTGACATCACCAAAAAATGGATGCAAATTATCAGTAACAGTATATGTCTTTGGTTCTTTTAGTATTTTATTGTCTTTGAGTAATCCCCTTGGAAAGCCAAGATTACCTGTGATTAGCAGATTTGAACAGGTGGTTTAAGGGGCTGTACTCCTAAAATGTCACAGTTGTTTTGCTTGGAGAAGCAGTGAGGGCTTTCCCAGTCAGCAGCAAGCAGCTCCTGCAGGCTCCCCTGAATGTGGCAACCAGCACCCGTTACTGGATTTTGTTGCTCTAGGCAAAACATTAAAGGTAGGCCCCTCACAAGGCACAGTCTCCAGCACAAGAAAGTGTTACTGAACATTCTGCAGCCCTGGGCAGCTGCTGCTCTGGGGGCTGGTGGTGGCAGCGCTGGCCCAGGATGCAGATGTACCTGTCTCTCCCCCCTTAGGCTCACATCCATCTCGCTTTTTACCTTTGCCCTGGGTTTAATTATTGCTTCTGCTCAGTGTGACCATTGCTGAGCCTTGTCCAACTTTAGAGCAACCTGACAGCAGTGGGGCCAAGGAGCAGCAGGTCTGGCAGCCTTTGAAAACAGTGCTGCCTGAAACTGAATTTTGCTATTTGAAAATTCTAGGAGTGAAACAAAACACTAAAGGAATGATCTTGCTTGCACAGAGCGAGTACAGCAATGTTATTGTGTTGTGAGATTATATGTACAGTGTTGGAGAGGACAGTACTGAAACTGGAGGAGGGAATGGACCATATTTATCCTCTCTTTAATTCCACTTAATTCAGTACATTTACAATGCATTTGGCTCTATGTTTCCATTAAACTGTTTTTCTTATGTATTGTGGCGTTGCTTGTGTTTTTGTGCGGCATGAAAGCTGCTTCAACTGCAGAAGAAGCCAGGCTGAGTAAACTTGAGAGACAGAAGAACTGACTTCAAGCCTTAAAATATATGGGAGTGCAAAGGTGTACAGCTGTCAAGTAAACATGTTAACAAGAGAGTTCTCACTAAGAGGTACGGGATTTACATGCTAATCATCGTCACTGGTGCCTTCTCTAAGTCTTTTCTCTCTCTAGAAGTTGTTTATGCTCCTCTGCAGTTACTAATGGCCCTGATCTGGCACACTCACACAAATACAGCTCCTCTCGGAAACCAGTGTGTATAGACTGGGGGCTTAGACACATATTTTGTTTGCAAACAGCTGGAACAGCTTATGAAGTTACTGTATCACGCATTGTTGCCCCATGCAGGACATTTCCATCCCTGGCTGTCCAGGATGTCATGCAAACGCCTGTGGCAATGCCAGGGCAGCACAGCCTGGGAGAGCCCCTGTGCCCATTGCCCCAGCTCAGCTGGTGGGACAGGGCATGGGGCAGGGAGAAGCCGTGGGCAGAAACAGGTTTGATCACCACACCTCCAAATTCACTCGTGTGCAGCTCTAGACTGGAACACTGTGCATGCTGTGCTGTCAATGCTCTGCTTCCTGCGCAAGGATGAGTGACACTGATGATGTTGAGGGTTGGGCACTTACATGGCAAGCTTCTGAGGAAAAGTGTCTTTTTGTGGTCTCAGAAGTGAGTAAATGATGTATCCTTCTTTACAAATGGAAGTAGAATAAGCACTGGTGTTTGGTGTAATTCCTAAATGTGCCATGTTGTCTTATATTCAAGTACAATTCTCCCTCTTTTGTTTTGCCTGTTGCAGTACATGACAAGCAGTTGAATTGCTGAGCCATTACAGACTGGGGCTACATTTGTCTTTGCACGTATGATTTTTGCACCACATGTCTTTAGTATTATCTAAAACCTACTCAAGCTTTAAATTCTCATTCAGGCAGTACTTCTAGGGTGTCAGTGGCTAGGAGCGAGCTCAGATGATCTTAATGATTGTGTGCAGTCCAGGGGAGAGCCAGCTAGTCTGCAGAAAGCTGCTTAAGGATGTAAATAGACATGTTCTGCAGCCCTGGACACTACATTTGAGAGGGAATTTGGATTTCTATGAAGAAGGACTGAAACACACAATACGTAACTCAGGGTGTGATTCAAGACATGGCTTGTGCAGCAGGATGTAAGTCCAGGCTTACTATATAAAGCATATATGGAAACAATTTTTCTAGCCCCAAATCTGGTTTCTGGATTTCTGAGGAAGGGTCTTTTAAGTCTCTTTGTGAGGACTGCTCTTTGAATCCTGTTACTTGAGCTTTTCTTATGTAAGGAAAGGAAACTGCGAGTCTCATTTTCTAGGTGATAACTGTGTGATCTTGGGTTTATGAAGCAGTACTTTTCAAGGCTCTTTCTGGGTCACTGATGTAGTATCTGCTGATAGCTCAGTAGAGCTGGCTGGCAGCTCAGCGCTCAACTCTTTCTTTTCTTCTGAGGATTTTTTCTAAGAAATCAGAAACTCCTGGAGTTACCTTTTGAGGTAGGTAATGGCTGCTGTTGCCAGATGAACATTATATGCTCATTAATGGGAAGAAAAGAAAACTGTGGCTGGGGATCAGATTGCTCCATGAGGAAATGGGCTCCCCACAGGACTCAGATAGTGCATGTGCAAGTCTGTGAGCAAACATATTTGCACTCAGAGAGCTATGTTCTGCACAGCACCATTGCAGACCAGTTCTCTTAGCAGGCTGGCTCAAACTGGGGCAAAAGGTGGATGGGAAGGATTCTGCTTAGCTCAGGCATGGTAAGCAGAACATTATTCATGAGGCATTTACTTTATTGCAACTAGCTGCTGCCAGGCCAGCTCCTTGTGTTGATGCAGAGAGCATGACAATTTTCACGTTGTAAACACCATGCATTAATCAGGGCACCTCAATATTATGCAAACAAAAAGTATTTACTTACAAATACTTCCACTGTATTCAAATCAAAAATATGCCATGAAAAGGAGAAGGGTTGTCAGGTTCATTTCATTAGGCAAGAAATTTGGGACTCTACAGGCAACATTCCCCCTGAGGTTTGAAGCATGTTCTCCAGTTTAAAATGAAACATTAAAATGTAAATAAACATGTACTTTGTAACTCTGATTTGCAGTGTAAATCTTTTTGTGACAACAGGTCTTACTTCATTAGATTACTACCCTGCAGTAATTGTCTGTGGGTTCTATTTCAGAGAAAATATTAATGTGAAATTTTATCATTATGTTTCTATTTTGATAGAGTATGGAATTTTTGTGTAATTTTATTTTAAAGGTAAGCAGATCCTAAGGAAACACTTTTTTAAAGTTTTCCCCAAAATATCCTGGAAAATACATCCCTTGGTCCTGCTCCTTCCTTTGCTTTTAAATTACTCCCGTCTCCATATTTTAATAATATTTTAAATAATACTTTGACAAAGAAATTATAACTGTAATTTTTTTTTAAAATTGACACTAAGGCTCCTATTAACAGATACCCAGATGAATGGTGATGGAAGCTGTAAAGTTTTCCTACTGTATAAAGGCACTTCCCTTAAAACAAGATGTTTGGAGGAATTGTTGGCTTATATTGCACATTATATCTTATAATCTGATATTAGATGTAATTATTCATTACTCTTCTTTTGACAGGTACATAATTCATATTTCAGCGTCCTTTTTTCTGCATCCTATCCAGAGTTTTTTCTGTGCTGAGACACATTACAATATGCCTTTGAAAGATGTCTTTGTAGTTCAGAATGGATTTTTTTTTTTTTAATCTAAGGCTGGAGAAATCTCTGTCACTTCATTTCTAAACTTTTGGTTTTCTGGTGGAGCCACATGGTGGCTTTATATGGCTGCGATACACTAGGATATTAAAAAAAAAATAAACTGGGATGCAAAGGCATGTGGCTTGCAGAGAAAACTTCCCCTGTGGCAACAAATAAAAATCTTTGCTCTTGATGGAAGTTATAGATTCACTCTGTCCCTACCTGATGACCACCATGTAACAAATCAGTGACCTAAGCAGCCTACCTGAAGTACCCTCTAATTTATTTTTTCAACCCCCCAAAAAGGCATATAAAGGATAGAGTGATAATTTGGGACCAATAATAATGCTGGAATCAAGAATCAAGACACTTTCTGAAGTATATGGTATTTAATTGAGAAAAAAAAATTAACACAAGAAAGAAGACATTCTGATACTTTATATATATATATATATATATATATATATATATATATATAAAGATATCAGAGGAAATAATTATGGACTTTAGAGTGTGAAAATATTTGTAATTACCAGCACTCTCTAGTCCTGTAAAAGTGCATGGAAATCTTTTGCAGTGTTGTATATTTATCTTTCTGTTTGTTGTTTTGTTTTCCTGCTTTGTGGGTTGTACATACAAAATAGTTGCCCATACACTGATGCGGGAGATTTTTTTTTTACTCCTAGGGTTTTAACATTCTTGCCCGAATGAGAGAATTTTCCATCCAGCTTGTTTACTTCATGATTTATGTCTAAATTGACAGAGTCCTTCGGAGGCATTCGTGTTAAATTTGAAACAAACATATTTAATGTTCGTGTTGTAATAAAACAGCTAAAAGAGCAGATTAAAAAGATATGCACAGAGGGGTCTGATTGATTGAGGGATTGATTTTACTACTTTTCCCGTAGGTGGGTAGTGATGGCTGTAAATCTCCTGATAATCATTTCAGAAGCACCTTCATCAATAAACTCAAAAGGGACAGCTAGGTGTAAAAATTTGCCAGCCATCAGGTCAAACAAAAGGCAGCAAATGTCTAAAGAAAGAATTGAGTTAAATTATCCCACCTTGGCTGGTTATGGCATTAGTCATTTTTATCTCGGGGCGGAGGACTACCCATCATTGCAATTCTCTGGGATTTAGGGGAGAGTAAGGAAGAAGTTATTTACCTCTATTTTTTTTTTCCTTTCACTAAACCGGTATTGCTTACGATTCAATTATGCGGGTAAAAGCTTGTGTTTGTGAGCAATGATCAGTTATTAGTTGTCAGTAATAATGGCGAAGGATTCAATTCTGCTACCCCCTCGTCGTCTTTTTTTTTCTTTTTTTTTCTTTTTTTTTTTTTTTTTCCTCTTTCTTCCCCCTGGAGAATTACCATCAGAAAATGGAGAAAAGAAAAAAAAAAAAGGCAGGAGAGAGCAAGGAAGGGGGAAGCTGACAGCATGCCTACAAAAGTAGTCGTACCTAAACCCACACAGTCACAGGACTTGCAATGTCCATAGTGAATAGCGTGATCCAGGCTATTGATAATGAAACAATTCCGGAGAGCTGGTGCTCGCTGCCCCGGGGTGGCTGCGCCCCAGGACTGTCTCAAAAGTTTATTATACATCGGAGCATAAAGCCAAGTTCCCAGCTGACTGCAGCATCTGGAAGCCCCTAATTACACACATTTCTAAAATACATGTCACCTGTGTTAGCTGACAAATGGCGAAGTTGCCAGGTCAGCTGGAGCGCAGCTCGGGACTCCAGTGAAGTGTGCCTTTTTCAGTTAAAACAGAGGCGAGCAGAGAGCATAGAAAACGAGCAGGAAGAGAAGGAAGGAAAGAACCTCCATAAATAAAAGACAAAGCGCCCTGCTAAGTGGGAAGCGGGTCTTTTGGCAGGGTGAACGTGCGAGCGGTGCGGGAGCGCTCTGCCGTGCGGGGCAGCGCGGCCGGCGCGGAGCCGCAGGTTGGGCTGCCCGAGCCTCGGCTCCGCCGCTGCGGAGCTGCCGCAGCCCCGCGCCCGAGGGGCCCGGGGGTCATGGGCACAAAACACGAAATCGGTTGGGTTCCCTCCCCTGCACCCCCCGGTCGCTATTAGAGATGTTTTGGAACTACGAGGGGCTCGCGCGGCTTTTAACTCCGTCGTGCTAAGGGTGTTGTGGCTGGTGGCAAACCTGAATAACAATAATCCGGTCTAGTGCGATGCATCTCATTGGAATCGTCTCTCAGCAGAATGAACTGCAAATTATCCCCTGTTTACCATCTCCCTTCAGTGCTCATCTCAATGAACTGGAGATCGATCCCCACCACGGGTGTCTTGCAGCCAGGCTGATTTGCATTGAAGCACATTACAAAGCCTCCCACCTCCATTAAAAAGAATAATCCGAGAGGGGAAACAAAATCTCCAAGGTGTGGTGGGGAGGGAAAAATATGTCACTGTCATTCGGAGCATGGAGAGGGAAAACCCGGGATCAGAGTATTTACGTTTGTGAACTCTCACAACTTCTGTTAGAGACAATGATGTTTAATTGATGTATTGCTATCAACAACAATAAAGACCGATTTTTCTCTAGACTTGGCACTGCTGCTCTGCCCCCACCCATTCCCCACCCCTCCCGGCCCCCAGCGAAGGAGAGGAAAACAAACAATAAATAATCAATCGGCCTTGGATGAAATACCAGGCGCCGCTTTAACACTAGCGAGGAGAAGAGAAACGAAAAAAAAAGTAGTAAAACTTAATTTCTGCAAATTAATTTCTTTTTAAGACACTCTTTTTCGTCTTGTTTTTGCTGGTGTTGCTTTTTAATTACCTGTCCACAGCCGCCTTTTTCCAGCCACGAAGCAAAGGTACTGAGCATCTGAGGAAATTTGTCTCGAGCTTAATCGGCAGAAATATAATGAAATTGTGAACGCGAATAATTTTGGGAGATCGTCTAGCTTAGAAACCGTAGGAAGCTAATGGAGTGATTGATACAGTTAGAAATACAGGCATAAATGTGCAAATAGATCCGCGTGGGTATTTTGTGTGCATCTACGTGTGGCTAGCAGTGAGTAACGAGTGCGTTTCTGTGCGTTCAGGCTCGGTTTCTTTCCCACTGTCTCAAGGTACGGAGGGTGACAGCCTGCGCTGAGTGTATCCATCTCTGCCGAAACATCTCTTTAAATATTCAGTGAAAAATAATGTCATGTGAAGTACCACCTATAGCAACATTATTATCTTCATTCTTCAACATCATCCCCGCTGATAGCTTCGTTTGTCTTTTTCTCAAAATCTACTGTACCGAATGCTGCGGGGAGGGAGGGGGCTCGCCCTGTGCAGAAATGAAAAGAAGCGTCAGTGACCACTTTGCAACGCTGACTAAATACTGGAGTGGCACCTGGGAGGATTTTTCGGTTCGTATGCATTTGTTTGGTTGGGTTTTGCGGCTGTTTTCCTTCCCCCACCCTTATTGATGAACATTTTACAATCTCTTTCGTTTATTAATGAGAAGAAAACGCCACTAAGACGGCTCCTCGAGTGAGATTTGTCCCTCTCTCCTTTCTCCTCTCGCTTACTCTCCAGGCTTTACCGGCTCATTTGAAATTGAAATGAGTTGGATCTGACCAGCCTCTTGCTTTTACAGAGAGTTTGTTAATATTAATACGGGAAAAAGGAGTAGCTTCTATAGAAGAGTAAATAATCCAGCGGGGGGAGTGGGAGGAGAGAGCACTAGATGGGTCAGGGTGGAGGGAAAGAAACGTCTGTGCTCCCGCTTCTGCCGGTTCAGCTTATTTTACAGAGTAACTTTCCGTGCCCGCAGCAGCGTGACGCGCGGAGGGGCGCGGAGAGCGGAGCTCAGGAGGACACCCACCATTTACCCAAAGCGTACGTGTATCGCCGGATATGCGAGATATTAAAAATAGCCCTGTTCGCAGACTCCGTGCAGCTATACTTTTTATTTCAAGATCGTGTCATTTGTTTGTGAGAGGTTCCTCCTCTGGAAGTAACACATGGGCGTAAAAAAGTTTGTCGCGCGCGGCATCCCACGGCAGGAGCGCGGTGCCCGCGGGCTCCCAGCTCCGGCAGCGCCGCGGACCGGGCACGAGCAGCGGCCACGGGAGCGCGGGGACCCCGGGACGGCTCCGCCGCGCCGCACTCGGCCCGGCCCGGCCCGGCCCGGCTCCGCCCGCGCGCAACCCGGCACCGCGGGCCGCTCACGCTCCGCTCGGCGCGGCTCGGGGCGCCTCCGGCGGGCAGATGCGCGTCTCTCCCACGTCCGAGAGGGAAACAAAAGTCAGGAGCCACCCGAGAGAGGGGGGGATCGGGGGAGCGGAGCGGGGTCGCGGAGCGGGACGCGCCGCCCGCCCCCGGCCGCGGCCCCGCCGCCGCTCGCCCCGGGCTCCCCGGGCGGACTGACGGCGAGTGCAGCCAACCCGAGCGGCCCGGGGGCGGAGCGGCCGCCAGGTCCGCCCGCCGCTCCCAGCGGCGCCCTAATTGTCCTGGGAATGTGTGAGGTAAAAAACAAACCCTTCCTATTTTCAGCACCCCTCGGGGCGTGATATATGGAAAGAGAAGTGGTGGGGGGAGTGGGAGACCTGGGAGAGGGCGAAATGGATCTTTATCTGTAAATGCGGGGACAAGAGGAAGGGGGGAGGGGGAAGAAAAGGAAAAAAATACACCCGAAACTTTTTTTGCAGCAGCGGGACGGATCGAGCGGCAGCGCGGCGGCGGCCGGAGCGGGGCAGGGCTCTCCCCGTGCAGGCACTTGCCGGGTGCGGGGCCGACCCTCCGGGGCCTCTGCTCCAGCCGTGCGTCCTCCCCCGATCGATTATTGGTCACCCTGCCCTCCCTCCACCGGTTCGGACTGCGGGCGAGGCGGGGGGGAGTGAAAAAAAAAAAAAAAAAAAAGTAAAAAGAAAAAAAAATGGAAAAAAAAAAGTGAAACGCAGCGCAAAACTGCGGGAAGGAGGGCGGGAGTCGCTGGGAGCCCGTCGGGGCTGGAGGAAGGGGCGAAGGGAGACACATTCCTATAGTAACCGGGATGGCGCGATGCAGCTCCAGCTGGTTGCTAAGAGGGTTAAACTGTATCCAAACAGCTTTGGGGAAATCCAGCCCCTTCTCCTGCCACATGGATCGACTCATTGGGTGGGAACGGCGGAGAGACAAGGGTCTCCAGCAAATCAGCGCCTAATTGATTAAGGCGAGCTGGTTTGAATAGAGCTGGCCATGTGCCAATCGCCTTTCAAAGAGCCCCTCTATGATTAATCGCAATGCATTATTGATAATCATAATTATAGCAGGACACATGCGCGGTGCGCGGAGGATCGGGGAGGCTGGGGGGGGGGAGGCTCGATTTCCGTAATTTTGAGAAGATTTTTTTTTAGTAATTTTTTATTCTGCCCCAGCTGATGTTTGAGCCAGCATGTCGCGGAGGAAGCAGGCGAAGCCTCAGCATTTCCAATCCGATCCCGATCTGGCCTTGTTATCCCAGCGAAATGGTGAGTTCTTCTCCTCTCCCTCGCACACATTTTAACACAAACACACACAAAATAGATGAACTTACCTTCTGGGGAGTCGGAACCGCGCCGGGCAGTGGTGCGGGACAGCAGGATCTCTCGGAGTTATGTGCGGGGGTGTGGGGGGGAGAAGGTCCTTCTGAGGTTTTGGTCCAAGTTCTTGGGTTTTATCTTATTTTTTTTTTTTAACTCAGCGTTTTGTTTCGTCTGTTTCTTAACGAAACTCCAAACTCTTTCCGTTTTTTGATGTTTTCCCTCCGCCCTCTCCCAGCGGGGCGGTCTGGCATCCTGAGCCCGCGGGAGATGGATCCGCGCCCCCCGCGTCTCTCTGCGCGTCCCGCGGAGTGGGGAAACAAAGTGGGGCTGCGGTGGGGCGGCTGATCCCGTAGCCCCGCGGGACGGATGCCCCGTCCGGCCACACACGCTGCCCACGCCGTCCCCCCGAAAGGCCGGAAAATCCCCCCCGGGCACCCACTTTCTCGCCCGCCCCCACCCCCCCGCGGACCCCAGCGCTCCCGCACCCCCCGCTCCCCCGCAGTCCCGCCGGGCGGAGGACGCTGCCCCTCCGCCCCGCAGCCCCAGCCTCCGGCTGCTCCCAAGGCTTCCTGGAAGGCGGAAAAGTTGCCGCCGGCGGGCCGGGCCGGGCCGGGCCGGGCCGGGCCGGGCCGCGGGGGGATCGCCCCGTCCCGGGAGCTGCTGCCGCCGCCGCGCCGGGCTCCGAGCGGCCGCCGCGCTCACAGGCGACTCCGCGGCCACAGCGCCGAGGCTCCGGGCAGAGTGGACCCGATTTGCTTTCCCTAAGGTTGTTTTTCGGTTTTGTTTTTCTTTATTTTTTTTTTTTATTTTCTCTTTTTCCTCCTTCTCCCTCTTCCCTCCAAGTCGGTAAGCGAGGGATAAACGCCGGCTTTGTGTCCGCCAGGATTTGCAGAGGGAAGAGTGTGAGGTATCTTTTTTTGTCTTTTTTTTTTTTTTTTCCTCCCCTTTCTTACTCCCTTTTTCCCTCCCCTCCGGAGCAGAGGGATTTCGTAGGAGCTCGGCACAGCCCGGCGGGCGGCGGAGGGGCCGTGCCTCCGCCCGTACCTGTACTGGGACGCGGGGCGACAAGTGGTCGTCTCGAGGAGCGGCTGGGTGGCCCGGGGCAGCGTCCTCCCTGCCACTGGCAGCGCAGGCTCCGGTCCCCGGCGGCCATGAGGAGGGCGAGGGCCGGGGGCCCGCGGGGGGACCCGACGGCCGCGGGTGCGGAGGGCGCCGCGGCGCAGAAGCGCTTCAGGAGGGCAGGTAAGGGAGGACCGGGCGCGGCGGAGCCCCTGCGCCTCCCGGCCTGGCCCCGCCGCTCGGAAGCGCCGAGCGCTTCCCGAAGCAACTTCTCGGGGAACTTCTCCTCTGCCGCGGCCGCTCCGAGCCCGCCGAGCAGCCCCCGGTCCCCGCCCTGCCCGCGCCTCTCGGCTGCGCCGGGACAGCCGAGGACACGGTCCCGGGCTCCGCGCGTGGCAACGGGGCGGAAAGTTTGCGGGATGTTGTGCCTCGCTGGGAGCATTTACCCGGCTTCCGAAATCCCCTTGATGCCCGTCTCGCACACCAGCATACAGATCAGCGCTGGCTCCGCGGAGCTCTGAGAAACATTTGGGTCCTAAGAGTCGATTTGGGTTTTTAACTGAGTTTTGTGAGCTTTGAACGCACTCGAGTTTTGCCGTTTCCTCAGCATGATCCGCTTTCTCATCTCAGTAAACGTATTTATTTTTTTAAGATATAATTCCCACTTCCGCTCGAAGTTGGGAGTAGGAGTTGGAGAAGCGTTAGGTTTCTAGTTGTCTTTCATCGGCCTCCTGTGAAAGAATTTGGAACTTTTTAAAGTGGGCAGAGAAAAGAAAAGCAGAGAGATATTTTTTTTTTCCGCATCTTCACTTCGTATGATTACATCTTTTGACATTTGCTATCTTTTTTAGTTTGTTTTTAGTAAGTGGAACAGGTCAAAAACACTTCAAAGTATCTTTTTTTTAAAGTAGCCCTTTTCTTCTGTTTTTAGTCTTTTGATCTGATTTTGCACATCGTTTTCAAATGAAGTACAGTGGGAGTGTGAGAAAGGAATGTTAACTGAGCAGCTTTCCTGCCTGTTGCTAAAGGATGTCCTTGAAGTAAGTTGGATCTTGCCTGAAATGATGGCATGGAAGTGAAGCCTTTGTTTAGTTCGGGTGCCTATCTAAAGAAGAGAATGACGAAGTTTATTCTGTTTTAAAAATATCGACTAGTTTCCTATGAAAAGCAGCGTGCTCTACTATAAAATCTGCAGGAGCCTCCCCTTTCCCTTCTCTAAGTGTGGTGTCGGGTTGTGGCTGGTTTACACGGTTGGACGATAAGTTTTTTAAGCCGGTTGCCCAGAAGGTGTGCTTTGTAATCGTGCTTCAGGGTTCAGAACGCTGCAGCAGCATTAGCATAGAGCTACCCCCGCCTTTCCGGGGTCCCCGGCCCTGGCAGCAGCTTCTCACTTGAGCAAGACAGGGTGGGTGAGCTACGGCGGGGACGAGTTTGCGTTATGTGCCTGTGAAATTGCAAAACAAAACTTGGAAATTCCAAGCGCTTCTTTCTTCTCCTTTCCCGCTGTGAATTCAGGTTTGCTAATCCATGTCCAGCTTGCAGGGCGCAGGCGAGGGGAGCATCGCTGGCTCTGCAGACACTTTTGCAGTAAGGTACTGCTGGGCAGGATTTGGAGCGAATCAGTAGAGTGGCTCCGTGAAAATTTCTTGCATCTGATTTGAATTCCGGTTTGTTAAAACTTTCTGCTATGGTTTCATATCTAAAGATCAATAGGGGAAAGAGTTCCTCAGACTGCAACAGCATGTTGGTTTGGCCTTTTTTCTTTTTTTTTGTTTTAATCGCACTCTCTCTTTTTTTTTTTTTTTTTTTTTTTTTTTTTAAGTTCAAAGCTCATGAGTTCACTCCCACCGGGAAGACTTTCCACTTAAAATATATTTCTAGTACAATGAATGGATAAGTAAGTTTACCCTTGTAAAATCCTGTGTATGTGCACATTTGATAAAGTCTGTATTGGAGTAACCAGAGCAGGTCTCATATTAATAGCAGAAATTACTTGCAGCGTAAATTATATTCAACAAGTAACTAATTACTGGTAGGAGGTGGGTAGGAGATCGTGGGATTATTTCCTTTTGTTAATAACTGCAGCTACTTTCATGACATTTTAGAGTTTTTTTTCCTGGTTTCTTGGAATTACATTCACTGTTGTAAAGGAACATTTTTGGGGTGCAATAGTCCAAGGCAAAAGTTGTATTGGAGAAATAAACCATCTAGACTTTGACAAAGAGAAAATATTTACTGCCCTTTCTTTTAAAAGCTCATCAGAACTAGTGCCTTTTCATGTCAGTAATGGACTTTGGTGAATTCCTGCTGCAGCATTATGATCTTCCACATAATTGTTACTGGGCCCATGAAATAAAAGAAATTATGATTGCTTTCCTCTGTGGGATCTGGAGGACAGGATGCTTAGGAGACAGAACTGCTCAGTTAGGCTGCTTTTAGCTCGTTACATAATTAGGCCTTTTTGTGAGGTAGCTGCAGTCTGTTGGTTCAGGATACAGACACTTGGGTTTTTTTTTTTTCCAAAGGTGAGCCCAGGGTATAGAGGGCCTTGTGAAATATCACTTATGCAGATGCAATTCAGAAATAATTACTGAAACCCATATGGTGGAAGTTGTCTAAACCCAATGTTAGTTCAGACCTGTTTTGTGTGTGTTTCCCTTACATAACCTCAGTCTTTGTCTTGCTGCAAAATATTTATGTTTTAGTTTGTACCTTATTTATCTTTTTGCTGCTAAGTAGCATCTGGCTCCCCGAGGACAAACCCTCCTGTATATTTAGCTGTACCAGTACTTAGTGCATAACTGGCTTCTAACCATATTCATGCTTTAATTGTGAAAACATGAATCTTTATTGAACTGACCTGACATGCCTCAGAAAACACAATTATGATTCTTGAAGCTGTTAGTAAAAAACAAAAGGGGCAGCTCCTGCCAAAGGCGCCCTGAAGAAGCTGTGCCGTGTGTGTTTTCCACACTTTAAGGTAAATCACACCTTTGTGCTTCCAGTCCCGAAAAACTGAAAGCTGAAACGTGCGAGCGAAATTGTTGCTTCGTGTCTCTATGGCTGGTGCTAGGAAAAAAAAAAAAAAAAAGTGTTCAGCTGTTTTAACCTTTGCTAGCCTCCTTCCATCCAAAGGTGACAGGGTTCAGATCACAATATGTACTTCAATATCTTGCCAGTGACCCCCGAATTGAGTCTTACTGGTTGCTTAGCAGGAAGTTAGTAGTTTATTTTAGCTTCACCTTATCAGCTTTGCTTCTTTTGCTAACCCTATTCCCCTGTCACCCCTCAGATGCCAGACCCCCGAAGAGGAGATTGACAGGTAGTTCCCATAGCTCCGTTTTACCCTCCAAACAACAGGGATTTAGTTTCTTGTCCCCTTGCCAATGTTTATGTAGTCAAAGTTTAGATATAGCCTTAA